>NW_027186374.1:3001664-3009135 GCF_028583685.1 Petaurus breviceps papuanus | reverse complement strand
CCCCTTCCTCCCTCGCCCCTTCCTCCCTTGCCCCTTCCTCCCTCATCCCTTCCTCCCTTGCTCCTTCCCTCAGCCTCCTGGCTGAGTAGATGACCTTCAGTTACCCAGTTTAGAACTTGTACTTTCCTAGTGATGGCATGATGTCTCTGCTACAAGAATGTGAGGGCAGGACCCATGTTTCTGCCTTTCCTTATATCCCCAGTGTAGAGCATAGTGCCAAATAAATAATACATGCTTAACAAATCATTGCTGACTTCCACTGCACATGCACAGATTGAAATCATTCCTCATTTGAATAGAAGGATTTGATCATTTGGGGTCCCACTTCCATGTTCAATGAACTCTGAAGTTACCTTATCCGATGATAAACTTTTGTCTTTCCTTTCTTCCTTCCACTTTACAGCCCCACACCCAGTTCTCCATCCTGACCATGACACAGACTTTCTTCACCCCACCTTTCTCAGGCCATCACCTCTACACTACAATACCCTTCTCCTTCCCCCATTTTGATTCCTAGATGACACATTGCAATTCTACATTGTCTTTATGTCTTGAGTTCATCATTTCCTTACCTTTATTCTACCCAATCTTGCCCTGCCATGCCTCAATCTCGTTCCTGTTCACATGGGCTAAATAAGCAAGAGAAAATCACAAAACCGTATTGACTGGATCCACATTTATGTTCCATGATCTCAACTGGGCCCTCTCTGCAGCAAGGCAATACTTTTGCCCCTCCCTAGTCAATTCACTACCTCACCTATCACAGCAATGTTAGCAACCTTTTCAACTCTCTTTAAACCCTCATGGATCTCCTTCCCCTCCCCCTTTCAGTTAAAGACCATGCTTATATTTCACTGAAAAAAAATGAAGTCATTTGCTAAGAGTTCCTTCTTCCCTCCCCCTCATCTCACATAACTCAGATGCCTCCTCCTTCACTCCTGTTCCACATAATGAAATGGCCTTTCTTCTAGCTAAGGAAAACCCTCTCCGTGCATAAATGATTTCATTCCATCCCATCTTCTTCAACAGATTTCTCTCTTTATCAACATAGCATTCTCATTTATTTTCAGTCTCTACCCATCTATCAACTGCTTTCTCATTACCTACAAATATGCTCGTATCTGCCCCATCCCCACTTGAACCTTTGGTCCCGGCTGTTTGTGTTTCTGTGAAGCTCTTCCCCTTCATGGAGAAATTCCTTGAGATATCCATCTCCAGTTGGTGTCTCCACTTCTTTTCTTCTTATGCTCAACTTTCTAGCCTGACTTCCAACTTCATTGCCCCACCAAAGATACCAATGATCTTATAAAATGCCTTTTTTCACTCCTCCTTCTCCTTGATCTCTAGTGCATCCTTGGATATTCTCAAAGACTCTCTCCTCCTTGAGACCCCTATTCTCTTGGTTTTCCTGACACCCTTCTCCCCTTCTCCTTCTGCCTATCTTGACCTCCCCTCAGTTTTCTTGCTGGATCTTCAAGTCACATCCACCAATGGTGCATTTCCCCGAAAGCTGTGTTCTGGACCCTCTTCTCTTCTCCCTTCATGCTATTTGACTTAATGATCCCATCTGCTTCCTTGACTTCAATTATCATCTCTATGCAGATGATTCTCACACCATTTTATCCATCCCCAGCTTCTCTTCTGATCTCCAATCTCACATTTTCAACACCCTATCAGACATCTCAAACCAAACGTCCCAGTTTTAAGTGCTTAAGTTAAACTTAACATGTCTGCAATGGAATTTATTTTCTTCCCCCCCACCCAAAACTTTCCCTAATCCTTAAGTTCCCTATTACTATCCAGGATGCTTCCATCCTGCCGGTCCCCCAAGCTCACAACCTAGTTTTCATTCTGAACTCCTTACTTTCTCTCACCCTCCCATCCAAGCAATTGCCAAGACGTTTCAATTTTAACTTTGTAATTTCTCTTGTATGTGCCCCCTTTTGTCCTCTGATACCAATACCACCCCAGTCCCAGTCCTGATCACCTCACACCTGGGCTACTATGATGACCTAATGGTTGTTATCCCTACCTTTAGTCTCTCCCCACTCCAGTCAGGATGAAGTCAATCCCTCGCTGGCTGAATTTCCAACTGAAGAAGAGGTTTTGAATGCATTAGCCTCTTTTTGTGTGGCAAAGCACCTGGTGCTGATTCTATTCCAGCTGAGATTACAAGGTAGGGGGTCCATTGCTCATACTACAGTCCATCATCCACACAACTCTCAAAGTTACCTACCTAAAGTGCAGGTCTGACAACATCAGACTTTATTAAATAAACTCCAGTGGCTCTCAGGATCAAATATAAAATTTCATTTGACTTTTTAAAGCCCTTCATAACCTAACCCTTTCTTACCTTTCTAATTGTTTGACACCTATGTATCTGATTACAGCCATGCATCTCTGTGATGACAGTCTGGCTGCTTATGGTGGCATGGACCTGACCCAAATTTCCACATGTGTTCACCTCCCTTTCACTACACACATCCAATATTGCCCCCTTTCCATGATAGTACCTGTTCAATTTTGTGCATCCCACACAGAGCTCTCAAGCCTCTCCCCACCAATGCTGTCCCCTAGAGTACCCTGCAGAAGGAATTTGAACCTAAAGATATATTATAATTAGTGAGTTACTTTCCTTAAAAAGAACATAAAACTCAGAAAAAAATACATTTTATATGGCTTTGCCCAGAGAAAAAGAAAACACCACATTCAATGCATGACATGAATTATCATAATAAACGGTTCAGTTTTCATAAACATAAAAAAGCATATATAAATAGAACCCCAAGAAGATAAGGATTCAAGATTAATAAATCATCATCTGCTTTGCAGAGATATTCGGCAAGCATCTACATACACTAGGTAAAATGTAGAGAACTACATGCATCTGATGAATTACTTTAATAATTCATGTTATCATTCAATACTCATATACTCCAGTGGACACGTGAGCTCATCAATGTGGGTATTCTCATAGTTGATATAGACAGAAACACAGTTATACCAGCCCATCCTGGGTGACTCCTTCCCTGGTCTTTCAAGGTCTGCTCATTGTGTGTGGTTGTCTTCCTTTGTTTTCCTTGACATTGCAATGATACCCAGCTTTTCTCTCTCTCACTCTTCCCTCCTGCCACAAAATCAATTGTCTTTTTTTCCACCCCTACATTTCTTGGAAGATATCATTTATTCTGCTTTTGCTTAATAATCTCTTGATTGTAATGTGTTTTAGCCCACCCATACAGTTTTCCATTGCCCTTTGGGTAATTTTCCATTTCTCTTCTTCAGAGACTGCAATGTTCCATGGTTTATAAACAAACTATGACATTAAATACATATTTAAAGATATACATATGTTTCAGAGAGAGATGCATGATAATTCAAAAGAAGTTTGCAGTTTCTTAGGGGCCAATCAGTCTGTTTTTCCTATGTTCTCATGCTGGGTCTAAGCCATTGGCTAGATGTGGTAGCCAATCAGGGTATCATAGGATCAAAGATTTCACTCTGTAAGGCATCTTGTAGGATGTACAATCCAATCGTACCATTCTAAATGAGGAAACTGGGAAATGGTAATGTGAAGTGGCTGCCCAGGATGGCACAGGTAATCAGTAGGACACATAAGATATGAAGCCATACTCTGATTTCAATATTTCAGTGTCTTGACCAGCTTCTTTGTTTAATCACTTGTGTACTTTGGTGTTCTTTTAGAGAGATGATATGATTTCTTTTTACTTTTATTGAACTTTAGACCTTCAGGTTCATCTTCTCAGGATATATACACACATGCATGTATAGACACACACATATACATATATGTGCATATATACATATACATATATATAATATACATAATTATTATTGGAAACTTCATCTTCCTTTTTCTTTGATTTTTAGTAACTATAGAATCATCCTGTGCTACTCTAACTGAGTCTTCTGGGACTTTGAAATTAATTTTTCCCAATTCATATAAAATATATTCTTTGTTGTTGTAACCCTGAAATTTGACAACAATATTTCCAGACATTTTAAATCTGGGATTTTACTCCTGTTCGTGTTCTGTGGATTTTCTAAACTGAATGCTGACATCTGTTTCCAATGCCTCTAGCCAATTTTTCTGCATAATGGTTTGTTGCATGATATTCAGATTTTGTTTTTCATTTATTCATAAAAATGCTTATGTGATTAGAGAACAGGCTGGTCAGAACTCAGTCCTTTTTGCATGCTTGGAGTTGTCTTTCCCAATGGGTTATAAAAAGCATACACATATAGTCCATATCTACTCCCTATTCCTATTTAAAAGATTAGTAAACCTATTCATGGTCATGAGTAATGGAAAGGCTTGTACTTATGATGTCCCGGTCATTCATCAGAGCCATCAGAGTTCTCATAGGCAAGAGGAGAGAGTAGCAGGATCTCATGAAGATTTCACAAAGCATGTAGCTCTCTCCTTGGATTTGAGCATTGGTAACTTCCTAAGGTCCACAGATAACGTTTCTTTCCATCATGCTTTCTCACAGTCCCAGAAGCTGCTGCCATGCTCAGAAGATGATTTTGTTTTGCTTCTGTCAGAAGATGTTTCCTCTATCATCATATACTCCAGTTCAAGGGATTCTGATACCAACTCCAATTACTGGTAGGATTTCAGATGAGTTTCCTGGGCCTTCCCCTCTCAGAAACTCATTTATCTAATTGAATCACGAAGTAAGCCATTTATTCATTTGTAGGTTATCCTCATGGAAGGTCTACATGGGAAAGATGGTGGAGAGATTTGGGAGTTTCATATGTTAAATCAATTAACTTTGATTGATAACGCAACAAGGTGATCCAAAGCATAGTAAACTGAACCTAGAGTTAGGAAGATCTGTGTTCCAACTCTCTGACCCTGAGCAAGTCTTTTATCCTCACTCTGCCTGAGTTTCCTTGAATGTAAAATGAAGACAATAAGAGCACGTATCTCACAAGGCTTTTGTGAGGATCAAATGAGATAACACATGGAAAGTGTTTTCCCAAACTTGATGATATACTATGTAATCTCGCACTCTGACTGCACTTCTAATTCTCACTCCAACTTTGTCATGATGGCTATCATTAACTAGTTCAAATATCTTCTTCACATTTTAGTATCTTCTCCTGCTTCAGATATTTTCAGAATGGATCTCTCAGTTTCTTCAAAACTGCGCCACTTCCTTCATGAACCTCTTTGGTGTACTTTTGATCTGGTCTATCTGCTTTTCTTATGTTTTTCCCCCTTTGGTAAAATTTTGCCCCCTCAATAAGCTCTGATGTTTGAATTCTACCATGTTCTGCTGTCCTTCATGGAATAGAATGTTTTTTATAAAGTCTTTCTCTATCTCTACTATCTTCTTCCTGTTGTCTTCTCTTTTGCTTCTGGGGAAAAAAATAATTTTTGATGGGTTCTTCAAACTCTTTTTTTTTTATATTTAGGCTCCCAACTCTTGTTCCAGATTAATTATGCATTACACAACACTTCTGCCTCAGCCACACTGACTTGTCTGCTGTTTCTCACATATGACAGCCTGTCTCCCATTCCCATACCTACATAGACTTTTCCTCGTGTGTGGAATGCACTCCCTCCTCACCTCTGCCTCTAGGATCTCCAATATCCTTCATCCTTCATGTTCAGTTAAAGAGTCACCTGTTTCCCCCACTGAATTTGTTTTGTATTTTCTTTTTCCAAATTTTGTAATTACTTACCTTCCCACAGTTGTTTTCTCCAGAAGTATGCTAGCTCCTTGAGAGCTATTTTGTCTTTTCCTTTTCCTTTATTTTCCTATTCCTCTCCTTCTCACTCTCTTCACCTTTCTATGTTCAGCTTCTAGCATAGCATCAAGGACAACAGAAGCGTGTTTAATGGGTGCTTGCTAACTTGTTGTTTGATTATTCTTCAACTGTATCCTTAAGCGACCTTGGAATGCCTTTGCTTAACTAAAGGAAACCATAAAGTCTTTTTCAACTAGTTTTCTCTTCCAAGGTTTCCCTCAGTTTTATGGGGTGACTCTGCTTATCCTCTTTACCATATTTCTCTGTAAGACTTGACTAAAGAGCTTGAATACTGGACAAGTTTTACACTTGGTCATCATGTCTCTTTGGTGGATAAATACAAATTTACTAAGATGATTTTAGGCTCCTTATTATAACGATTAATTTGTGACCTTTAAAATTCTGTATAATATTTTTACCAGTAGGGTCAATGCCTTTTCTTCAATCCATTTCCTTTTTTTCATTTTTAAGTTGGGTTACAGTTGTTTCAATTTCATACTGTTTCTCCCCCCCCCCATTTTTATCAATTCTCCTAGAGTGATAATAATTCTTAACTTTGCTATATAGTAAGTCAGGGGTCAGTGGTCTTACTGTACACAGTTGACTCAAGAATGACTCCTGGACTAAAAATAAGCTATTTCCTATCTGTTAAAATATAATCAATTTCATTTCTCATAATGTTATTCTGTGATTGCCAAATTCAGCATCTTTTTCTCTCAAAGAAAGTGTGTGAGAGGTTTAGGTATGCAGCTTCTGTATATGCTACAAGTCTTTTCACTTTCTCACTTTCTCATTACACACTTACAAACAATATTTTCCAATCCATGATTTGTTTTCTTCTATCTATTAGAGTCACCAAGTATTAGTATTATGCATGTTGGCTTAATTTGCAAAGTTTTATCATTATTTCATAGCATTTTCTTTCAAGTTCAACCTCTTGCAAAGAGACAGTGCATACAATGAGATAAATTTTAGGTTGGTCTTTTATTTCCAAGGAATTATAATGACCATTGAGGTATTAAATGACCATGTGTTTCATGAAATAACATTCCTGTTGCCTATGGAATCAAAGTAAAACCAATTGTTCCAGACATTTCTTTGCTTCTCTGAGGAGAAACTGTAACCAATTCTTCCAATTAGCTGCAAATTCTTCTAATGTTCTTGATTGTTTTTATGGGGTTGTTCATTTTATTTTTGTTTTTCTATAGTGAAAATGTTAAGATTAACATAAATTTATTCCTCTTTCCCATAGTCCAATCATTGCTCATTGGACAAGGATTTCACATCTAGAATGCCAGCAGCTAAATTCGTGTTTATTGATAATCCTCAAGCCATGGAACTCTTTTCCCAAGCCCCAGCCCTATCCCTTCTTTCCCCTGGGTGCTTAAAGCCCGTATGCCATCCTGCCATGCTTTCTAAATATTAAATAGACTTAATATTGGCTGACAGTAAAAATCAACCAAGTCACAGTGTTTTGCCTCATTTCTGCCTGGTTCTATACTCTCAGCACGACTCTTGAACTTTTAAACTCTTTTGAAACAGAAACTGATTATTAAATTTGGCTTTTTCCAGTTCAGAGATTTTATCTGCATATCCACAGTCATGTTTGACAAATTATATATGTCTTCTAAAACACTAATAAGTCGCCATTGCTCCCCACTGGGTCAGTCCCTTCTGATCCTCTGCATAGTCC
>NW_027186374.1:2968877-3001654 GCF_028583685.1 Petaurus breviceps papuanus | reverse complement strand
CCATTGCTCCCCACTGGGTCAGTCCCTTCTGATCCTCTGCATAGTCCCACGGCCTCCCGGATCCCTGCCTCAAGGCACCTCTCCTCCTTTTTGTCCTAGCACAGGCACCCTGGCCATGCCCCTGCACTCTGGGGTTCATTCTTCACTCTCTGGAGTTCTCTCCTTCTCCCCAGTTGTCTGCACATCCTCAAAGAGGAGATATGTCCTCTCTGCAGCTCTCTCTTCTGGTTGGAGAGTCCCTGCTCTGGACCCCTTTGCAGAAGGTGTGCTATCCATGCTCCTCCCATTCAAGGCACTGCTGATTCCCTGGACTTCTCCACCACCCTGTGCGTTGCCTTTGTCTGCCTCTGTGACAGCTTGATTTCATTTGTATCTTCAATGGAAATGCCATTGACATGGACTGCCACCATACTGAATAAAAGTTAAATGGAGATACAGCAGTCATCACAACGAGGAAGCCAAAACACTAGGATGGTGGAGGTCGTCAACAAGAATATATAAAGCCCCTGCTGTGTGCCAGAGGGCAGCAAGGTGGCATAGTGGATAGAGTGCCATGTCTGCAGTCTTGAAGAACAAGTTCAAATCAAGCATCAGATACTACCTGTGTGACCCTGGATAAGTCACTTAACTCCATTTGCCTTAGTTTCCTCATTTGTAAAATGAATCGGAGAAGGAAATGGCAAATCATTCCAGTATCTCTTCCAAGAATACTCCCAATAGGGCCATAAGAGTTGGACAGAAACTACCTAATGTAGCAAACACATAATCTACCTACCACACAGAGCGATTAGCAACCAGGACCAATAACAGCTGAATATGTAAACTTGATGGTAGAGCCCACATCTGAGCACAATTACCCAGCGGTGGCCTGATTAAAGTACACTATGACAGACCATTGCTTCCTTATTTCTGGAACATGTATCTCTCTGAATGCAGCCTATTAGGTTTTAGCTGTTATGCTAGGGGGGCATAGTGAGCTTGTAATCCCTTAATATATCTTGGGCTTTCAACCAAACTGGTATCTCTCCAGACCTCCTCATCTTGAACTTGTGGCATTGATTTCTTGAACCCAAGTATGTAATTTTACATTTGGCTTGAAATGTAAGTTTCTTTAAGGCAAGGATGATTTAATTTCTAAAATGTATCTCCAATGGCTAGCACAGCATCTGATACATAGTAGGTGTTCAAAAAATGTTTGCTGATTGTTTGATTATCGCTCCTTATTGACAGTCATTTTATTAAATTCAGCCCAATGTTCTAGCCTTTCAAGGTCACTTTGCATCTTCTGCATTAACTATACCTCTCAGCTTTGGGTTAACTTCAAATTGGATAAGTGTGTTTTCTGAGACTTTAATAAAAATCATTGGGAAAAATTATTTAAAAAGTATGAGGCCAAATGTAGAACCTTGGATGCTTCCCTAGAGACCTTTGGCCATATTGACATGAAACTATTATTTGAGCCTAACTATTCAACTAACTCAGAAAACAGTTGTCTAGCAAGCATCTCTCTATTTTTTCTCATAAGAATATCATGAGATAATTTAGCAAATTGATACCCACACCCTGCCCTACCCCCACCATCCATAGTGGATATGATCTAGAATTTGAGAATTAGAAGAGACATCTGTGGCCATTGAATCTGGCCTTTCATTATAACATACCCACCAAGTGACAATCCCACCTCTGCCAGAAAACAACATCTTCCAAGTTAGATGATTCTACTTTTGGTCAGATCTAACATATAAAAGATTTCTCTTTCTATTAATCCTAACTTCTTTGCTGTCTTTCCATTGCTTTGGGACATGCCACCCAGGGCCAAATAGAATAAATGTGATCCCTCATCCATTTGTAAGTCCTTCAAATATGTGAAGACTGGTGTGTTTGTGTGTGTGTGTGTGTGTGTGTGTTTGTGTTTTTCTAATCTTCTCTCCTCCAGGTCAAGTTTCTTCAACCAAACCCCAATATGACAGGGACATACTCTGTCCTGGTCACTGTCCTCTGAAACCTCCCCTGTTTCAACTGTAGCATGCAGGACTGAACGCAGTCTTTCAGATGAGGTCTGGCCAGAGCAGAGGACAATTACACCATGTTCTGCTAAAATCTGGGTAAAGCATGTAAACAATATTCTTTTGACCTACCAGTCTGGTAACCCTGAACATACGGGAAATCAGGTTAGTCTGGCCTGGCCCGTGTTTGATGAAGAAATGCTCATTCTTTAGGGTCATCGTTTCCTTTTCGGGACACAGGTTAAACGTGTCTTTAATAATCTAGCCTGTGGTTTTTCCAGGGATCAGTCCCATTGATAGGTCTGTAGTTTGCAGGCTACATTTTCTCTCGTTTCTGGAAAAGGTGCATCATATTCTTTTCTCCAGTCCTCCAGGCTTTCAGATCTCATTGGTCAGAAATCTCAGAACATTCGGCACTAAGTGCAGTGCCTAGCACATAGTTTTGTTGTTACTTGGTTGTTTTAGTCGTGTCCAATGCTTATGATGCTACTTGGAGTTTTCTTGGCAGAAGTGGTTAACATTTCCTTCTCCAACTCACTTTACAGATAAGGAAACTGAGGCAAATAGAGTTAAGTGACTTGTCCAGGGTCACACAGGTAGCCTCTGATACTTTATTTGAACTCAGGTCTTCCTGTCTCCAGGCATGGCCCTTTATCCACTGTGCCACCTCACTGCCCTCTGGCACATAGAAGGGGCTTGATATATTCTTGTTGACTTGACATTCAACATTCTTTCAGTATGGGAGGAGGTAGTTGTCTAATTTCAAACCTCAAGTGGGTGACAAGAACCAGAATTTAAGTGGAGATGTCCAGGGTGGGCTCGTGTGCATGATGCGGCAGGCACTGCTTGTTTGGGGAACCTAAAACAGAGAGTCTGGAATCAGCGTCCTCTAAGATTGTCTGATGGAACAAAGAATGCTTAGTGGGAGGAAGAGAAGACTCGTGGAAGAAAAGTTGTCCATCTTCAGACGTTTGAAGGGCTGTCATGGGAAGAAGCTAGTTTTGTTCTCCTGGGTCCTCTAGGGTACAAACAGAAGCAATGGGTGGAAACTGGGAAAGGGCAAACTTTACTCTTCACATTTCAATTGTGAAAGCTCTCCTCTAGGGCACTGGACTGTCTTGAGTGGTGGCAGGATCCCCTTCCTTGGAGGCATCAGGTAGCGATGTTGAATGGCCTCTTGTTGGGTGCAGGCAAGTAAGGAATGGGTTGGACTAGTTGGCCACTGAGGTTGATTCTATGATTCTGTGATTCTGACCCAGGAGGAGATCAAACGTAGCTGCAGCTTCCTGTCTTTGTGATCTTGGGGAAGACTCTCTGGACCCATTTTCCTCCCTTCAAACTAAATCCCATCTGCTGAAAATCCATAATCCCATAACTGCAAATCCTGTCTTCTTCTTCTACCACATCTACTAAGAACACAGCCATGTCCTCAAATAGCCACATGGGGAGCTCCTTAGTGGCCTGTCTCACATATTTCAGAAGGGGAAGTCATCATGGGAATCAGGATTGGAAATTTCAGCTGACATTTAAATAGGAGACTTTTCTATTAGGCAGCAAGAATGGCTTGGTTATGGTGAGAGGCCCTCATGTGGTCACAAACCAAAGGGCAAAATGTCTGACTCCATTGCTGCTAACAAAATGGGCAGTAGTAAGTGGGAAATATCTATTACCATACCACAAATGACAGCTCCCAATGATGCATGCTGCTATGAGGTTACCTGGGGTCTAGAATAATATAGCGTCCATGTCGGAGGCATTGATACAAATGGGCGTGTTATAAGACAAATGGCCACAAAGAGTCTCTGGGAATACAGTGTCCTCTGGTGAACGGACCTCAGGGAGCTCAGTGTTTCCCCCTGTTAATGATGGAACCAGGCAGGGAGCATCAAACAAGTTGTATACCATTTCCTCCTCAATATGAATCATACATGATAAAAACCAAGGAGGTTTTCCTGTGGTGGTTTGGCATTAGTCACTCCCATCTTTATTTAGGATTTGGCCATTAAGAATGTAGAGCGAGTGCATTTGAAAACAAAGATGAGCAGAGTGAAAACAGAAATGAATCATGGCAGTAAACACCAGGTCGGGGCATGCTCTGCATTCTGGTGTCAGTGACCTACTTAGCCCTACGGGGGGGGGGGGGGTTATTCAGTATTGGGGAAAGGGCCCCAGGCTCCAGTCAGAAAGCCTGGCCTTGGGTTAAAGTTCCGCAGCTTTGGAGCCTTCAGCAAGTCACGGGGAAATATTGTCCTGCTTGTCCTGATGTGGCAGTGACCAAAGTCCCTCCCAGCCCTGGCATTCTCTGTTCTGTGTTCTAAAAACCTCGCAGATTTGACATTGTCTACTCTAAGACCCCTTCCAGTTCTGCCACTCCCTATTCTAAAGGCCCTCCCAGCTCTGACATTCCCTGTTCTAAGGGCCTTCCCACTTTTGACATTCGCTGTTCCATGTTGTAAGACCTCCCTCTGCTCTGGCTTTTTCTGTTCTAAGGTTTCTCCCAGCTCTGACATTCTGTGATGTGATTCTGGAATTCCCACCCAGGACAGGGGTTTGGATTAGGTTAAATTAAAGTCTCTTCCATCTCTTCCAAAATGATTCAACTGTGTTCAAATGAAACAAATTAGCCCAACTTCCTCACCTTACATGATGACGATCATGACTGTGACAATTTTTCATCATGAATATTCATGCAAGGATTGGACTAGATGTTCCTTGAACAAAACTAATGCTGCCTTTCCCTGAAGCAAGCTTTAATGTACCATTTCAAAGCACTTTCAAAGCCACTAATCATTACATGACCAAACAGTCCCCAAAAGGTATCACAGGAAGATTCTGATCTCCATCCTATGTGAAGAAAATGGGTCCTGGGAGGGGTGGTGTGTGGGTCATGGGAGGAGCAGCCAAGCTCCATTCCAGGTTTTTAGCAAAGGGTCATGCCATCTATTTGCTCTTCTACTGATTATAACTGCAAATCACATGTCTGGGATGTGCTGATAATTGGTGATGGTATAGAATTACATTCTGGATTAAAAACCTTCAGTAACACTGTCAAAAATACTTTAAAAGGGGTGGACAGGTAGCACAGCAAGTAAGAGCACCGGCCCCAGAGTTGGGATGACCTTGGTTCAAATCTGGGCTCAGATACTCAGCACCCACCCAGAAACACCTGGCCATATAACCTTGAGCAAGTTACTTAAACCCAATTGCTTTAAAAAAATACTTTAAAAGACATTTAAAGTTTTCTAGAGTATAGCTTTCCTGCCCCAGCTCTAGGTCACCCAGAATCTGCTACCACTGAGGATACGCTCCCCCCCGACTCTTCATTTCTTCTCTCCCTCCTTCCATCCCTCCCTCCCCTAGTTCAGCTGTCTGACAGTTCACAGGGCTCAGAAGAGGTAGAAATCACCAACTCTCCTCCTCCAGGGTCTCTCTCCATGCCTATACCTTCCTGATCTCCAGCCTCCTGATATAATACAAGCACCCCTGGGCTACCTACACAACCTTAAGACTTCCAGTGCTTCCATCCTCCCTACAGCTCAACTTTATTTTGTGTATTGCCTTCCCCACCTAGAATGAGGGCTACTTGAGGGTCAGGGTTGTCTAACTTCGCTTTGTACAGCCCCCACCCTCAGCCTAGTGCCTTGGACAGAATGGGGCCTCAATAATGTCTGATGAACCAAAATGGGTATTGACCAGTTCCCTTGACCATTTCCTCTGATTCTGGAAATGGCCCAGGTGGAGAGAGCTAGGAAGGTCCTTGTCCTTTTCTAGTAGGGAGGCCAACACATAGACTAAAATCGTTGTATTTTAACACCATGAGTTCTATGAATGATGCAAGTAATTGATGATGAAATAAAAACTGCCTGCTTCACCAGGCTTTAATAACGTGTCTGTGACTGACCAAGGGGACCTCCTGCCTTGTCAGCTGACAACTAAGATGAGAACCCAGAGGATCAAATTTCTATTTACTTCATCTACTTTTCTGGTACACAGAGTGTGAAGGAACCCAGGTCCTCCCTAGAAAAGGAATCTTGAGAGTGGATATAGAGGAAAGAAGCATTCATTAAACACTTACTATGTGCCTAGCGCTGTGCCAGGTTCAAGGCATACAAATGGGGGAGGAGAGAGAGAAAGAGACAGAGAGACAGAGACAGAGAGGCAGAGATAGGAGAGGGGAACGGAGGGCAGAGGAGGGGAGGGAGGAGGGAGAAAAAGGAGGGAGAGAGAGACAGAGACAGAGGGAGAGAAAGACAGAGAGACAGAGACAGAAGAGGGGAGGAAAGTGGAAGGGAAGAAGGAGGGAGGAGAGGAGACAGAGTATTTGCTTTCAAGGAGCTTAAACTCTAATTAGAGATTTGCAGCAAGTGCTGAGGGCCAAGGTCATACGAGCATGTCAGGTGCCAGTGCCAGGGTCCGCAGGGCAGAGGTAGCAGGCCATCCTACCTGAGGTAGGTCCCCATCCTACTGGAAGGCTTTTGCTGATTATCTCCAATTTACCCTGCACACAGCGGGTCTGCACATAGCTGTTTGCAGGTCGTCTCTCCCAGCAGGCTGTGAGATCCTTGAGAGCAGGGTCTATCTTGTGTTTCCTTGTGTTGCTAGTGCTTAGTCAGGTCTCTGATACATAGTAGGCACCTAATAATGTTTACTAGCTGAGTGACGGTGACTTTAGTTGGTGCCCCCCAGCTCAGGAGCAGCGTGCATGTTTTCTACCTAAGGCACGACCCTCATGAAAAGAAGCCTGCAGGGTTCTTCCTACCTGGGTGGCCCAAGTGGGATCTAGGCTGGAGACAGAACAGCCCCTGGGTGGGTGGGGAAGAGGGGGAAGGGAATGCAGAAGTGGGGGGCAGGGGTCTTCTCTGCTGCTTCCTCTCACCTGGCAGGTCCTAAATGGGGCCTGGGCAGCCTGAGAAGCGTTCATAGACTCAGAGCGGGCTGTCGGATGGCATACTCATTTAGTGGCATCTGAGGCCACCTTTCGTCCCATTCTCCTTCCGTTTCTGACCTGCCTCTGCCAGTCCGACCATCCTCACCTTCCTTCTACCCCTGGGTACCCCAGCAGAAGCATTTCCTGCCTACAAGTCAAGGCCATGACAAGTCAGTGATTAGGCAAATCCAAGGGGGCAGAGGGGCAGGGGGCAGGACCTACATGGAGCTGAGGAGGAAGGGCCCAGACCTAGCACAGAGAGCAAACAGAACCCTGAGGGTCTGACAACGCTGGTAGCAGGGTGTCCTGGCACCAGGATCCATGGGCCAAGATGGAGGGGAAGCCAAAGGGCGGGGAGGGGCAGGGAGCTAGCTGTTTGTTTCACTCAACTTAATCCCCCAGAGTTTCACTGCTTTTACATACGACCTGTTTGCATTTCCTACCCCCAAGGAAGCTGAGCTTGTGGCTGTGGTTAGGGGTGGGGTTTGGCCAGTTTCCTTCTGATTCCCCTGCTCCAGGGGAGCTTGGATGCCTGCAAATGGATCATCCAGCAGAGCCCCTGCTCTTTTGGGGTCACAGGAAGGCAGGACAAGATGGAACCTCACAGAGCCCTGGGGATAGAGCTATCCACACAAAGGGAGACAAGAAAGACGTTGGTCCCTGAATCTTATCCATCCAGTGTTTCTCTTCTGTCCACTCCCTTCTCTCCTCTGCCTGCTACCACCCTAGAATAGGCCCTCTCCTTCAGGCCATGGCAAGGGCCTCCCTGCCTTCAGGCTCTCCCCACCCCAACCCACCCACTGCCAAAGTGATTTCCCTAATGCTTAGCTCTGTCTACCATCATCTCCCTCCTACTCAATAAAAGCCTGAGCTTTGGTCTTGCCCCAGGATCAGATATCAGCCTTCTGTCACTGGCAGCTCTTGGCTGCTTGGTCCCTTGACTCCCTCTCTGGTCTGCTTAGATATTACTCTCCTCCACACTCACGGGGTCATCCAGCCTGGCCTGTCCTGTGCTCCCCCTCCACCCCCCCCCCACACACACACACGGTGCTGCCTTTCCCCCTGCCTTGCTTTTGCACTGGTCATGCCCCTCACCTAGAATGCCTTCCTCCCACAATCCCCCTCCCAGAATCCTGGCTTCCTTGCAGACTCATCTACAGAAGGACTTTTCTGCTTCCCCTCCACTAGGTATTAGTGCCCTGCCCTCTACAGTGGATTTGATTTGTGCACCTTATGAGCCATGGGGTGTCCCAGAAGTCTTCATGCAGCTATTAAGGCTTAAAACTCAACTTGGGCTTTGGGGTTACTTTGGGGTCCTCTGTGTGCATGCACACATGCTATCTCCCATTCGAATGTAAGCTCCAGGAGGGCTGGGCCTGCTTTGTTTTTGGTTTATCTTGTCTGTGCATCCCCCACACATAGCTTGGTGCTTGGCCCATAGGAGATGGTTTATAAATGCTTGCTCATTGATTAAAGAAAATCCCAGGCTTCTAGGGATAAAGGAAATCTCCTGCTTCCATGGGCCCAATCAAACATCATTTCTACAATGTATGCAGAGACCATGCTCCACAAACTCAGCCTGGAACACAGAACAGGCCTGTCCAGTGGACAGATCACCCCTACTTGGTTGCTGTCCACCCTAGGGCCACACTCCCCAGACTAAGGGGAGGAAGCTGACCTCACCCATCATGGCTAGATGGGGCTGGAGCTCAGCCCCCAGTCATTCGGACAGCCCAGCCCCACCCCTCTGCCCAGCCCTGCATGATGACCCCAGGCTCTTAGGGACCGAAGCTTCCTCATCTCTGGTCATTTCTTCATGAGGTTTTTAAACACATAAACACACATACACGCACACACACACACCCCACCTTGTACATATTATGCATATTTGGAAAGAGTGAGGACTCTAGAGTTAATGGATGGAGGCCTAAATCTTGCCTCTGAACCAGCGGCTTCACCTCCTCAGGCCTTGATGCTTCCACCTGCAAAATGAGAAAGCTGGGCCTCAGAGGCCCCTACCAATTCTGAAGTGATAATCTGGGTTAAAATCTCACCTGTGACCCTCACTCCCTACATGACCTTGAGATAGACACTTGACCTCTTTCTGCCTCAGTTTCCTCATCTAGAAAATGGGGTAGAGGCTGGCACCTGCCTCTGTGAAGTGCTTAACCCAGTGCCTGGTATGCAGTAGGCAGCACATACTTGTCAGCTCTCCCTCCATTGTGATGCTGGGGCCTGAGGGCACGTGCCCTCCTCTCACTGAACTGTAAGGGTGCTGTCTTCTGGGCCAGCGCCCCGGGCAGTAGTTTACCTGCCCCGTTATTCTGTCTTTTCAGTCTCTAGAGGGATGATTAGATTAAAACAAGTTGGTGGATAGTGCCACGTGAACATAACCTCATTGAATCCCTACAGAAACCCTTTCAGCTAGGTCCTGTTAGTATGCCCATTTTACAAGAGGGAGTTCAGTGACTTTCCCAGGGTCACTCCTTCAGTAAGTGCTAGAGGCTCGATGTGAACCCACTTCCTTCTGACTCTAGGTCTGCGGCTCCCTCCACTCTCATGTGGCCACCATAGAGCTGGAAGGGCCTCATAGGGCATCTAAGCCACAGAAGAAAATTGAGTCTCTAGGAAGCAGATTGACTTCCTCTTAGACTGTGAACCCCTTGGGAGGAGAGACTAACTTTCACCTCTCTTTGTATCTCCAGTGCTTAGAAAAGGGCCTGGCATGCAGCAGGAGCTTAATAAATGTTTCTGGAGAGGCTGTCTGACTTGTCCCAGGACACAGAGGTCATAAATTCTAGTCAGAGCCAGTGTTCTCTCCAATGTACCACGGACACCTCCCCTGCCTGGGCCATGTTAGGCCAGAGACAGGATGCTTCCTTTGTGGACAGCCTTTTATGTCTGTGCATTTTGAAGATTGGGCTACATTAATCAGCGGTAATGACCACCACTCACATTTAGAGAGAGCTTCCCAGCTCCCAAACAAGCACTGGAGATGCTGGGTCCCTTCAAGGCTCCCCCATGTCCCCCTCCCATGGCAGA
Source organism: Petaurus breviceps papuanus (assembly GCF_028583685.1). NCBI lineage: Eukaryota > Metazoa > Chordata > Mammalia > Diprotodontia > Petauridae > Petaurus > Petaurus breviceps. The sequence continues at coordinate 2,991,679 of NW_027186374.1, read as the reverse complement.
CCTTTCCTGAATCCCCTAATCGTTAAAGTTCTCCCCACTTAAAACAATATGCTTACTTTGTGTGTATACAGGGCATCCCCAAAGTTGAAGTGCACTGAGATTTGGGGGACACCCTGTATTTCATATTTACATAGCTAGGTCCATGCCCCTTCCCTGCCCCCAGAATGTGAGCAGTCTGAACACAGGGAGCAGTCTGTGTTTGCTTTCCTAACCCCTGGGCCCACTGAACACAGTGCTTGGCACCTAGAAAGCATATAATAACTGCTTGTTAAATTGAATTGGTTTCTTCCCATTTTGCAGATGGAAAAACTAAGGCTCCCGGGGGGGTGGCTACTAAGGGACCACCAGGAAAGGGGCCAAGATCCCCTGACATGGTCTGGTGGCTTTTGTTTCTCCTTTTCTGCTCTGCCCTCTTGGCCTTTTGAAAGGAAACCTGAAGGGCGGTCCTGAGTTGGGCAGGGGCTGGGGTGGGGCAGTGTAGGAAGCCACAGGTGAGACCTCAGGTGGGCCCAGAGATTGAAGGCCAAGAGGGTGTTTTGAGGCTTGGTGAACAAACTGGAAAAAGAGCCTCTCCCAGTTTGCAGATGGATTTTAACTCTAAGGGTGAAAAAAATGATCCACTCTGAGACTGTTTGTCCAGCACCCATCCAAAACTGGGGGAGGTGAGGGAGAGTAGCGGTGAGCCCACCCTTCCCATCAACCCCCACAGGGCATCTATTCTGTGTGGCTGATGAGGAGATCAGAGCGTCCACTTTTATATGATGATTTTAATAGGACAGGAAGGAAGACCGCTGACATCCTGCCCGCTGCTCACTGCTGGCCTGAACTCATTATGTCAATGAATTCACCTGGTAATTCCTCAATCAGGCCTCACGTCAGCCAGCACAGAACTCAGCAGACCAGCCGTCATTCAACATTGGACAGTTATTCCAGTGTTTCCAAAGGGCAGAGTCTTGGATTACTTATTTTAGGAGGGGCCAGGATGCAGAAGACTGCTCCTGCCTTCAGGGAACTTCCCACCTTGCAGTCTGATACTGTGGTTAAGTGCCTGTCTGGGACTCAGCCTGCCAGTGGGAGTAGAAATTGGGAGTGAGAGCAGCTCGTCACTCATGGGGCCATTGAGGGGCTCAGAGGAGAGAATGTACACACATGTGAGTTATTCCTGGTCAAGGCTGAGACGCAGACCATCACTGTTTGAGGGGGCGGGGGGGCGGAGCTGGAATCGGTAAAGGCCAAGGTAACCTATCCTCGGCTACAAAGACAGCTTTGGATGTCAAAGGGCCAGGATGGGCAGGAGGCATGCCAGTGTAGAAGACAGCCTGAACAAAGCTGGGAAAGTCACAGATTAAAGGGCACACATAGTCTAAGGATGCTAAGTCCTCCAGTCCAAGATGCCAAAGTCCATTGGAATTAGATTGTTCAGGGCCTCGAATGTCAGTTAAGAAGTTCTGAAGATCTTCTGTGGACTCGGGGGAGCTTGGGTGTATGCATTAAGAAAGTGACTCCGGCTGTTTGTGCAGGAGGGGGTGGGGGATAGGAATGGGGGTCAGGGAGACGAGGGAAGGTGGCTGGTCCAATACTCCTCATGGGACAGGATAAACATGGACTCAAAAGTAGCTTGGAGAATGGAGAAAGGCCATGTTTAAGTTACATTGTCGTGGTATAATCAACAAGACCTCTGCCTGGCATTTCCTGGGAATGTAAGCTCATTAGAAGCAGATGTTTTCAGTTCCATTCTTGCATTCGCCAATGTTAGAACAATGTATAGGTGCTTAATAAATGTTTTTTGATTAATCAATCCTTTGGGCATGTTGGACAAGGAGGAGGTTTGTTGTTGTTCAATTTTGTCTAAGTCTCCGTGACCTCATTTGGGGTTTTCTTGGCAGAGATACTGGAGTGGTTTGCCTTTTCCTTCTCCAGCTCATTTTACAGATGAGGAAACTGAGTCAAACCAGGTGAAGTGACTTGCCCAGGGTCATACAGCTAGTAAGTGTCTGAGGTTTTATTTTAACTCAGGTCTTCCCGACTCCAGGCATGGCACCGCATCCACTATGGCACCCCCTAGCTGCCCTCTAAGAATAAGATTGCTACCATAGTATAGGCATGACTGGGCTTAAGGCTGGGCTCATTTTCCTCTGAAAGGAAACTTAAAGATGATACTTACTGGCCTCAGCAATGGTAACCTTAATGGCAAAACCCGCAATGTCTAATCCATTCTACAAACTAGTATTTAAGGTTCGTGTAGTAAGAGCCAGAAGAGGCTCCCAGGGCCACCTAGCCCATCGGGCCCATTTCATAGAAGGAGGAACAGAGGACCAGGAAGCTGAAGGGATTGCCCAAGGTGCACAGGGAGCAAGGAGTGGGGCAGGATTCAAACTCAGGCCTTCGAAATTCAGATTTTGATATTTTTCTACTGAATGATGCCACTCCTGCTAACTGCAGAGCCCCAGGGGCTTTCTTTAAACAAACTTGGGGCCCTGTCCTCATGAAACTCACAATCTGGATGGGAAATAAAATATGGAACCAGGTTACTATAATGCATATTACCATATGATAATTCCATGACAGAATGGACCTGTGAGAAAGGAGCCTTCGTTACTGGCTGAGGGGATGGAGGGTCAGCTAACACTGCACGGGAGAGAGGGTCTGTGCCCAGAGATTATAAAAGGCTCGATCTCTAATCTGGAAATATAATGTTGAGGTTTAAGCTAATGTTACAGTGCCTAGTATGACGACCCAATGGCAAAAGAACCCAGCCCATGTTAGTGGAGGACCAGCATCTTCATCAAGTGACAAACATTTATTAAATATCTATTAGACATCAGGCATCGTTCAAACCTGTTTGGATTCAAAGACAGAAAAGAAGCATTCTGAACCTTTGAGGAGCTTCTGTCCCAAACAGTGTGTGCATTGTATGCATAGGTGCCCAATGAATGCTCATTGATGTGGCTCAGGTGCTTGCGTGTGTGTGTATTTGTTCCAGATACAAGGTGATTTTAGGGGACAGTCAGTCCATTCACACTTACTGAGTCCTTATTGTGCACAGGGCACTGCACTCAATACTGGGAATAAAAGACAAATAGAAGGATAATTTTGTCCTCAAAGAGAGTATTATATTTTAATGGGAGAAGATTCCACATCAAAGGAAACTGTGTAGTGGGGGAGGGGGGAGGGGGATACAAAAGTCCCCCCATGAGGATATCGCAAACTCTGGGGGACCCTGGTGAGGAATGAGGCATGGCTGGCCTGGGCTTCTCCTTAGATGAAGGTTCTGAAAGAAACCAGGGAATCAGGAGAGGCTGCAGAGGCAGAGGTCCCTTCTAACATGTGAATTCTAGGTCTGGATGAAAACATGAGAAGAACGGTGGAGTGCAGCCTGAGGAGGAAGGACCGGCCCGGCTGAAAGCTGGGAGAACAGAAAAGGCATCGTGGCAGTGGAGTTGCTTGAGTTGACTTTGAAAGAAGCTAAGAATCGTAGAGGTGCTGGTAAGGAGGGCCTTCCAGGCACTGGGAAAAGCCACGTGAAGACAGAAAGCCATGTATGAAGAATAGGCAGGAGGTCAACTCGGCTGGAATGTGGAGCAGTGTGGAATGGCTTCTCCATCAGGCATCATCGAGGTCAGAGGGAGACAGAGCCAGGCAGGTCCTGGTGCTCAGGAGCTCCCGCCCGAACCAAGCCCTTCTACAACCTTCCTAGAAGATGAACATCTGGCATCTCCCTGAAGACCTTTCGTGAGTGTGCATGCCTTCAGTCCAAGGCCTTTTGAAGTAAACCTGGAAAGGGGAGGTCAGAGGACCAAGGGGTGCTATGGAGATAGCTGCCCGCTTGGGTGCGGCTCGGGCTGCATGGCCTTGGAGGTGATGATGATGATGGTGGTGGTGAGGATGAAGACGAGGATGGCAATGATGATGACAATGCCTCTAGAGAAGTGTTCTGTGCTTCCTGGGGACATTCTGGATGCATCCTTTGCTCTGGGCTGGGTCTCTTTTCGGCCACTCGGGACCTGTCTCCTCTTGAGTCCCATCACTTCCTCCCCAGTCAGAAACAGGGATTCCATCTGCTTGAGCACAGCACCCCAAGTCAAGATGAATGAACTGAGTCACCCAAACTGTGCTTTCTCTCACTCTAAGGTAACTGAATTTGTCTTAGTCATGGGCTCCAGTCATGGAGACTTTCCCAGCTGGAGCCGCGGTTCCCCACGCTCATTTCCTTTAGAGATGAATCTGGGTCCGGATACTCAGCTCTGCCCACTCGACCATCGTTGCCGAGATTTCCCGTTAGCATCAGATGGTGCATGCAAGGACAAGCCAGGTTCCCACGGCCTGCCGGTGCACCCTCTTCTTTGCACAGGCAGGACCCGGCTAGCATGTGCTGCATGCAGCAGTCGCCTGGCCATATCCCCCACAAGACATTCAAGATGGAAACATCTTCCTCCGATGACATATTTTGCACCAAAGCCACCATGTCAGCTCTGTGATGCCATATGGTGACTACCCCCCATTGAGTAATATTTAGCAGTTTGATGAACAAGGACTGAATCATATCATAACCATCTTGGCCAAATATTTTTTTAAATAGCAATAGCATTAGTAATATACATAGAAATAGATATAGATATATGTTTTTTTACACTCCTACTTCCTGTTACACCCACTGGAAATTAAGATCGAAACCTCAGGCAGCCTGTTGAAATTGACTCAGTCCAAGAGAGCAGCTCAATTTCATTAGGGAAATTCAATATTGTATCGTAAGTCGGATACAGAATGTCTGTTTTTATTTCTCATGAGCGGCTGTACCATATTGAGCAATCGTCCCTGGGAGGAACTCAGCAGGGGGAAAACCGTTCAAGTGTTTTATTCATAAGCAGGGCCCGGCCTTTACCTGGGGTTGTGAAGAAACCTGGGAGAGTTCCAAAGGCTGGAGAACAAAGGCTGTGCTCTCTGAGAGTCGGGGCAAGCCAGGCCAGAGAGTCCCAGACTCTGCGCCAGGACCCTGGCTTGGAGGCTGAGCCCTGCGCAAGGTCACTCAGCATTAGTGGCAGAGCTGGGGTGAGAATCCAGAAGCTGCTTCAGAGCTTTGCCATCATCCCCTGAGTTAGACATATTGGAATTTAATTAAACTCAAGGATAATTTATTAAGCACCCACTGAGCATTATGTTAGAAACTACCCAGCATACATATTGAAAGAGGACCAGGTTCAGGGTCATGAAAATCTGGGTTTTGCTCCTGCTTCTGCCATTCCCTGACTGAATAACCATGGGAAAGTCACTTGACCTTTCAGTGCCCTAGACAGTCTTCAGAAGCTGTAAGTTATAGATGAGATGCCCATCTGTATCCGTAGAGTGATTGTCCATGCCGGGAGATCCCCACAGCTACAAGATCACTTCAGCAACAAGATAAAAAGCAATAATGTACAAGACCTGGGATATACAAAGACAAAACTAAAAAAAAAAGCCCCTATCCTCAAGGAGATGGGTGAAGAAGCAGAGAAAATATTCACAGGACTCAGCTTCCTTGCCTTGGAGCCCCTGGCATGTTGAATAACATCTCACTGCTGCCAGCCTAGTAACTGCATTCACTGTCTCCTTACTGCGACCTCTCCTTAAAAAAAAGTATCCCAAACAAATACTTCTGTTGGTTTCTAATCCCGAGTGTGAGTCAGAACCTCCCTTCCCCAGGTGGAACCCTTGTGCTCATGGTATAGGAACTGTGCATTTGGGGCATTCATGACCATCATGAAAAGAGAACGTACTTTTAAGAAAACACTAAAAAAGGATTATCTTTGGTTAGATGAGGTGTCTAGTTATGTGGGGCAGTGGGATGGAGCAGTGGGACAGACACTGGGTGCCTGGAGTCAGGAAGACCCTAGTTCAAATTTGGCTTCACTTAGGCTTGTGACCCTGGACGAGTCCCTTAACCTCTTTACCACATAGGGTTGTGGTGAAGATCCAATGAGATGGGGTCTATAAAGTGCTTGGCACTATACCCCTCACAGAGTAATCACTTAATGAAGACTTGCTTCTCTACCACCTTTCTCCTTAACAAGTTTGGGCAGTAACTCATGATCCTGTACCAAAATGGAAGACCATAGTATCCTGCCCACTGACCCAGGACAGAATTCTTCTAAGAGCTGAAAATGAGTACATGATGATGGGCTGATTAAGTCTTTCCTAGAAGACTGGGAAGCTCAGGGCAACTGGGTGGCCCAGGGCTATAGAGGGGCAGGCCTGGAGTCAGAAAGATTCATCTTCTCAAGTTCACATCTAGTTGTGTGGCCCTGGACAAGTCACCGAACCCTGTTTGACTCAGTTTCCTCATCTGTACAAACTAGTGAAGTATCTTTGCCAAGAAAACCCCAAGAGGTATCACAAAGAGTTAAATTTGGCTGAACAACAAAAATCTTATACAATATTAAGCTGCACTAAAGTTGTCCACAAGCTTTTTTGTTAAGCACCTACCGTGGGCCATGCTCTGGGTGTACAAAAAAAGACGCCAAGTGGTGCCTTCCCTCCAGGAGCTCACACTGGCCAAGGGAAGAAGCATCAAGGGGTGACAGATTAAGATCATTGTAATTAGATTAAGAAGGTCAAAGTATATTTCAGCAAACCTCAAAACACTTTGGACGTGGCAGCTGTGGTTATCATTCATCTTGTTTTTCTGCTCTTTGCTTTTGCTTTTTGTTTTCCAGTGAAGTTGAAATTGAAGCAGAGCTGGGACAAGTCACTATCTTGTTATTATTCTTTAAATTTAATGTTCTGAAAATGATTGCATAGATGTGTGCACAAAATTACTGCTTTGGAGGATTTCTTTAAAGTTTTAAGTCTTAAGCTCCTCTTCTTGGGGCTCGTTAATAAATTTTCAAGACAACTCCCGTTGCAGACAGGACAGCCAGTAGGCTGTGTATCCTATTCTACCCCATATGGTTTTCATTTATTTTGCTTGGTCTTTATACTTTAATTTTTTTTTAATTTTATGTAGCTCAGAGAATTTCAAGTCTTTGATGTGGCCACATCTATTAAAATTGTTGATCTGAAATTTTAGAAGATCCATGTCATGTCTGGGAGATTGCGAACAACAATTTTGTCTGTGATAATGATCTGGCTTTAGTAAAAGTTTATTTATGTAATTCTCAATGATATTTCAAGCTCTATTTTTTTGTAATATGAGTTTTTTCATCAATTAGTTTATAAAAGATAATATGTTTCTAATGTAAAATACCAGCCACCAAGTTGTCTTGGTCAGGTATTCAGTAGGCACTGATATTTCACAATTGACAGTGATGTGTTGTACAATTTCTATTTGCTTGCAGAATGTACATGGATCATGAGCTTGTCCTCACCCTTCTGTATTTTCTGTTACCAATGCCCTGGTGCTGAATGATTCTCATAAACTCATTTGTCTGATGCATCTTTGTCCACATAGGCAAAGAGAACCTTGAGAGTTATTAAGAAACTTACATTAAAGAAAAGGAAAGTGAGTCCCATAAAGATGAACTGACTCATCCAAGGTCACACAGTTAATAAATAAAAGAACTAGGATTTAAAACGAGGTCCTCTGGAGGACCAGTCTGGTGAAGATTTTTGTGGATGTCACCCAGGGAGGGCCTTTTGATTCCAGTCTTGCATCCAAATGATTCCACCGGTTCCCTCAGGAGGTAAACTACTCTGAGTTAGGTTGGCCAAATCCAGTGATGTGGACCTCCCATCTACCATTACTATCGTTCAGGGAAGGGTCATCTGTTTGTTTCAAAAAGATTTTTCTAGGATTTTAACTTTTGTGTCATGTCCTCTGAGAGCATCGTTGGTGATGGCCATGGTGGGCCAGGACGATGATGCCTAGGGAAGCAAAGGCTTGGCAGGAACTTAGCATAGGCTCTGGCATATAGTAAATGCTGAATGAGTGCCTGTTCATTGATTGACCCAAGACCTATCTTCAAGTTTTAAAGGATTATCAGTTTTTCTGCTTATTGCCAGAGGGTGAAAGTAGGTGTAATAATATTTATTATCATTATTACTGTTATTGATCTTACTAATTTATTTTATTTTATATATTTTATAACCATACAAAATTATCTCATTTGATCCTCGTTACAACTCTGGGAGGTAGATGCTATTATAACTCCCATTTTACAGTTGAGGAAACTGAGGCAAAGTTAATTGACTTGCCTAGGATCACACAACTAGTAACTGTCAGAGGTTAGATTTGAACTCAGATCTTCCTGACTCCAGGCCCAGCACACTAGGAAATTGACCAGAGGCAAATTTAAGCTTGATTGAAAGGAAAACTTCCTAGCAATCAAAGTTGCCCAACAATGGAATTACTACCATAGAATTTAATAAATTCCCTGTCCCAGAAGGTCTTCAAGAATAAGTTGGATGATCATTTGTCAGATACCTAAAAGAAAGTATTCTCTTCTCAAGTATGAGTTGGACCAGAAGGCTTCCAACATGTCTTCCAGTTCTGGAATTGTGGTGCTCTATGAAAGTTGGTGGAGTATGTGTGAAAATATCAACTGCACTTGGAAAATGCCCATATCAAAAATTGGGCAGAAGGGCCTCGGGACTGAGAGAAAATCCAAGGAAAAAATGCAATGTTTTAGGCAAGAATGGGAATCAAAACAGTTTCCAAGATGGTGCTGATGAAAGTAGGGGGCCAGGGGCCAAAGTCATGCAGGAGAAATAGCTTTAAAATTAAGTTTTAGACATAGTACCTCCTCTGATGACACTGAAGAACACTTGCCCTCGGATTTAGGAATAGTTCACGTCGATTTTGCCCCATTTATGACTTTGAATTCCTTGGTCAAGGTAACAGGGGACCATCATTGCAAAACCAGGAGTTTGTTGTGGAGACAGAAGGCAAATCGAATTACCCAGCTTCTGCAAGCACAATAGAAGCTTTGCGGTTGGGAAATGGCATCGTCAGAAGTCAGAGATTCATTAAAGAGGTGGCCACAGAGCAGAAGGAAATGTTTGAACAAAACAGGCCTCTTCTCTTCACTCCAATAACCCTGTTTGGGGCCCACTGAGTACAATTCAGCGGGTCAATCCACAAAGCTTTTATGAAGCCTGTAGTGCCAAGTGATGTGCTAAGAAGTAAGGATACAGAGAAAAAGGAAAACTGGTCCCTGACCTCAAGGGGATAACATTCCAAATGGGAGAGACACCATGCAAGTAACGGGTTCATACAAAGACATAACAGTGCAGATGGAAAGTAATCTGGAAAGCCTGGGGTGGGGAGAAAGTCCTCTTGCAGAAGGTGGGAATTCTGAGGAATCTTAAAGAAAACTAGGGATAGTGAGGGATAAATGGGAGGGGGCAGACGATTCTGGGTATGAGGGGCAGCGAGTGCAAAGACAAGTCCTGTTCAAGCCACAGTCAGCAGGCTCATGCCCCGGGATCATGGAGTAGAGGAAGGAAGATGGTGTTCATACACTGCAAAGATGGGGAGGGGCCGCCTGGGAGGACCTTCTAAGGTTAAACAAAGGGGACTGTGTCATCCTGGAGGTCAAAAGGAGTCACTGTCACTGAGTGGGGGTGGGGGGATGTCACCGCTAGACTGAGGCACTCTGGGAGCTTAGGATGGACGGAACTGACAAAGCCAAGGCATGAGGAACAGTCAGGAGGGGATGCAGGAGCCCAGGTGAGAGGAGACGAGGCCCCGCATCACGCTGGCAGCTGCAGGCGCGGAGAGGAGATGCTAGACATGACAAGGCTTGGCATGTGGAGTGAGCCACCAGGAACATTGTGCTGGGGCTGTGCTAAGGCTCACTTTGCCCTCGGGAACCCAGACAGCACGATGGCACATTGCTCCGGAGCCTTAAAGGGACGCTGTGAGACAGCAGCAGCAGAATTCTCGTGCCCATTTTGTAGAAGAGGAAACCGAGGCTTGCTGTCTTATCTGGTGATTCAGTCCTCCTGCCCTACATAAAACTGAGCAAGATGCTCAGCTGTCAGCTGTGACGGTCACGTACTCAGTAGATCTGTCAATCATCTCTGTGAATGTGATCACAATCAGAGGAGCTGGGACCAAATCACTGGTGGTGCCTTGGGCTGGAGAAGGGATGATGAAACAGGGACATGGCAGCCCTGCAAGGATCTGATGGGCTGGCTTGGGGGGCACAGTGTTCGGCTGGAGGATTCTGGGAAGGTGGCAGAGTAGGTCAGAAAACTCCCAGCTCTCCAAATCTCCTCCGCGTTTGTGCACACACACTCACACACGCGTACACATGCGCGCACACACATGAGCAATGCCACATATCCACATACACACTCACACATGTGCGCCCACATGCATGAGCACAAACACGCATACACATGTACACACACATGTGAACACGTGCAACACACTCACATGCACCCTCACACATGTGTGCACATGTATGCGCGCACACACTCATGCACACGCACTCGGTACACACACGCATGCGCGCACACATGCACAAACACACAGGCACGCACACAAACACACTCATGCACGTGTGCGCAAACGCACTCATGCACACATGTGTGCACACACGCATGCACATACACACTCATGCACACACACTCACATAAACACGCGTGCACATGCATATGTACACACACACACAGAATATCACCTCAGAGTAGCAGAAATAAACCCAGGGATAAAGCAGCAGCTCTCCCAAGACACATTGAGAAGACCTGAGGAAGGACCAGACCCCCAGGGGCAGAGTTTGGGCCCCAGTGAAGTACCTACACCTCCATACCTGTTTTGCTGAATCACAAACCACAGGCCTGGGGGCAGCGGGGTAGGAAGGCAGCCTGAGTCTTAGAAATTTTCATCTCCTGGAATGCATGGGATTCTGCCAGCCAAGGAGGAGAAGATGGAAGAGCCTTCCGCTGGCCAGGGATGCCACGTGCAGCTGTGCTGACCAGACTTGTCCCAGGCTGTGGCTGCAGGGAGGAGGAACCAGTGTACACGTGGTGAGTGCAGTAGCAGAGGGGTAGGGACCCTGCTGGCTGTGGGCACTTTCAGGAGAGCAGAGTCCCGGCTTTCGGTGGCAGGGCAGAGAGAACAGCTAGAGTTTGCAGCCACCGGAGGAACCACAGCGAGCAAGATCATTTTCGGGACAGTGTGGCTGGGGGCCCTAGCCATGGTTAGGAGTGGAGAGCAAAGCCCAAGGTTGGGCCCTGGGACAGACCTCAGAAGGACTCGAGCCTTGGGGCACCATTCCTCACACCTCGGAACTAACACTTGATTACACAAATAGCTGCTAAAAAAAATAAATAAAACAAAAAAATAAGTAAATCAAAATAAGTAAGTGAAGGAGAAAGAACCCAACCATAGACGGCTATTATGGGGATAGAAAAAGATTTTGGTTTATATTCAGAGGAAGATAATGGAGCTAATAAAGTCTCTCCTTTTTCAATGAGAAACATCAAATGGACCTAAGAACAAAAAGATTTCTTGAAATAACTTTAAAAAAGACTTCAAAAGTCAAATTGGAGACTGAGGAAAAATTGGAGAAAATTTTTTAAAAAATAAGAACAATCCCAAAAAAAATCAAGAAAAGGAAAGGCTAAATAGGGTGAAAAGGATAGCAGAGAATAATAGGAAGGGGGGAAATACCCAGCAAGCAATTAGAGCATTACAGCTTAAAATATGAATGGGATGAATTTACCCATAAAATAGAAACTGACAGCAGATTTAAAATTTAAATTCATAAAATATTGCTTTCAGGAAATGCTGTAAAAATTAGAGGGACACACAAAGATAGAATAAAGGACTGGAGTAGATTTTATTATATAAAAAAAGTAGGGATAGTAATCATAATCTCAGGCAAAGTTAAAGCTAAAAGAGATTAAATCAAAAGATATTTATTGTTCATGGGTAGGTAAAGCCAATATAATAAAAAAGTGACAATTTTACCTAACTAATCTATTTATTTAATGCCATCCCAATCAAATTACTAAAAAAAAATTATCTTACTGAGTTAGAAAAAAAATAATTACAACGTTCACTGGAAGATTAAAATGTTAGGAACTTCAAAGAAAGCACAGGGGCAAAAAGATGTAAAGGGAAAATTCGGCAGTTTCAGACAAAACTATATTATCAAGTCAGAGCATTGTTGAAATTTAAAATGAATAATTTTGATTATTTTAAATTACAGTTTTCTGGTATAAAGAAAACCTAAGTGGTCAAGAATAGAAGGAATGCAGAAAACTGCGGAAAAAACTTTTATAGACAATCTCTCAGAAAGGATGTGAGTGTGTTGGAGTATTAATATTGTGTAGAAAATGATGGGCTGGTTGATTTAGAAAAAAACATGGAAAGACTTGGAAATATGAAGGAAGATACTGTTGAGCTTCAGAGAAATAGATTCTAGGAGGGAATAGGTATAATATGATCTTACATACATGTGTATGAATGTATATGTATATGTTTATAGATATCCGTGTGTATGCATGTATGTGTATATACATATGTGTGTAAATGTGCATATATAGGGTCTGTACATATATACACACATAGCCTTTTTTTGGGGGGGGAGGTGAAAAATAAAATAAGTCCACAGCACAGAAGGAAAGAAAACCAACAAGGAAGCAAAGGAAAAGCTGGGCAGCTTTGAAAACAATGTGTAGGATTTATTAGGTTTTCTTGAAATGGAAATTCATTGTTGGATATTGAAGCCTCTAATGTTCTTCTGTGTCCCCAAAAAACTTTTTTTTTCTCATTTTGCATTTGTTTAAAACAAAATTTAAAATTTACAAAAATTAAAAGAAAAATAAACATTAAAAAAGTGTCATTGCTAACGCCCTATGTGACAGGGCCTCAATTGCGGTGTCAATCTGCGCCTCTGTTTTCTTCTCTGTAAAGTGAGACTTGGTTGCTAAGTCCCTGCTAGCTGGAAATCTCTGATTTTTCTGTGTCAGGGGGATTTGACTTGTTCCACTTGGCCCCAAAGGGCATAAGCAGAAATTCTTAAGTTAAAGAAATGGCAAAAACAGATGCAGCTTTAGGAGAAAAGTTTTCCTAACATTTAAAGCCATCTGCCTCAGAGGTGATGAGCTCCCTGTCAGTAGAGGTATTCGACAGAGGATGGATGTGGTGGTACGTATTCTTACTAAAATGCAGTTTGAGGCAAACTGGGCCTCTAAGCCCTTTTCCAACTCTGCATGTATGTGTACGCATGAATAATGAATGAATTAACATTTATTAAGCATTTACTACATGAAACCATATGACCCTATAATGCTTATAACCCTTATCTCACAGGGTTGGTGAGAGGCTCAAAGTAGATAATGTGTGTGGGATGATTTTTAAACCATAACTGTTGTTAGGTCATTTCAGTCACGTCCAACTCCCCGTGGTGCCATTGGGAGTTTTCTTGGCAGAAACACTGGCGTAGTTTGCCATGTTCTTCTCCAGCTCATTTTATAGATGAAGAAACAGGCAAACAGGGTGATGTGACTTGCCCAAAGTCACACAGTTAGCAAAAGTTTGAGACTGGATTTGAACTCAGGTCCACCTATCTCCAGGGCTGGTGCTCTATCTGCTGTTCCACCTAGCTGCCCCTAGTTCAAACTTTAAAGTGCTATATAAACCACAGATATTCTACAATAAGACCTGAGAGCTCAGAGATTCTTGGTCTAATGCCTTGTCTTCAGAGAGAAAGGTGCTGTCATTCCATGGTACAGATGAGGTCAGTGGGGCATGGAGAGATGAATTGACTTGACCAAGGTCACACAGGCAGGAAGTGATGGGAAGCGGTCTAGAACTCAAGTCTGCTGCTTCCTTGTCCTCCTGGTGTCTGGCATCAGTGACCACTGAACACCTCCTTCTTCTCTTCCTTAAGCATGACATCAGCAAGTTGCCACAGCCATTCTCTCCTCCTTCAGGAAGCAGCATGGTACAGTTATAACAGCCTTGGGCCTGGGTTTGACTCCCAGTACCACCCTCTCTACTTGCCTGCTCCCGCCCTTGGGCCTCAGTTTTCCCTTTTGCAAACAGAAAGCCCAAATGATTTCTGAGCTCTAAATCTATGTGTGAGCTTATGGTTTTCAAAGGCTCTAACAAGTTGACCAAAGCATCCTTTTCCCTAAAGGTGTCCTATTGTATATGATCACCCTGGAGGCTGCGTCCATTCTCATCACTCTGATTAGCTGGACAAATCATTCGGTCTTTCTATTATTCTGTATTATCCTCAAACACTACATTGTGGATGAACGAACAAATGAATGAGTGAGTGAATGAGTGAGTGAGTGAGTGAATGAATGAATGAATGAATAGAAGCACATTATTCAACATATCTTATGGGCTAAAAAGTCCAAGTAGGTGGTGTAGGGGAGAGACCACTGGACCTGAGTCTTGAATTTAAGTTCACAATAAAGTTTAAAATTTACAAAAAATTAAAATATAAAGAAACATTAATAAGTGTGGCTACTAACTCTCTGTGTGAAACAGCCTAAATTACATCACCTCCCCACCTCGTTTTTTCTTCTGCAAAACTATGGGCCTCCTTGTCCCCTCTAACCTCCCTCCCCAATAATCCCCTCCACTGACCAAATGACTTAAGAGTGACAGTATGAGTCACTCATGCTGAGGTCATTCCTGGACTCTTTCCCTTTCTCCTTGTGGAGAAGCCTTTCCAACAGTTAAACTCCTTCAAGAAATGGTGAAAATCAAAAGTGATAAACATATATATATGCATATATACACACGTGCATATGTATGTGTATACATATGTGTGTATATAAGTATTGTGTGCATGTCTATAAATATTTGTGTATGTATATATATATACATGTATATACACACACATAAAAAGAAAGGATTTCTTCTAGCCATAGCAGAATTGGGCTCACACTAAGTCTTTAATAGAAAAGGTAAAATGACCCTTCGTTCCTATGCCAATGTCCAGGACAACAAACCACTGAATATAGAAATTCTTAATTTACTGGCAGAGAATGTAAAATGACCCATTCCTAAAAGAGGCATGACAGTTCTCCTTGGGACTACTAAAAACTCCAATAACTCAATCTCTAATGAGATACACCTTCCCTGGGGATCTCTACAGACTTGGATGGCTGTCCTGGGGTTTATGTTTTTCTCTTAGGAGGCAGTAAAAAGCTGCCCTCTCTCCTCAGACCTGCACAGCCCACATGAGTCACATTACAAGAGAAGGGGAAGGCTCAGGATTGCTCCTCTCTATCTCCTGCTGTTCCTCCCCTTTAGGTCCTATGTTGTCCAAGAGTTCCTTTGTTGGACCCAGGAGGCTTGGCTCAGAAAGGTCTAAGTTTCTCTGCTCCTGGCTTCCACTCCTGCACTTCCGGACTCGATGCATAAACTCTTATCTCATATTTGCTTGCATGTTGTCTCCCCAACTAGATTTGGGAATGGAGGGTATCTTTTAACTTTTTTTGCATCCCTGGTGCTTAGCACAGATTATGATACTTAGTAGGTACTTAATAATATCTCTCAGTTCTATGGTCATATGTTATGGTACCCTGGGTGGACCTCACAGATGTGAAGACTTCCCTCCCAGGAGACAAGGTTTAAGTCCCTTTGTACAGCTGCTCCCTAAATGTCTTCATCTTCATTTCATTGGCTCTCTGTATAGCTCTGCTGTCCCTTTTCAAGACCAAGTATAAGGCTGTAGTCTGGGTGTCAGTACCAAGTGGTGAATCAAGCCTCCATGCTTGATGAATGAGCCTGCCTAGATGTGTTGGGCATGGCAGGTACCCAACAATAAAGACATCATGGTCTCAAGGTTAGCATTCTAGAGCTGAAAGCGTTAAGTCTTTCAGGGAATAGTTTCTGGTTCAGGCAGCCATATGTGGGGAACACTAACGGTCAGTCCACAACTTGTCAAAGAAACAACTTTGTCCAGGACATTTTAATATACAGCTAAGTAGACAGATGAGAGATTAGGAAAGGCAGCCAAAGTATTCGTGTAACCTTAGACTGAATTAGGAAATGTAGAGTGTCCCAGAGAATGGGCTTATAGTCAAGATATCCCGGATTGATCAGACCGCACCTGTGCTATTTTGTTTAGCTGTAAGGGGTGGATGGTTTGACTCTGCAAAGATAACTGATTTGCAAATAACTCTCACATCAGTTGTTAACCATTTCTTGACAGTCACCATCAGTGTATGTGTGTGTATGTGGGGAGAGACAGACAGACACAGACAGACAGACAGAGACAGAGATCAGACAGAGATGAGAGAGAGAGAGAGAGAGAGAGAGAGAGAGAGAGAGAGAGAGAGAGAGAGAGAGAGAGAGAGAGAGAGAGAGAGAGGAGGGGTGTAGGGGGAGAAAGCTCATCAGGAAGAGAGCCTTCTGACTTTTCTTGAAAAAATTATTCCTAATACTCAGACCTGAGTGTTCTCAGTTTTCTATAAGCTCTTGTGGTCTCTTCTATTTCCTAATCTTTCTCCATATTTTCCATGTATTTTCCCCCACCCTCCTGACTTTTACTGAAGTGGCTGAGAACCACAGTCCAGGGGCCTTGGCTTGGGGGTCCCCATTCAGAAAGGTGTAGAAAGCCTGAACTTTGTCTGCCCCAGCTGAGGAAGCAAGAGCTGCCTGCATCTTCATGGCTTTCGTGTGCCATCCAGCATGCTCCAAGGCAGCTGATGATGGGGGCGATGACTCACATTGAGAAATCAGCTTCCGATCTGCAAAGCACTTCTCCATAGATTATCTCATTCTCTCCATTGGGGGGCGGGGGGAGGAATGAAGGACCTGGAGGCAAGAAAACCCAAGACTAAGTCATGACTCCAACAGTCAACAAGTCACTTCTCCCAAGACCTCAGTTTCTTCATCTGTACAGTGATGCCTTTTGGCTCTGGATTTGGGATCCTCACAACAGCCAGTGAGATGGGTGCATCCAAATCCTAATGAGGAAACCGGCCAGAGGTTATGAGATGTGCCCAGGGGCACAAAGCAAGTGTCTGCTGTAAGATTCCAACTCAGGGCTTTCAAATTTTAAATCCAGCTCTCTTTCTTCTATGCTGCAAGATGCTTGCTGTTGCCCTCCGCCTCCACTGTTGGTATCAGATACCTACTGTGTGTCATACTCTGTGTTGTGCCAGGCATTAGAGCAAGACAGGCCTTGCCCTCAGCGAGCTTGCATTTTTCTAGGTGGAGAGGAGTGTATGCACAACAAGTACCTAGGTAAATAAGTATAGCCCAATTAATCCATAAACACGATTTAATGAGTACCTACTATATTCTGGGAAAGATGATGGAGTTCCCTGTACAAAGAAGGCATGAAACCATTCCTATTTCTATGGAGCTTAACATTCTAATTGGGGAGACAAGGACATAGATATTGACAGAAGCATAAATATTGATTTTCATATTGACAGATATTGTTGTAAACACAGGCAAGATATGGATATGACATAAATATAGATAACAATCTAGACTGACATTATAGACATGGATATAGACATGGATATAGACATGGATATAGACATGGATATAGACATGGATATTGTTATAGACAGACATTGATACAGACATAGACATATAAACATTGATATGGACGTAGACATAGCTTGTAGATACATGCACTCACATGTCTGCATGCATTGTACATATGCTTGCATACACATATCTGTACATGTACACATACATATATGTCTATACATATATTCGTATATATATATATATATAGGCTATGGGAAGATGAAGTACAAATAAATACAAGCTGTTTAAAGAGGGAGGATACGGAGGTTAAGATGGATATGGTTTAAATCACAGAATTCCAGAATCACTGTGCTGCAGTATCAGAATTGACCTTCACAGTCATCAAGAGAGAGTCCTACAGCATTGATCTGACCTCATCACTACCTCTTCAGTTAGTTCCAGTGTCTCCCTTTTGCCTCCAGGAGCAAAAGCAAATTCTTTGTGTGACATTTACAGCCCTTCATTATCTGTTTTGAATCTGCCTTCTAGCCTAATTAGGTTTAACTCTGTCATGGGCTCCATGATTCAGCCAGAATTGTCTTTTGCTGTTCCTTACAGACACTGATCAGTCTCCTATCTCCGTCTTTTTGCATTGTCTTCAGTACCTGAAAGGAACATCCTCCTCACCTCTTTCTCTTAGAATCCCTGTCTTCCTTCTGAGCTCAGCCCAAGTACCACCACCTATTGCCAGAGACCTTTATGTATCCCTCCAGCTGCCAATACCTTTGCCACCTGAATTCCTTTGTATTTGTATATATCAGAGCATCTAGGTGGAGCAGTGGGCCTGGAGTCTGGAAGATTTTAGGAGTGACCTTGGGCAAGTCACTTAACATCTGTGTGCATCAGTCTCTTCAGCTATAAAATGGATGTAATAAACGCCCCTGTCTCCCATGGTTGCTATGGGGATCAAATGAGATAATACTTGTAAAGTGTTTATCACAGCACCTGATACATAGTAGGTGCTCTACAAACAGTATTATCTCCTTACATAGACTTTTAGTTCATTGTCGGTATTTGCATTGCTAGCACTTAACACAGTGTGCTACGTAAAAGGAATTTAATAAATACAGATTGATTCTTTGAGCTTGCCCAGTTCAGCTCATTCCCCAAAAGGAATCCCTGCCACAAGTGAATGGAGGCTCATCCAGCCTCTGCTTACAAAGCAGCTGCCTGCTGCATCTGGCTCTGGAGGGTGGATTCTTAGAACCCTTCTCCCTGTCTTCTGATCGCTCTGATGCCATGACTCTGCGTGCCAAGAAACCCTGGGCTTAGGCCCTCTTCAGGCTTTGGTGATTGTTAGGGTCAACATTTTGATCATCCAGTGACCACTCTGAGAGTTATGAGTCACCCCATGTTCTGCTAGCGGGCATTCAGAACAAATATTGGATGGATCCCTGAATTCTGCCACAAAATGTGGGATGCCAAGGGCAGCCACGTGCTTGACTTAGGGTCTCTGTACTTGGTCCATATGCCTGTACATCATCCATAGCACTCCAAGCCTTTCAGCTTGGGGGTGAGGGGAGAGGCAGGGGCTTCCACAGTTGAGATTCTTCTGTCAAACCTTTAAGAACTCAATGTCAACCAGGGCCAGCATGGGATACTTGACCAGGCACTCTTCACATTTGCTACAAGAATTTTGTTCCCCCCTCCAAATCATTAGGGGAGGGGAAGGGAAAATAAATGCTTGACAATTGAAATATATGTGTGTATACATATTCATACATACATACATATTTTTTTCACCAAAGGGCAATGTCACCCCCAAGTCAGGATGAAACAATAGATTAGGATGTTGGAGGTGGGGAATGCCACATAGATGAGAGCTCAGATTCACTAACAGGCTGAAGTGGGGCTGAACTGCTATCCACAGACGTGGGAATAGAGGTGGGTTGCCATTGTTAATGGTGGGATATGGTTGCAAGGGTTGCTTTTATATGACATGCAATGAGCAAAATCTCTCTCAAGAATCACATAGTATAGATTTGGAGTCAATAAATATGAATTTGGAGTCAGTAGACCTGAATATATCCCTGGTTCTACACTTTAATACCTGGGAGACCTTAAGCAAGTTACTTCTCCTCTCTCATGGGTTCAGTTGGTTCACCTGGGAAATGAAGCAATTAGAGATGTTCCAACTTTAAATCCTGTGAAATTCTCTGCCACCCTAAAAGCTGGATGATACTTTGGTAGTCATCTAGTCCAATCTGATAGATGGTGCAATGGACAGATTACAGGTTTGAAATCCGGAAGATGAGTTTAAATCTGGCTGGAAACACTTATTTTGCTGGGTGTTACTAGCTGTATGACTTAGGGGCAGGGGAGGATGGGCAATGGAGAAAATGGACATGGGAATTCATAAAAACATATATGTACTAAAATTATCTACTTTCCATGGGCCTCACTCTATCAAACCAAGGCTGTTTGGAGGAATTGTGTATGGCCTGGGCCCCTGAGATAATCCCAGGACATAGACATACATCAGTGTCTGCGGGTCTTCAGTGCCAAAAGGACATAGAGATGTGTAAGCAAGGTGTTCCACATTGCCAGTCCAGTGGGAGAAGTGGCCTGCCATGGTATGAAGGACAAAGAGTCATCTGAGCCCAAAAGATCTGTGACTTTTGGGAAGAGTGAGGGGGATTCTTTATAAAGAGGAAAGGATAACAGGCAATCCACATGCTCTGTTGATATGTACCCAGAGCCCCCTGGGAGGAGCCATAGGAAGATAGGGACAAGAGGTCCCCAGATGAACAGGCATGGGGAGTGAAGGTTGGTGGGGAGGAGATCACAGATGATGCTGAGTGCTGAAACACATCTGGGCGCTGGGATGGGAGGTCTTTGGATGTTCAGCAGGGGCCTGGCTGACAGCCCTGTACTACCAGTTTGGGCGTGGGTATGGCTGCAGATCAGTCAGATACATTCAGGACTCTCTAATGGCAAATATCCTTATTTCTGCTTTATAAATGAGGAAACAGGAACAAGAAGGTTCACTCTAAGTCTTCACTCTAAGGAAGGATAAAAACTCCAGTGTCCTGCTTTTGGAATAGGTTGTAGGCTTTTCCTCCAGTGGTCTTTTGGTCACTCTCTGAAGGACTTCAGAACTCCTAGCCAAGCACTAATCTATCACAGTTGCTGAGGACCTTCTAAGACAGTGGCAATGTACTCCAGGTACAGATTGAAATATATATTTTTGGACACGGTCAATGACGCCTACCTGTTGTGGGGTCCTGTTTTTCTTTTCTTCAAAATGTGAGTGGGGTGGGCAGAGGGGGAAGAAATTTTTTTTTTTTGCTTATTAAATGAATTTATTTTGAAAATATTTTATCGATTTTTTTTCACACAATTGCCACTTTCTGATTACCCCAATACCTCTTAGCACCCTCCTGAATTAAAAGAGAAATAGAAAAGCAGAATAAAGCTCCACATCAACCTTGGGGTATATACAGGATTCCACACCTGGAACCTACCACCTCTAGCAAGACCAATGGGTTTGTCATTACGTTCATCTGAATTCGATGCCTCTTAGGGATGTTTTACTTTGCACTGTGGCCACTGGGTACATGGCTCTCATTGCATTGGGTCCTGTAGGCTTTCCCAAGGTAATACTGATTCCTTAGATTACTTGTTCTCCATTACATGGTACAGCTTTCTAACATTCCCATATCACTAGGTATTCGGATCCTGGAGAAGAGAAGACTAGCCAGAATGGAGGAGGAGGAGGAGAGGGAATATAGCCGTGCTGAAGTGCTGGGACTGTCACATGGAGCAGGACTCAGCCTCTTTCTGTTTGACCCCAGGGGAAGAGGCAGGAGCAAAAGGGGGGAAGGGGTGGAGGACCCTGATAGGTTTGATCTGAGGACAAACTTCTTAATGAGAGCTGCCCCCAAGTGGAAGGAGCCGGGCTACCCCTTTTAAAAATCTCTCAAGTATGTTATAGTGGGACTCCCTTTCATGTATGTGTAGGACTCAATTATGGGATCATGGGTTTAGAGGGAGCTGGGAGGGACCTCACTCAGTCTGTCTGCTTCTCTGTAGCTCATCTGTCTCTGTCTTTTATTTAGTGGAGGGGAGCAAGAGCGCTCTTACAGGAGAAAATCATATGATGATAGGAGCTTTCTAATGGATAATAATGTCACTTTTCTCTGACCTTCAAAGACTCCTTCCCATCTGTGGCGGCCAGGTAGCACAGCGAGTAAGAGCACCGGCTCCAGTGTCATGATGACCTGGGGATTGAAGCCCGGGCTCAGACGCTTAGCACCCACCCAGAAACACCTGGCTGTGTAACCTTGAGCAAGTTACTTAACCCCAATCGCTTAGGGGCAGCCAGGTGGTTCAGTGAGTAAGAGCACTGGCTCCAGTGTCGGGATGACCTGGGGATCAAATCTGGGCTCAGATACTGAGCACCACACCCAGAAATAACTGTAACATTGAGCAAGTTACTTAACCCCAATTGCTTTAAAAAAAAAAAAAAAAGACTCCTCCCCATGAAAGCCCCTTGGGGCTGGTCATACAAGTATCATTTGCCCTAGTCTGCATAAGGTCCCAGAAGTAAGGTGACTTCTGTGGTTTGTCAGTCACTCAACATACATTTGTGGAAATCCCCATGTGATCTAGGATCTGTGTTGAGTGCTGGTGATAATAAAAAGGCAAAATCAAAGTCCCTTCCCTCAATGAACTCACCTTTGAGTAGGTCACCTGGCTAGGAATTGTCTGTCTGGATTTGAAAAACTGTCCTAAGCCCGCCTCTATGGATCTCTGAGACCCTTGGCAGTTTGTGACCACCTCTCAGTGCAGCATAGATCACTGTGGGCTGGAGGGATCCCAGAACTTCTCAGGGAATGTTGGGCTTTGGATTTCACTTTGTCATCACCTTTGGCCATAAAAGAGGGGCTTCTTCATCCTTTCAGATAAGACAGAGCCATCTGCTTCAGGGGAGAGGAAGCCAGTGTGGGTAGAGAAAATTTACCAACCTCAAGTCCTTTTGTTTCTCTGATTCTAAAAGGATGTTAGGGAAGAGAGAAAGGAGGGTGAAAGGGAAGAAGGAAGGAAGGAAAGAAGGAAGGAAGGAAAGAGGAATGAAGAGAAGAGAAAGGAAGAAAAAAGGAAAGGAAGAAGGAAGGGAGGAAGGAAAAAGGGAGGAAGGAGGAAAGGAAGGAAAATAGGAAGAAAAAATGAAGGAAAGAAGGAAGGGAGGGAGAAAGGAAAGAAGAGAAGGGAGGGAGGGAGGGAGGAAGGAAGGAAAAGATGAAAGAAGGAAAAAGGAAGGACAAAAGGAAGGAAAGGAAGGAAGGAACAAAGGGAGGGAGGGAGGAAAGATGGGAGAAAGGAAGGAAGGAAGAAAACATGAATGAAGAGAAGACGAAGGAAGGAA
>NW_027186374.1:2966779-2968867 GCF_028583685.1 Petaurus breviceps papuanus | reverse complement strand
AAAGAAGGAAGGAAGAAAGGAAAGAAGGAAGGGAGGAAGGAAGGAAGTAAAGTCTAGGAACTCTGGAGATTTATTTCTGTCAGGTCCCAGCTCAGAACTTACTTACCTAGGGAGGAACCATCATTTGGCATGATGAGTAAGGGCTTTGGTGACCAATGATCTGGGTTTGAATTTTGGCTCTATGGCTAGCAGGGTGCTCTTGGGCAAGTGGCATCCCCTTGTTGATTCCAAAAAGATCAGAGGAAATGAGCTCCCAGGCTGCTTTAGCTCCAGATCTGTGATCCTATGAACTGTTCAACCTTCTGGAAAGATACTTTGACAGGCTCACTGAGTCTCTGCTTCCCTATCTCTAAGATGGGAATGGCAGTACTTTGTGAAAAATACAATGCCAACAGAAATATAAGTAATCTAGTTAAGACTAGGTCTCCTGGTGGAAAGAGGCCTGGGATCCGAATTCGAATATGTGGGTGAATCCCAGAAAAGATGTTTTTCCATGTGGGACCTTGTCCTTGGCCAAATGATTCTGGTCACAAAACAGTAGTAGGTGGCACAATGGAATCAGTGCTAGACGTGGAGTCTTAAAGACCCGAATTCAAATGTAGCCTCAGCTGCTGACTAGATGTGACCCTGGGAAGACAATTAACCCGCCTGCTTCAGCTTCCCCATCTGTAAAAAAGATGATAATGCCATCTACCTCCCTGGGTTATTCTGAAGATCCGATCTGTAAAGCACTATCTGCAATATGCCCAGCCTTTCTGACTCCGTCCACTCTGCCAGGCTGCATTTTAGCATACCTAGTGGCCACTTGATAGAGCCCGGATGCCTGAGTGGCTGGGTTTTCCTTACCCAGCATCTGGCTAGAGCTGAGCGGAATCAGAATAGCACCTGCCTATTAATGATTTTAAGTCTGCTACAGCCGCAGCGTTCGGCGCACGTAGTCAAAGTCTCTGGGGTAAGGGGCAGGGGCTGCGCCCATTCTGCAGCTTTTGTGTGTAATGCAACGTTCTGCATACTTTACCCCCCCCCCCCCCCCCCAAGGTTTAAAGTCGCTTCTTCAAATGAGCTCCGGAGCCAAACTTCCTAAATTTGGGCTGTAAGTTTTCTCAATCCTAGCTGCCTAGACAATCTGATTTCTTCTTTGAAGGGGAAGAAAATGACAAAGGAGAAGGGCCCAGGGCTTTGCAACCTCTAAGAGCTGAAGGGGGGGAGTGATGAGTGGGGGGTGGGGAGGGCTGCCAATACACAATGAGCTAGGATCATAGTCCTTGACTGCCTCCCTCCTACCTCAAGAACAAATACAGCCAGTCCCCACCCCCACCCCCCACTAGGTCGGTCACTGCCACATCTGGGCAGATGGGGGGGGGGGGGGACCAGTAGGACGGGAGTACATGTGCCGAGAATGCACGCCTCCTGGGTGGGTGCAAGGCAGGTAGGAAGACCCCGAAAGTGTAATCAAAGGAAGTAAAGGAAAGGCGGGAAGGAAAGAAAGAGGTGGAGGGAAAGGGGGTCAGCAGGACGCTGCTGGCCAGGCCCCGTGGCCAGCCTCGGCTGCAGTGGCAGCAGTCCAGGGAGTGCCGCCCGCCCGCTGGACCTTGGGGACAGGCACGTGCGCCCTGTTGAATCCCCAGCTGCCCCTTCTCTGCCCTGCACAAAGCAGGAGGCGGAAGGATACCTCTATGTGCTGACCCTACGGCGCCGGTCCGGGTCTCCCAGCCAGAGCCCAAGCAGGCAGCGGCGACCCAAGCGCGGAGTGGCATCCCCCCTTCTCGGAACTGATTGACGTGCGGGAGGCTCAATGAACGGCGAGCGGCTGGGGGCGGGGCAGGGCTGGGGCCAGCCCCCTTATGCTTGGGAAGCCCCGCGGAGCTACTGGGGCGGGGGGAGGGGCCGTGCTGGTGACATTGACTGGGGAGCCCCGGGGGCGGGGGGGAGGCTGAGCCAGACTGCCGGGTGCGCGCTTACAGCGGGGCTCACACCGGCGCGCGCACAGCTTCCCTCAGTCTCTCTCTCTCTCTCTCTCTCTCTCTCTCTCTCTCTCTCTCTCTCTCTCTCTCTCTCTCTCTCTCTCTCTCTCTCTCTCTCTCTCTC
>NW_027186374.1:2957956-2966769 GCF_028583685.1 Petaurus breviceps papuanus | reverse complement strand
CTCTCTCTCTCTCTCTCTCTCTCTCTCTCTCTCTCTCTCTCTCTCTCACACACACACACACACACACACACACACACACACACACACACACACACATACACACACAGTCAGACAAGAGATTCCCGGCCACGTAAGTAGCTATTAATACGGACCGTGGTGGCGATGCAGGCTTCTTGATCTAGGGCTCGGCCCTGGGCACTGTGGGTGCCCCTTGGCTTCCCTCGCAACCCAGCCGCCTCACACCCGCCCCCCAGCAGAGTCCCAGCCGGGCCTCTCGTCTGCTTTTTTTCAAACTGTCAAGACCCCCTCCTACCATTGCCCTGCCCCAGAGAATTTCCGTCTTGGGCTCTGGAGAGGGGAAACAAGAAAAGAGCCCTGGACCCGCATCGCGGCAGATAGGCAAAGCAACCCTTGCTTCTGCACAGGCAGAGCTAGAGATCCAGAGTCGGGCGAGACCTGCTCGGGAGGACGAGCCATCTGGGCCCCAACTGAGAAGCGGGGGCTTGGAGCTGGCCAGCCTTCTGTCCCGTCCCTTCCACCCCACGCTAGGGGTGTGTGTGGGCACCGGGCTGAGAGCCCCGGAGGGGCCTCTAGGAGGCTCGCGCCTGCACGGGAGCACGCGGAGAGCCCCCGCCTCTTCCAGACTCGCTCAGGGGAGTTGAGGACAGCAGTAGAGGAGGCAGCAGCAGCGGCCAGAGCTGGAGAGGCATGAGCCTCCTCTGACCCCGAGCTCTCCTTCTCAGGCCGAGGACACCCCGGCCTGCGCGCCCCACGAGTGGGCAGGGCCTCCAGGCGCCGCTTCCGAAGGCGCTTTTGTTGGCTGTGCTGTGTGCCCGCCCGCCAGTCTGTCCGTCTGTCCGCCTGCCCGCCGGTCTGTCTGTCAGCCTGTCCGACCGCCCCAAGTTCAATGCTCCCTCGCTAGTTAGTGGAGCGTTTCAGGGGAGCCTTCTCTCGCAGGGAAAAGGTGAAGACGCCATCTACAGTCAAAACGTAGACAACTTCTTTCCTAGCCTCCCCACGCCCCCCCCCAAAAAAAAAAAAAGGAGGAGAGGGACCCACGGATCCTGTATGCTGTGCTTGGAGTTGCGGAGCCCCTCAGGCTGCAGCTTTCTTTTTTCGTTCCACGCTGTTTGGCTTTTGACTTTTCTTCCTTCCTTCTTTTTTTTTAATACGGTCCTCGGGCAGCCTGGACCCTGGGCCCGCTGACCGCACGGCCTCGGACCCTGCCACCCCGTTGCGAAACCGCCCTCCGGCCACTACTGCAGCTCGGGCTTTCTTTCCTCGCCTCGGAAGCCTCCCCCGGGCTCCCCAGAGGCAGCCGAAGGCGGCAGTTCGCTGCGTTCTGAAGCCGGATACTTTGTTTCCCTCGCCGTGCACGTTCGGAAGCATTAAAAAAAAAAATCAGCGTTGGAACGGCGGTTTCAGTCCATCGCCCGCAGCGGCGGCGGCGGCGGCGGCGTTGTTCCTTGCTGGGAACAAAAGGGGCCGCTCGCCGACCCACCCGCCTGCGGAGAAAGTGCTCCCAAGACCCGCTTTCACAGCGCCGGAGGTGCCCAAGCTATCCGCCTCTTTCTTTGCCCCTCGGATTTCCTAACTCTTCCTGCACTCAGCCCCCTCCCCTTCCCCCCCTTCTTCCTCCCCCCCCCCCCCGCCCCCCCCCCCCCCACCACCCCTTTTTAATCTCTAACACAAAGGCGCCTGCAGCCGGACTCGCCAGAGATTGTAACCCGTCCCCACCGGGTTTTGTTGTTTGCGTGTGATCGCCACCCTCATGAACATACAAAGATCCACCCCGATCACAATCTCACGCTATGGGAGACCGCGGACCAAAACCCAGGATTTTGAAGAGCTGTCGTCCCTGAGGTCCACCGAGCCCAGCCAGAGCTTCAGCCCCAACCTCGGCTCCCCGAGCCCGCCGGAGGCTCCCAACTTGTCGCATTGCGTTTCCTGCATCGGGAAATATTTATTGCTGGAACCTCTGGAGGGAGACCACGTTTTTCGGGCTGTGCATCTGCACAGTGGGGAAGAGCTCGTATGCAAGGTAAAACTCATCCCTTGTCCCCCCAAAACACCCTCTTCCCCTAGTGCCAATTCCGTGCTTTTAAGGGAAGAAGACCCGCCCGCTCACACAGGCAAACTCGGGCTGGGAGGAAATCCTCTGGTGCCTATTTTGATTTTATTATTGTTTATTATTATTTTAACGTAGGACTAGCTCAGAACTTTCCTGGCCACTTCAGACAATAGGACAGGCTCTATACCGGGGGCGTTCCAAGGCAGAGCCGCTCTGAGAAGGAGGGAGCTCTGGGTAGGGAAGAGAGGCCAGAGGGACCATATGTCCAGACTCAGGCAGGCTTTTATTGAAAAAAGTGCGAGAGGACGTCTGCTGCAGGACAGATCCTGGAAGACAACCTTCCACCTCCTCTCCAGCTTCTGGAAACCCCGCATCCCTTCCCCCAGCCCCTATAAGGGAGGGAATCCCCTACTCATTTTCAGACAATGCTTCTAGAATCACACAATGTCAGAGCTGGAAGGGTCCTTAGATAACTCTCTGGGCCAATACCGCTCATTTTACAGATGGGGAAACTGTGGGACAGAGCTGGAGAAGGTTTCTGCCCAAGGGTCTGGCTTGGTGCTTTCCTCCCAGTCTCCTGAAGCAGTACCGGTGGGAGAGCTTTGTTTAGAAGCAGGCTTCCCAAAGGAACCTGGAAGGTCTGACTGTTGGGTTGTCCGGGGCCCTCCCTCCTTCCTTCTCTGGCCCCTTTGCACAATGGGGAAGGGATAAAAGCCCCAAGCACACCTCCGTTTAGGAAGAGGCTGAGGCTGCTGCCGCCACCTGCACACCGCCTCCCGCCCTCCCTTTCTTTCTCATCTCAGCCCCCCTCCTTCTGTTCCCTCCCCTGCCTTTACCAGTTGTGCCAATTCGACCAGGTTCCCTTTAAGGTTTAAAGGGAAGTTAGTGTAAAGCCACGGCATGGGCACAGCTGGTGAAAGAATGAACAGGTCTTGCTTTGAGCTTGGTGGAGGGGGAAGAGGAAGGCATGTCTGCTTTTTGGGTTTGACTCTGAATGAGGACTGGTGTGTGTGTGTGTGTGTGTGTGTGTGTGTGTGAGTGTGTGTGTGCATGCACTCGAACGCGTGTGTGCGTGTATGTCCCCAGTAGTGCTGGAAAAAACAAAATCTGCAGAAATAGGCTCAGCCTGGATTAACCTGCTGCCCGGCATTTGGCCAGCATCAGCATTTCATCGTGGTCCAACCTTGGATGTTTTATAACTGCTGGGTTTGGAACTGGAAGGGCTGGGCATTGAACACTGGAAAGCTGGGGAGACAGGCACATCCTCCCACCTAATATAATACTTAAGGTAGCCTTTGGCTGATTACAAAAGAGCTTTTTCTTAGAATGACTCCAGAAGGTACCAAGACTATTAGCACATCAGTTTCCCCAATTTTTTACAGATGGGGAAACTGAGGTGAAAGGGGAAGCATTAACTTAACCAAGGGCACAGACCTGGGAACAGGTAGAACCTGTTGGAAGCCAGGTCTCCTTCCTCCCAGGTCACTGGACATACAATTCCTGCTTTCTAGAATGTTTTTTGATTCATCAGAATGTGTGGATTGTCGGCTCCTCCTTCCCCCCAGCTGGATCTGGAATGTTTAGGCAGGTTTTATTGCAGAGTTAGGATTTAGAGGCCTCCTCCCACCATCTTTGAGGCTCTAACTTCAGGAAAAAGATGGGGAATTTCTGTCTTCTGTGTGAGCTGAGCCCTTGACCCACACCCCCCGCCCCCTCAGGACTATTGATTCAGAGTGGGAAGGAATCTTAGAGGTCACATCTTTCCTCTGAGTCCTTTCCAGGCCTAGAGGATGTTGGGACCGTGACAGGAGCTTGGTTAACTCCCCGGAGTGTTGATCCCAAGAGGCAGTGTCCAGCAGTCCTGGACCAATGGTAGCCTTAGAGATGGTCGGTCCCATGAAGCTGCAGTTTCTATGGGGCATCTAGTCACTGCCTTCCGTTTGCTGCATTTCCAAAGGGCCTTGTTCATGTTTTCAGCAGAATTGGGATGGCTTTCCTGACTGCATGCCTCCCAAGGAAAGTTCTGTGTGAGAGTCCTTTGTTTCAAACCAGAGCTGACCGCGTTACTGACTCAAAGCTGGAAGGAGCCTTCCTGATGATCTCTTCCCCCTCCCTCCCTTACTTTTTTTTTTTTTTTAACAAATGAGGAAGCTGAGGCCAGAGCCAGGAAGGCAGCTCCTTGTCCGAGGTAACTGGACTGGGTCCTGGAACGACCTAGCAGCTAGGCCTAAGCCAGCATTCCTCTCTGTTCATCCTTTGCATTCACTCATTCACTGCTGACTGTGTAAACCTGTGCCCTGCCATTGGTCTAGGTCCTAACAATGCCCTCAGACTGTGAGCTGTATGTGCTCGGCCTCTATCAACCCCTCACCAATTAGAGGGCTCCTTCACGCCCCCTTGAGGACAGGACTGGTGTTGCTGTTAGCCCCGAAAGAAACGCATATTTTCACCTTCTCTACCTGCTTGCAGACAATGATGCTGAGCCCAGCACATGCAGAGGCATATCTGGAGGGTGGTTCCACCACAGGCTCTGAGAAGAATGCTGGGAGAAAATCGTGAACTGGCTGGAGAAATCAGCTGAGGGAGCCTGGGCTCCTTCAGGCTGGGATTCTCTCTACCTGCTACTTGTGGCTAGAGAACAAAAGCTCCTCACTGCGAGTCAGCTGATAGTCACAAAGGATGGGTGTCGCAGTGACGATAATGGTGGCGGCTGGGGACAGGGAAATGAACGACCCTATTGAAGGGGCAGCATCAGAAAGAGGAAGGGACGAAATGAGTGTGCCCAGCACTTTACAAAAATCTCATGTGATTCTTATGACAATCTTGGGAAGTAGGTGCTATTTCTGCCCCCATTCTACCATTGAGGAAACTGAGGCAAACAAATTAAGTGACTTGCCCAAGGTCACACAGATAGTTAAAGTCTTAGGTCAAGTTTTGATTGAGATCTTCCTGATTCCAGGATCAGTTCTCTATCTTCAGCTCCTCTAATTGCCTAGATTTTGGGTCAGAGGGCTTCGGTTGGGAACTGGTCTTCACAACTTGCTGCCTGTGATGTCTGTTGAATCATTTAACCTCTCTGGGCCTCAGTTTCTCCATTTATAAGCCAAGGAGTTATGTTAGATAGTGTCTTAGGTCTCTACCAGCTGCAAATTTTTGATGCTTTAAGGCTGCTATAAAAGACTTCTGTAAAAGAAAGAGTCATTTTGAGACCAAAAAGCGATTCTTCTGATCTGTCATTTTCCAGAGAATTGTGTTTATTTCAAACACTAGATATAGTTAAGGTGCTGGAAGAATAATTAGCATCTTTATTCATCAGGAGGTTTGTTTCCCCCCTTTTTCTTTGCTATATCCTAAGCATTTTGGGGTGATGCAAAGATAAGAAGCAAACCAGTCCCTACCCACAGGGAGTTTACCTTATATTAAGGAGAAATAACTACTCATAAATAGATATAAACCTCATAAGAAATATAGATAGTAATTTCTGATGGGAGGTCCTTGGCAAGTGGTATGATAAGATTCCCCTCCCTGTAGAAGGGGGCCGCTCCAGCAGCAGGGCCTAGAATGCCTCGTGTACAAGGAAGGGACTGGAGATGACTTCTTAGGGCCATCCTTCATCTGAATCTATGACCCTGTGACTTCCCTCCCATGAATCCCAGGTTCTGCCTCTATGAAATGAGTGGCTTGAGTGGCCTGACTGATCCTTCTGGAATCCAACATTTAGAGAGATGTCATTGGCCACCCTTTACAATTAAAATCCCCAAATGAAGAAACCAGACTACCAGATCTGGGCCAGGTTTCCTCTTTGGGGGATAGAGGGGGATTGATTGGCAATGCAAAACTCATAAATGGAGTTATTTCCTCTAATAAAAATTTGGCTCTTTCTCATTTTATGAGACAGAAGGAACTGCTCTGTTTTTTGAAATTGTCTGCCATCTTGAACCACGACCTTTCCCTTATCCCCCCTCCCTTTCCTGCTGGACTAGCCAATGGTTCCATGTTTGATTTTAGGAAATCTTTCTCCTGCCCTGAGGAGGAAAAACAATAGACTGCCTTGGCCTTGTCAGATGAAAGGAAACAGCAAAGGACAGTAGAAGGAACAGCTGGGAGACGGGGCTGAGGGCTGCCTGCCAAGGTCACTCTCCCTCTATCTTCCACTTACTTTTTGACCTCATCTAATTCCACAGACACTGATCAAGCACTGGATCTCCTAACAAGAGCTGACACTGAATCTCCTAGGCTTACAGACGACTTCACGTAGTAATCACCTCTTTGAATCCTCTGATGTGGAGGCTCACTTTACAAATGAGGCAGTTGGGGCTCTGAAAGGCCCAGCTAAGGAAGATCTGAGAGGGAAGGGGGAGTCAGAGCTTCCTGACCCTCTGTCTCTGTGAGGGATCGTGCTAGGTCCAGAGCATTCAGGGGTAGAATGCTATTAGCACCTTCCCTATTTATCACCCCCTAAGTGGCCGAAACGGGAATGAAACCCAGCCATGGACAGCCAGCTTTGCCGTTGTCTTTGTCTGCTTCATGGCTGGCTTGTTCCGATCCTAGAAAGCCCCAGTGCCTGTCTTCTAAGGCCTCTTCCAGCTGTGGCATTAGGTGGGCAGTACAATGGAGAGAAGCCTAAATCCAGAGTCAAAGGGCCTGGGTTGGAATCTCTCTCCCTGCTCCTGACCTGGATCACAGTGCCATGTCACCTACCTCTATGGGCCTCAGCTTCCTCATCTGGGAAATAAGGAGGAATGAAACTGTTGACCTCTGAGGACATTTTGACTCTAAATTTATGATCCTAAAGCCTTCTCATCCCACCCCTTCACCTGAGCTATAGAGAAGAAAACTGAGGACTGTCCCTAGGTCATGTGACTAAAAAGAATGGCAGATGTTTGGATTTGAACACAGATCTCCTGGTGCTCAAATTTAGTGCATTTTCAACTACACCATTTCATGTTCCAAGGCTCCACATTAACTGAATATTTGTAGAAAATTGTCTCTGAAAATCATTATGATTTGAAAAAAAAAATTAAAAAGACAAACTGCCTCTAAGAAATAGACAGTAAATTGTTATCAAATGCACTTAGTGATGTCAAGCAGAAAGATGTTGGCTGCCCATTTGTTTTCCTCTTACTTGCTCTCTGTGGCTGGCTGGTGTCATCTGCAACAGCAGATCTGGGAGGCTTCCCCCAGTTTCTGCCACCCTTTCCTGGGCGCTCCAGCTGACACAGGCATTTCCTAACCTTGATTGCCCCGGCCTCTGAGGGCAGAGCTCTGAGGTCAGCACTTGATGGTTGCCCTGTGTGATTTGTGGTCATGGGAGAGAGATGTCGATGCGCTGTTCATTCTTAAATTCTCGGTGGAAGCCGTGGTGACTGGGTGGCTTTCGGGAGATACATTTATTAACGCTCTTTCACCCATAGTGAGGCTGTGCCCCAGCCTTACCCCGTTCACTAGCCCGGCGGCCTCGAGTGTTCCCAGAGCCTTAGTTCAGCCTTGGTTACCATTATGGTTTTGCCATTAATTTCCTGTGTGACTTCACAGAAGTTATCTCCCCTCAAAGAGTCTCTTTTCTCATTGAAAAATGAGGAGATTGGTTGGACTCAGCATTCCCTTCCAGCTCCAAATCCATGATCTCATAACCTGGGATGAAATCCTGGCCCTGAACCTTACATGTTGTGTGACCTTAAACAAGTCATTTCACCTTTAGTTTCCCCACATGAAAAATGAAGATTTTGGACTGGATGTCTCCCAGACCCCTTCTAGCTCTGAATCTATGGGCTTATTATCTACAATCCTAGGAAATAACCTTACAGTGCCCTGGGAATTTCATTGAGTATGAAGTGCATCGTTTAGAGAAGGAGCCAGGCTGCTTTCTAAGTAACCATTCCGCCCACACTTTGTGTCTGCCTCTCTCTCCTTCACAAGCTCTCGCATGAATGACATCGCTAACCTTCATTCCTGGCCATGTTTTTCAGTCACATGGTGAATTCAAGGACTTGTAGACAATAGACTAGGCTTCCACCATGTTTTGCAGCCTGGGTCACTGTTAGATGGGGCTGCAATGCCTGGAGCTTTGGGGTGTTTGATTAGCTCACAAAAGCCTGTGATTTACCAACCAGTAAGAAAAAGAGACAGGAAATAACTGCTGTGGTTTCACTAAGGCAGTTGGGCCTGGAATTCCCTCCTCTCCTGTCTCTCTACCTGTTGAGATCTTACTCATTTTTCCAAGATCCAGCTTCAATGATACCTCCTCATAAGGCCTTCTACCATCCCCCACTCCCTAAAAATAAACGGCATTGATTTCTCATGCCTCAGATCTCTCATAACCCTTTGTATGTCTCAGACATATTCTCCTGTGGATTCTGGTTATTTGTACATAGGTCTTCCTCTCCTGCTAGCCTGAAACCCCCTTGGGCCTTCTTCATCTTCCTAACCCCTCCATATCCAGCTTAGGGCGTTTCATGAGGGAGTCATTGTCTAACAGTTTTAAGGAAATGAATTTGTAGAAAATGTAAAATGTAATAGAAAATGTAATCGCATCTAAGAGACACAAGATCACAGGTGTAATCATGGCCGTCATGCTTACCTATGGGTGAACTTGGCCCTGTTATTTCTTTTCTTCTCTGGGCATTGGGTTCATCCTTTCTAAAATGAGGGGGTCAGACTTTACATCTGTAATAAACCAACCAGTTCCAACATCCTGCATATCTGTGATGTGCCATCCGATGCCATGATCCTGCATATGTGT
>NW_027186374.1:2953392-2957946 GCF_028583685.1 Petaurus breviceps papuanus | reverse complement strand
ATGTGCCATCCAATGTCAACATCCTGCATATCTGTGATGTGCCATCCGATGCCATCATCTTGCATATGTGTGATGTGCCATCCGATGCCAGTTTTCTCTGTTTGGTTTTCGTCTTTGTTTCCCAAGGTTGCTCCTGGTTAAAAGTTTTTTTGTGGTTGTTCTTGTCTAAGGCCCTTCCCAGCTCTCAGGTTCTGTGTTTAGGGTCCTGTGTCCAAAGGTTCCTCTCCACTTGGACATTCTCTGTTTTGTGTTCTCAAGTCTCTCCCCACCTTTGCCATCCTATGTTGTAAAGTCGCTCCCAGCTCAGATATTCTGTTCTAAGGTTTCCCATCCCAGCTCAGATACTCTAGGGCATATTCTCTGGGGATCTGCCTAGCCCTGTCAGTTTCTGTTCTATGTTTCCAGGGCCCACTCAGGCCTGATTTTTTGTTTTGTAAGGTCACTCCCTGCTCCAATATTCTTTCTTTGGTTTCATTGACACTAACACTAAGCTGGCCAGTTCAGCCAGGCTTGACCCTCTCCTCTCCTGCTTCTGACTCTCCTCAGGTGTTTGATGTCAGCTGCTATCAGGAATCTTTGGCTCCCTGCTTCTGCCTCCCTGCCCACAACAACATCAACCAAATCACTGAAATCCTTCTTGGGGAGACCAAGGCATATGTTTTCTTTGAACGGAGCTATGGTGACATGCATTCCTTTGTGCGAACCTGCAAGAAGCTGAAGGAGGAGGAAGCAGCCAAGCTCTTCTATCAGATTGTGTCCGCTGTGGCTCACTGTCATGATGGGGGGCTGGTCCTTCGGGACCTCAAGCTTCGCAAGTTCATCTTCAAGGATGAGGAAAGGTAAGTCTCTCCCTGCTCCCTCATTCCTCACCATCCTGGCCTGGTGGCAAGGTTGCCTTTCTAGCAAAGGTGTCATGGAGACATATGAGAAGTTTGATGAAGGCAGGGTGCATTCCCTGAGAAGCAGCTGGGTCATTTAGTGGAGAGAGGGCTGGGCCTGGTGTCAGGTAGACCTGGATTTGAGTCTTGCCTTAGACCCTCACCAGCTAAAAGAAAGGGGTTCAGCTCGATGACTTCTTAGATCCCTTCCACCCCTAAATCTCTGCCTCCATGAAGACAGACAGAGTAAGCATGATTAAAAAGTTCTGGGAGACAATCAGTATCGACTGAAAGGATGTCAGCAAAAGCCTAAAAGGTGAGCAAGCCAAAAGAACACACATCCTTTTCTATGGCTGCATTTAGCTGTACTTGTATAATAATAATAGGAGTATGGATAGGTGTCAGAAGTGTGATTCCATGGGTATAGGGAAGTTCCAGGTGAGTAAACAATTTCCACTGGTGTACCTTCAAATGGAGGTGAACACACTGATACTGAGAAAGGGCTTCCTCCAGGGCTGCATGCACAGCTAATGATCAGCAGAGTGTAGATTTGAAAACAGGCCCTCAGAGGCGAAATCCTAGGACTTGGCTACTGGGCAGGCTCCCTCTGCTCAAATCCAAATCTTAATATTCTCTCTTTTCAGTCAGCACATGTAGGTTGTCTGCAGTTCTGTCCCTAAACATCTATGTGATACCTAGCAATGCTTTCTCTTCTCTGTACCTCCCTTTCCTTATCTATAAAATGAGGAGGTTGGATTCACTAGATGCTTTCTGAGGCTACAATTCTCAAGTAAAATGAAATGTGGCTGACCTAGAGCTCAGCAGGGCTCACACTCCGTCCCTGTTTCTTCTCTCAATTAAATTTAAAGAAAAACTGTTTATCTGGTTGAAAAAACATAGAATGAACTGAGGCTATCATGTGGTTCAGATTGGGCAGGAATAAGAACTTTAGAGATGATGTAACCCAAGGGTTCTTCATCTTATTGGTGTAGTGGACCCCAGGTCCCTTCGCAGAATATGATTTTAAATGCACGTAATAAAAATACAGTTTGAGAAAGGAAACCAGTTGTATTGAAATAGCTATAAAATCATAAAAAATAGCAAACAAGTGTGTAGACTCCAAATTAGGGATTCTTGATTTAATCTAATGCCCTCATTTTGCGGAGAAGGAACCTGCATCCCGAAGATTGGAGATGATGTACTCAAGTGCCTACATGTTCTAACTCTTGGTACTGGGGATTTTATCCCAGAATTCAGCTCCAGAACAAGAAATCAATTAAAAAGTATTTGTTCAGTCCTTCCTATGAGCCATGCACAGGACCTGCAGGATTTGGGCGGATTGAATCCCCTTTCCATCCTTTTCTGTCAACAAGGGGTCTGGAATTCTGCGTGCTGTGTTCTGTGGTCTTATGCTCTTTCTAATTCCCCATATGCCAACAGACCTGGGTTTGGGTCCCAGTTCTATGACCTGTGACAACTCACACACCATTGTGGGTGTTGTCTCTTTCTTAAGAAGGTCCCTCCTTCAGATCCCCCATAAGTCATGGCAAAGAAACATCTATGTGGGTTCTGGGTGTCTGGATATGTTGTGGGATGTACCTGTCTGCATGCAACTGGGGACACAGTTTTGGAAGGAGGTCAGAAAGATGTTGGAGAAGAGTGAGGGCATGGGCATTCAGATGAACTCGCCAGTGCCTTCCAAACTGCAGCAGGTGTTCTAAACCTCTCGCTTCATCTCCAGAGGGAATGAAGCAAGATTTTAGACACTGTGGACTATTGGAGGCTTGGGGCCTACAGAGGTAAGGCTGGTGAGCTTCTCTGGGGGCTCAGCACCAGCAGATGGTGAAGCATCATCTGGGATTCCAGGCTTTGAAACAGTTCCATTTTATTGGGGAAAAACAAAAACTGGGTTTCATGCCCTACCTTGTTGGTTTCTGCAGCCAGGCTGGTGCCTAGAAATTTTAGATGAATGGATGAGTGGTGTGATTCACGAGTGGGGCCATGGAGAGTGGGAGGGCTTTTCCTGCCTGCTTTAGGAGTTGTTATGAGGAAGATACTTGGGGAAACTTGTGAAAATTTGAGCAGTGACTTCCTCTTGACTTCCTGGGCTACTGGCAGGGATATGGTCTGGTGGTAGAGCCGAGGGCTATTTCTAGGGTTTGTGATTGCATTGTTCAATAAGGACTTCAGATGGAGGGGCTTCTAGCCGAGGTATACTAGCCTTAATGGGTTTACAAAGGACTTGAGGTAAGATTGAACCTGAAAGTCTTATCACTCAAAGGGACACTGTACGACAATATCACTGCACCCTCTCATCTAATAGAGGAGAAAATAGACCCTCCAGAGAGGTCCTGGGGTCCCTGAATGAGAACCAGAAGTGACTTTCAAGGTCTGACCCAGTCCACCCTCTATCTTCTCAGGTGAAGAACGTGGGGCCTTCAAAGGTTCAAGGCTGTCAGCACTTCACTGTTGGTGCGTGGGCCAGGATGAAAGCTTGGATCTTTGTGCCTCTCCTTCCTGTGCCCTTCCGAGTTGGGGCCTGGCTTTTCACTGGGTGCCAGGAATTGAGACAGAGGAGATCTGTTGGATAGGGAGTAGCTGGCTTAGGTCCGAACAGGGAAGACGATGTAAACACAGGAAGTGGCGACAAAGACAAACACGCTCACTTATGCAGGCCCTCTGCCTGCTTCTCTCACACTCCTCCTCTCTCCCCCTGCCCAGCCCTCTGGGGATTCCGGTGCTAGAGTGGCCCTGGGTGGCAGCTCCTCCTGATTCATCCCTCCTCCAGAAAGAGTCACACACCCCTTGTGGCCCTGCTCAGGTCCCAGAACCCTGGAGTGGAGTGCTACATCTGAGACTGCCCTCTGGCCATAGCATACCCCAAGTCGGGGGGAACCTCGGGGGGCAGAATCTCAAAACCGGGGGGAACCCTTGGAGTCTAGAATTAGCAGAGCTGCGCGGAAACCTGGAACATGCAACTTCAGAGCTGGGAGGAAGCTCAGAGATCACAGAAGAGGATATGGCTTAGAGGGGCCCCAGGCTCACATATTGAGTTAGCATGCACCCCATTGCAAATCCCCGAAGAGGTAACTCCCCTGCCACCCCCCCCCCAAAGAGCTGTCCTTTATGCCTGAGTCATGCAGTGGCCTTCTGCTGTTGGGAGTGTGGCTGCAGGGGCCAGGTGCTCTGCTGCCCAGCTCTTGTGCTCCTCAGCTGGGTGGGGGCAGCACCACAGGCTGGGGATCAAATGGATCCTCAGAATTTTTAATTTATTCTTGCTCCCCCCCCCCCATTAAACTTGGGCACTGAGAGGGAGCCTTCATTTGGCTTCAGAAGAGTTCACTTAGTTGAGGAATGCTTTCTATCTTTCTCTTGTTATGTGTCCCTGGACCCCAGCAGGGCTCCCAATTACAGTTTTATGTGTCATAGCATTGACTGATGTGGGTCAGACATTTGGCCAGTCTCCTGACAGCCAAGTGCAGGACCAGTGTGTTCTGATGGAAGGAGGAAAGAGCTTAGAAGTAGCAGTCTGAGTACTAGACCTGACCCTATTTTAATTAGAGAGAGACAGAGATGTACATAGACTGAGATTGAGGGGAATGACAGGGAGAGAGGGAGGGAGTGAGGAAAGAGAGAGAGAGAGAGAGAGAGAGAGAGAGAGAGAGAGAGAGAGAGA
>NW_027186374.1:2902479-2953382 GCF_028583685.1 Petaurus breviceps papuanus | reverse complement strand
AGAGAGAGAGAGAGAGAGAGAGAGAGAGAGAGAGAGAGAGAGAGAGAGAGAGAGAGAGAGAGAGAGAGAGCAGCTAGGTGGTACAGTTGACAGAGTACCAGGCCTGGAGTCAGAAAGACCTGAGTTCAAATTCAGCCACACATACTTACTAGCTGTGTGCCCCATTGCAAGTCACTTAACCTTGTTTGCCTCAATTTCCTCATCTGTAAAATGGGGTTAAATAATAGCACCTGCCTTCCAGGAAGGTAGTGAAGATCAAATGAGATGGTAATTAAGAAACACTTCACATAGTACTTGGTTCCATGTAAATGTTAGCTATTATTATTAATTATTTTTTTCAGGAACCTGATAGAGTTCTCTGACTGGGGTGGATGCTTGGTGAGTGTTGAAATGAGTGCAATGGGAATGTCACCTTCCTGGGTGCCAGGCATCCCCTCAGTCCAGTGCAAAGAATGACCTGATTCCTACCTTCCTCCAGTGTGTGTGCTAGGGTAGGAGATGAGAAAGGACTAGTGAAATATGTTCTCTTAACTGGGGTGCCAGCAGCCATGGAGGTGCTGAATGAATGAATTTTGGATGAATCGATGAATAAATGAATAATTCAGTTATCAGCTGCTTAACATCATAAAATTGGAAGGGACTTGATACAGTGTCCAGGCCAGGGCCCTCTGTCTGTGTGTCAGGCCATTATCATGTTTGGCTTCTCTCCAGTGTGCAGGCCAGGACCCTCTGTGTGTCAGGCCCTCATACCATTGCTTAAAAACAACCTTCCACTCTGTCCTGGAATACATCCAGTCATTGAGAAGCCCCTCCTTTATATGACATATGACTGAGATTTTGGAGGAAAACTCTTCATTGCTAAGAAGGCTGTGTTTTGTTCTCCTCCTATGTTGCTCTCCTGTCTGTCTCCCTGTACAGTCACTGAGTCACAGGGTTGGTTGGGACCTCAGAGCCCATCTTCCCCCTTCCTTCCCCCTCCCCCACAGTAGGCCTGCAAGTGACCAGCTGGAATGGAGGCCTCCAAGGAGGGGAGCCCACCCCTCTTGTCAAATTTGCATATTTGCCACCTGCCTTCCCTCATGCCCCTGGTTCTCTCTTCTGGTGCCCAACAGGACGAGGCTAATCCCTAGGGTAGTTCTAATTGCCCTCCTTTAAGGAACCCCTTTTCACGTCTTAGAAACATTGATCATGACCATTGTAAAGGGACCCAGGTTTAGAGTAGAAGCAGACTGGGGTTGGCGTCAGAGGACATGGGTTCAAATCTTGACACTTTTACCTGTGAGACCTTTGGTATATCAATTCCTCTGGGCCTCAGTTTCCTGTTTTGAAAAATGAGAAGTTGGACTGTATGATCACTATGGAGCCTCCTGGCCCTAATGTGATATGATCTCGGGTGCTTTCTAGCATCTCTGTTCTAAGGCCCTTTCTAGCTCTCATAGTCTGTGTTCTAAGGTCTGTTCCAGCTCTGACACTGCATGTTCTAGAAGGCCACACCTGTGTTGTATGTTGTCACTCTCATTGGCCTGAAAATTCCTTCCAGGCAGGGATTACTTTTTGCCCTTTTTCACGTCCCTGTGCTGTGCTCATCACAAAGTAGATGCTGGATGAATCCTTCTCCTCTCTTCCTGCTCTGCCAGCCATTCTCAGGTTCTCTCAGTTCTGATGTTCTGGGTGTCAAGGTCCCAGCTGGCCCTGGTCTCAGATCACACGAACTTGTGTCCTCATATCCAGACATCTGACAATCCACATTCACAGGACTCTCCCTCTCTGTTGTTTTGCCTAATACCTGCCTGGGGACAATCTGCAAATGACATCTGTTCCTAGTGACCCTAATACTCACCACTATATATAGACCCTGCAGTGGCTAATGCTGTCTTTTCATTTCCTCTCCAGATTAATGTGGGAAACTTAAGACATTGGGGAAAATGGGCCAGTGAAAGGCCTTGCCTGTCTCAGAAGGCTCTCGGGCTGAGCTAGAGCTGGGATCTTCCATAAGATTCCTTCTCAGGGTGTGCTCCCACTGGCTTTTTGGAGGGACTGTGGGTTGTATTAGAAAGCAGGAGTGTGTCTCAATAGTTACCAGCCGTCATGCATAGTGGGCAGGCCTGGACAAGAGCTGCCCACCCATCGCATCAGTGCTGGGGAAACCCCACTGGAGAACCTCTAGAACTGGCTATTGGGCCACCCTC
The DNA here is from genome assembly GCF_028583685.1 of Petaurus breviceps papuanus. Lineage (NCBI taxonomy): Eukaryota > Metazoa > Chordata > Mammalia > Diprotodontia > Petauridae > Petaurus > Petaurus breviceps. The sequence continues at coordinate 2,951,193 of NW_027186374.1, read as the reverse complement.
ATGGCCCCTTTTAGCATCTGCTAGGCCCTAGAAGAAGTTACAAGGCTCACTGGTATTCTAAGAGGCTAACTGCTCTGAGTCAGGACCTGGCTTCAGATCCTGATGCTGACAGTACAGCTGTCACATCACCTCTTGGGAGGATCAGCTTTCTGATCTGTAAAATGGGAATGAAAATACCTGTATTCTAAGCCAGGAAGGCATTTTGTTTCCTTAATGAATTTGAGGAATTCAGCAATAGCAAATATTTTTAAATATCTACTATGCTGAAGCAACTTTGAGCAAGAATCTATTTTTTTTTTATTTTTGCTTTTTGGAGGGCAGTTGGGGTTAAGTTACTTGCTCGAGGTCACATGTGTAGTTGTGTGTTTGTGTGTGTGTGTGTGTTAAGTGTCTGAGGCTGGATTTAAACTCATGTCCTCATGACTCCAGGGCTGGTGCTCTATTTATTGCACCACCTAGCCACTCCTGAACAAGCATCTCTTAAATGACTAGTCTGTGCAAAGTACCAAAAATTCCAGGGTGATCACACGCCATCTCAGGACATGTGGAATGTCAGTTACCTCTCCAGCCCAGCCTCTGTCACTAGCTTGCTGGGACCTTAGACTAGTCTCAGCCTCTCTGGACCTACATTTCCTCACCTGTAAAATCCAAGTTAGTTTATTCAAGTGACAGATCTCTGCCAGGGGGACATGCAAAGATTTCAAGATGCTCCCTGCCCTCTTGGAAATAATATTCTAATAGAATTGCTCATAGAACCTCAGTATGGTAGTGGTAAAGAAAAACATTTATTCAGGGCTGACTATGTGCCAGAAATGGGAAGGAGAGTTCAAAGGCACTAAGTCCTTCCTGACTGGACTAGAATCTCATAGGAACAAGAGTCTAAGGTTTTCCAGGTGCCTGCCTTAGTGGCCCTCCCATCCAAACCCTCCCCCCACCCTGCATTTGTTAGATGAGGGAGCCGAAGCCCTGGCATCCCAAAGCTAGTATGTCACAGGGTTTGTGTCCACATGTTCTTCCCACATTCTCCTTTCCCCCAATAGGCTCATCCATCTTCAAAAGGAAGAAGGTCATCCATTTGTTTTTCAGATGAGGGAGGTCGAGTTTATTCTTTGAGCTCACATGGGTAGCAAGTGCCAAAGCCAGGATGAGCTGGCTGATAAGTGGGCATAAGATTTTGCTACTTCTCATTGCGCTTGCAGACAGCTTTGATACTGATCTGAGGATGATGATTCGCAATCTCCTGAACAATCATCCCAGCAGCCTCCTCAGAAAGAACAAGCAAGAGGTCAGTCTGCTGTGCACTGCTGGGGATGCCACCATCTCGGTTCCTTTTCTAGCTCTCCAGTGATCGTCCCTTGCACAACGCAGATCAGGATGATGTCAGGAATCTAAGTCAAGTTCACTGGCCTCTAGTTTGGAGGATGTTTGCTTCTTCTTCTAAAAAAAGAGATGTTGACACTTTTGTTCTTTATTCACTTCTCCCATTGTCTTTACTTTTCTGACACCATGCATTACTGGGCATGGGTACTGGGGCAGGTGTAGACTGAACTTCCAGACTAAGCAATGACAAATGCATCAGAGAGATGCAATCAAAGTGTGTTGTGAGGCCTGAGGTAGAAGGTCACAGCTACAGAGGGAGTCGCTGAGGCTGTTTCAAGGAGGAAGCCACATTGGAGTTGGGCCAGGGTGATTTGCCAGGAGCTCAACAGTCAGAGATGGGGGAAGGGAGATTCCAAGGGGGCACAAGGCAGGCGTTGATAAGTACATATGGAAGGTATTAGGGGGTCATTTTTGCCAAAGTATTGCACAAGTGGTGGAAAATAGTATGAAATAAGGTTGGGATAACAAAGTCTGCTGCTGTAGCCTGTGGGGTCTTGAGAGACAACTAAGGAGTCAGGACTTTACTTGTAGGGCATTGGAGAGGTCCTGAAGGACAGGATTTGAGTGAGGGGTACATAAGGAAGATCCGTCTGGTAGTCCTGTGAAAGATGGAGAGGAGCAGGGAGAGAGGAGAGCCAGGAAGACCTGTGAGAAGGCTTGGGAGTAGTGAGGAAGCAGAGTGAAGCAGAGGAGGGGCGTGAGGCTTGGCATCACAGAGAAGAGTTCAAATCCTGACTCTGGCACTTCTAGTTGTATGAGCAAGTCCCAAGCCTGTTTCCTCATTCTCAAATCAGGCCAATAATACCTGTAGCCCTCAGCTCATAGTGTTGCATGGATCAGATCCTACATTTGGCTACTCTTATCATCCGAGTTGAAGTGGGTGTAAAGTGAGCTGTCCGGACTGTGCATAAGCACCAATAATATCCTCTCAAGTCCTGATACTTCTGAGTCTGAGTCAGGAAAGGAACATTGTTGCTTGGTCTATATTGCATCAGGTCATAGATCTGAAGGTCCTTCGTGCCCCATGAAATCCTGGACTTGGCTGTTGTTAGACAAGAGGTGCCATATGTGTCAGTCCGTCAGTCAACCAGCATTTGTTAGGCATCTACTTGTGTCAGACCCTGAAACAATGTCTGCTCTCAGTGACCTTACCTCTTAAAGGGCAGTGAATGCCCTGGAACACTGGAGGACAAGAAGGAGTGAGATGAGCTCCTCTGCTGTTCTTCCCTCAGCTCCTAGAACCACAGAAACTCACTGAGGAATAGTTGCCCAACCTCACACCTCAAACAGGAATCCCCTCTCTATCTTTCCTGTTAGGGAATTATTCACCTTATGCTAGACCCCTTGAGAGATGGGGAACTCTCTACCTACCCCAGCAAGCCTTTTAATGGTCAGAGCTCAAATTAGTAAGAATTTCAAAGCTGCCTCTTTGGCACCTCCACTTATCATTGGAAGAAGAACTAGGCAAATCCCTCTTTCTCATGATAATTCTAATGTTTCTGAAAGACAATGATCTTGTTTCTCTCCCCCCCCCCCTCCCCCCCCCCCCCAAAGTTCTGTTCTCCTGGCTAAATAGGCATCTCTAATTCCTTGCAAAATCTCTCCACAGTAGGTGCTTCTGATGGCAGTGCTTGGCACAAGTTTATTCTGCTGCTCTCTCTGGAGGACAGTCCCTCACTCTGGGATTGCTTGTGTCTGCAGGGTTACAGGCAAACACATTTCCAGCTCAATCCTTAGTTTGTTCTTCAAAGATAGCCTCAGTCACTTTTTTCACTTTCTCCCAGCTGCCCTCTCTCCCCCCACCCTAGGGCTCAGGAGATACATTTTATTTACTTTGGATAGATTTACATATGTACATATTGTCTCTTTCTCTAAGCTCCTCCAGGGCTAAGAATGTTTCATATTTGTCATTGTATCCTTGGTGCTTAATACAGTGCTACTAAAAAACAGTGCCTTAAAACAAACAAACAGACAAAAAAAAAAAAAAACAGGTGCTTAAGAAATGCTTGTTAATTAATTGATTGATTGATAGAAGTAAATTTCCTAGGGGCAACATGGTGACAAAAGGAAGAATAACAGTCTAGCAATCTAGGACACCCACGTGAATTCTTTCCCGCTTTAGACGATTCCTCAGTTGTGTGACCTTGCTTTGTCTCTTTCCCTTCTCTGGACCTCATTTTCCTGATCTGTTAGATGGAGCTGATAGAACTGCCACAGTCTTTTACTCAGGCTCATTGAAAGAACAGTACTTTGTAAACCGTAAGGCACCTTGGAGCAGCACTCATAAGGGAAAGAATGTTGGATTTCGAATCCGGAGGCTATGCATTTAAATCCTACATCTGACACAGGGCAAGTCACTTAACTTCTCAGTTTGCTCACTTTAAACTGGAGGTGATAATAAATGTTCCAAGGTTGCTGGGAGGAGCAAATAAGATGACTTTGCAAGATGCCTTGAATATTTTAAATCAGTATTTGAATGAGAACGCGAAATATCATTTATTATTTACAATCTATAGCTGCCCAATGATGGAATGGAGTGTTTCTAAATGTAGTGAGTCCCTCATCACTGCAGGTATCCAAGCAGAATGTGGGTGAGCACTTGGTAGGGCTGTTGTAGGCAAGGTTTCAGTTTGACATAGTAAGACCATTTGAGTATTTTTTTTTTCTCTGAAGTTCTGTGAAACAGTGATCTCACGGCTCCCTCACTGGGCTGTCACTAATAAGCACCCGACTCCCCAATCCTTCAGATAGCCTGGTGTGTTTCTTTGGCCTCCGAGGAAAAGGACAAGTGTATGAAGCTTTTACCAGGGGCAGGGCCTCCTCCTCCTTGTTTAGAAGATCTTAACTGCTCCCTCTGGAATGGGGGGGGGGATCAGTCATTGTCACATACTGTCCCTAGCCCTTTAACTCCCCAAAGTGAGTCAGCTGGAAGGTGATGAACAGGAGAAACAAGACTGTGTCCTAAGGCCTAAGTAAGGTGGACGATAAAGCTTTCCAGAGATCAAACCCCTGGGTAGGAGCCTTTAATGGTCCCTTATGTGAAGGAAACATGCTATGGGCTACAAAGCCTCATTTCACTTGGTCCTTACCACACCCTAGGGAGCATCAGTCAGGCAGCAGACAGACCATGGATGTTTATCTTCTGTTTGTCAGGGACTGGCCTAGGTCCTGGGGACCCAGAGAGGAAGAACAAAAAAAAGGGGCAGTCCCTCACCCCCAGATAAGAAAAGTGAAGTCAAGGGAAGATGGTTAGGATCCCAGATTTTAAACTGTAACATACTATTGATGCCATCTCATCCAACCAACCCATTTCCTGGGGTAAGAGGGGGTGGGAAGGTGAGGGGTTTGCTCATAGTCACACAGCTTGTGAGCCTTGAGGGGGAATTCGAGCCCAGGCTTTCTGAACCCAGAACCAGGGCTCTTTCTATGGCCCCTAGAAGATGTCCAAAGTCCCTATGTCACACTCGAATCCAGGCCCCATTCTTCCCCCCTCACCTCTGTCCCCAAGCATTACTTGACTAATCATTAGCAGTGTTTTATAAGGCATTAAAGTTACAACACGCTTTGCATATATTATCTCATTCCATCTTCATGGCGCCCCTCTGAGGTAGGTCCCAAAGCTTTATTATCCTAATTTTACAGGTGAACTAGAGACAGCAAGGTAGAACAGTGGGTAGAGCTCCAGGCCTGGCCTCAGGAAGGTGAGTTCAAATCCAGCCTCAGACACTTAATAGTGTGATACTGGGGAATTCATAGCCTCAGTTTCCCCAACTACAAAATGGGGATAATAAAATCATTACCTTTCAGGTGGTTGTAAGGAACAAATGTGACAATAATTATAAAGTGCTTGCTACAGAGTGAATGCTATCTAAATACTACTTGCTATTACTATTATTATTTACTGTTTAGAAGAGGGAACTAGGGCTCTGAGGAGTTCAAGGATTTTCTCATGGTCACATAGCTACCACATGGCAGAGAATGGGCACCTCTCTTCTTGCTCTTCCCATGGGGCCAAGCAGACCTGGCATACTCTCCCCTTTCCCATGAGGTTTCTTCAGAGGTTTAAAAACAATGACACCCCTTGCCGCCCCCCCCCACTCCCCCCACCCCAAGTCCCTACTCCAAGTCTCCTTGATTAGGCTAAACAAGGCTTACTTAGAAGTGCCCCTGCCACCCCTACCCCAGGCTCTTTTTTTCCTCCCTCCCTCCCTATTAAGGTGACAGAGTGAACAAATTCCACGTCTTTCTGACTCCAAGCCCAGCATTCTCTCTGCCACATCCCATTGGCCGCCCACCCCGATCAGCATGGCTCAGCACCTTCCAAGCTGTGTAACAGTGGAGAAGGCTCTCGGCCACTCTGTTTCCTTTCTGCAGGATGGGGTTAATCATCCTCTGTGACCTACCTCACACAGGCTCTATAACAATGGACCTACATCTCCTCAGAGGCTTGCCCATTGTGTGAGTTAATAAAAGGACTGCATTAAGTAAGAGAGAGTTAAGGCCTGAGCCTGACTGGAAATGATTTCCTTGGTTTCCACAGTGACTTCCCAATGTATATAACGTAGCATAGGATGGTGACCTTGAGCAAAGGACACCGTTTCCATTTCAGAGCAGATTTCCCAATTTATGAAAGAAGCAAACAGGCCTGGGTGACTGCTAAAGCCTGTTCCAGGCCTGGCAACCTCCAAGCCATCAGCAGTCTAGGACTTGAAGGGACCCTCCAGCCCATCCAGGCCTATTGGATCATTTTTCAGGCCATAGGTTCCTCCCTAAGAGATAGATCTGGAAGGAGCCTCAGCGGTCAGCTTGTCTGGCCCTTTCACCGTATCTGTGAGACTCAGGCATCCAGAAAGTTTTGAGTGATTTGGCCAAGGAAATATATGTGGTTATCAAACTCAGAATTTTAACTCAGACACTGATTCCAAATCTAGTGATCTGCCCATTGCCCTATTAGTGTATTACACTTTCTTACACCAGTAGAACTGCTCCATTATTCCAAGATGGAATCATCTCAAGACACCAGAGTTAGAAGGAGCTGAAGGAAGAGGCAACAATGATTTCTCTTAGACCAGCCCCTTCTTGAAAAGCTCCTGTGCCCCAGAGGTCTTGGGAGCAGGGCAGGAGTGGGAAAAGAATTGCTCCTGCGATAGCTGTTTGATAGAGATAGATGTAGTGGAATGGGCATGAAGACCTGAGTTCAAATCCTGCCTCAGACACTTAGTAGTTGTGGGATGCAGGGTCCTCTTTGTGTGGCCCCAGGCACTCTGGAAGCCCAGAAGAGGTGGAAAAAGTGCTGATCTGTGTTTGGGGAGGGCTCCCTCTCCCACTGCAGCCCCAGGGCTGCCCAGAAGAGTCCAGCAGCACTTGGGCTTCTCCTGGTGTCTGTCTTGCCCTGCTCCCTCCCGAGCCCTGCCGCCCTGTAGGTGCCTGCCAGGTGCTCAGATAGAAACCTCAGTGGTCCTGGGTTCAGGGGCTGCTCACACCTGCAGGGCCCTTCATCAGGAATTGTATTCAGGGAATTCACATCCAGGTTACAGTTTGATCCAGATGGTGTCTGAAGTCTGTTTACACTCTGACTCTGTGATTTTCCTTCCCTCAACTTACAGAGAGTAGAGAAAGACACCAACCCATTGATCATAGATACACAGATCTGTAAAGTTCTTTGAAATCCTTAAACTGCAATCTGAAAGTTTGTTGTTATTTTTGTTGTTTTATGACAAGTTGGAAGAGATTTGGAACCTCAGGCCAGCCTAGTTCAGCTATATTCTGCCCTGGACTGAGCACTCTTGGAGGACAATGTCTAGTTCTTACCCCAAACCAAGTTCTAGCTTAACTCTTTGATGCTATTTCCCCATCTATAAAGTAGAGGGAGCAATCATACTTCTGAGAGCCATTCCAGCTGGGGGATTCCAGGATGCTCTGGACCTTCTACCTGCATCACCACAACCCTGATGGTCTGAGGTCACCTTCTGCCCCCGGCCTTGCTGAGATCACATGAATGCTGGAGAGGGAGAGAACAGACACTTTTATTTTTCTCTTCAGCCAGATTTTATCAAATAATTGAATCCTTGTCATTCTTGTAATAGACCTTGACCCTTCTGAGAGAGAGCAAGGGATTACTGCTCTGCCTAGGAGGCGAAATCGCCAGAATTTCCATGACATTTCTTCACACTGGAGCCTGGCTCTCATCCTGGCCAAATGGTGCTTCTGCCTGAGCCTTTGCTTCACCATGGTTGGGTCTCCTACCCACTCCTGTTATCCAGATTCGACTGGGTCCTCACCTCAGAAGGGCTGCCTTTCATTCTATCCTGATTTACTCTCTGTTACCCAGTTTCTGGCAGCTATGCCAAATCTCTGCCAGCCTCCAGAAGCATCCCCAACTGGCCCCCTCAGCCCTCCCAGAATTACAGAATTCAGGAGGTAGAGGCTAGCAGCCATCTAGCTCAAACCAAAGGCATCTCCACTATAAAATATAAAGAGGACCGCTCTGCCCCCAGAAAGGGTTCTGTTTCCTCTGCTTGTAGACCTCCAGTGAGGGCGAGTCCACCACCTCTTGGGGCAGCTCCTTCTTTAACATGCCTTGGAATTGTGGCAAAGATTTTTCTGGTTATCAGCCTAAATTGGGATCTTTGCAACTTGTACCCATTCTCCTAGTTTTGTCTGCCTAGCAGAAGAAATTGAACCCATATAATTGAACCCTTAAGATACTTAAAGATCACTAACATATCACCCTGCGTCTTCTCTAGATCAATAGCCCCCTTACTTCAAAATTCTCACAGAGGCCTGTGTCTCCTGTGCTACTGAGGAAATCAAGGCCTTGAATCCACCCCTCTTCCCTGCTCTGCTCTGCCTCACAGCCCCTTCGAGCTGACCCTCCCTCTCTCTTCTGCTTCAGATGTTGAAGAAGGAGGTGTGCCTTCTCGCTCTACCTCCCATCCCGGTTCCAAGCTCACCTTATCTGTTATTTCATACCTGCCCCCTACCTCTACCAACCTTCATGGTCCATCCTGTTCTTTGTCATTCAGGACTCTTGGCCTGTCCCTTGTAGTGGCTTCTTTCTCCTCCCTTGGCTTTGGTGACAAAAGCCTCTCCCAGTTCCAGTACTGACTGTGTCTTTCCGGTGCATTACCCATCTCCCATCCCTTGCCTTTGTAAGTGTTGCCCAAGGATATTGCTTACAGTATGTTCTCCAGAATTGGCAAGCCATCCCAGAGAATTCAAGGTCCTTGAAGGCAAGGCTTGTCTTGGTTTCCTCATCCCCTCTGTGCTGAGAACAGAGCTTGGCAGCTAATAACTGACTGATAAAAGCTTATTTGGTTATTCCTTTATTCATTCCTTGCTGGACTTGGAGTCACAGGATAACAGCTCTGTTACTGCTGCCTGTGGGGGAGGAGCCCTCCTTGGTCCTCAGTCCTCAGTTTCCATAGCTGCTAAATGAGGGCAGCTGGGGCTCCAGAGCCTCTGAGTGCCTCTAAATATGTGTTCCTCTAATGATCTCATAGCACTTTTAACTTAATAGGATCCTAGGTTTCAAGCCATAAAGGAGCCATCTGTCCAGCCTTCTCATTTCATACACAAGGCAATGAAGGCTCAAAGAGGGGAACTTGATTTTTCCAAGGTCACACAGGTATAGCCATCGAGGTTCGGACCCAGTTCCCCGGCTACCAGTTCTAAGATACTGCCAGATTATTTTCTTGAGAGGTAAATGTTTTAGGATTATCATGTCCATTTTATAGATGATAAAACTGAGCCTGGGGAAAGGCAGTGATTGCCCAGGATGACAGGAAGCCAGGAATAAGAGGAATTTGGGTGTCCTGCCCCCTGCATCCTGAGCTCTTTCTGCCACATGGCAGTAATTCTCATATCTGGGGACTCACCCACTCTGGTTTCTTCAGGGCAAAGGAAGCCTGTGGGTCTTTGGCTAATTTTGAATGAAATTATGAATCACCTGTACTGCTTCTCCCGGAAAAGAGCTATTTTCAGTCACAGGATCCAGTGAAGGGAGGGAGGGAAGGATTAACCAATCCTTTACACCTTCTGGGTTTTAATGATTTATGGAAAAGTGACATGCGCTGCAGCATGTTGGCAGCGTTGGTGGCAGGGTGTAATTTCATTTGTGAAAGGCTTTTGTAATCACAATTGAAGAGGGGAAATCTTATTCCAGGCTCTGTCTTGTGGAGTGCTGTAAACAATCCGGAGAGTACAGGCTGGTGGGGAGGTGTAGATGGGAACCCAGAGAGAGGAAGCGACTTTCCCAAGGACACACAGCTAGTCTTTGGTAGAGCTCTGACTGGAAACCATTCACCCCTTTGGCAGGCATTTATTAAGTGCCTACTGTGTGGCAGGCCCTGGGAATAATTTTTTTTTGGACTAGACCTGAGGTTTCATTGATAACTATCTTCCATTGAGGAAATTCCCTCAACCAGTGCAGAGTGGCAGCTCCCTTGCAGCTGATGGGAGCTGATATTGGTAATTGTAAAACCCTTAGCACATAGTGGGTATTATGTAAATGCATACTCCCTTCTCTTTCTCCTCCATAGGCTTAGAGACTTGCCTAGGACAGTGAGAGGTTCCAAAGAGCAGATTTAGAGGTCTAAGGGCCCTTCAGGGGATGTCTTTTCCATTTTACACACCTGCACAAGGTCACACAGGGAGTAAATGACAAGGGTGGAATTTGAACCCACAACTGCTACCTTTCTGGGCCAAGCTGGGGTTAGAGAGACAAAATAAGAAATAGCCCCTGCTCTCATGGACCTTCCATTCTCCTGGGATAGGAGGTGGCAGTATCCACAGCAAAGTGAATGTAAAATAAGTCCAAAAATGAGCCTGAGTTCCAGCTCGCCTCTGAGCCATGTTTGCTCTGTGACCCTGGGAATGTCATGGAACCTCTCGTGGTCCCTGTGACAACTCTGAAAGTTTCCTTTCTCTCTGTTGGTGAAATCACAGATCTGGGTGAAAATTCCCCAAATGCCAAGTGATTTGTGGCAGATGCTTCTGATGACCCATTGAGTGGATCTTCTGACTTACCTGCATTTGTCATCTTGCTTCTTGAGTCTTTTGTGCTGAAATGAATGACCTCTGTAGTACTGTAGTTTACCAACAGACCCCTCCCTCCACTGGCCTATTGCATAGCTAGGCAGGTAAAATGGGAAAGGACAGTTGATTTGGAGCCAGCAGGTATTGGGTGAGAATTCTGATGTTGTCATTTCATAACTGCATGACCCTGGCTGCTTCATGCCTCAGTTTTCTCATCTGTGAAATGGGAGTGGTTAATGACATTTGCCTTACCTCCCTCTTGTGAGGGGAGTGCTTTGAAAGCTGGGAAGGACTGAGTACATATGTTGCCCTCTTTGGTCCTCCTGGCCTGTGTCCCTGTAAAGAAGGAGCAGTGATTTAATGACCTGGGGTCTTGTAGGCCCTGAACTAAGGGGTCCTAACTCCCCTAAAACTAGACCCCAGAAAACCCGCTCCCTCCCCCAGTCCACTCTGCATTGTGGGGCTCTTTGTGTCTCCATATGTAAAACAGAATGAGTCAAGGTCTGACCAGATAGATTGGGTGTGGGCATCGGGCCCCTTGAGGAGAAATCTGGGAAGAACCATTGGAAGACTCAGCCACATCAATATAGAGACTCATGAGATTGTATGGCCATGAAGGGCAGCGTTTGTAGTGTAGGCCAGGGCGTTTCTCTGCAGTGAGCTCGGGACCTCGTTCTGCATATGAGATGGTCCATGGAAAGTGCGTTGCAAATCTTAAAGCTCTCTGTCTGCCTATATTACAATGCACATATATGTTCATGTATGCACATACAAACACTTATAGTCTCCATATGTGATACACACATGTTGGTGTCAGCCAGCAGGCATTTCTTAAGCTTGCTGGTTAGGCAGTTTGCCAAACCACGAGGGCACAAAGAAAGGCAAAAATCAGCCCTGCCCACAGGAAGCTTCCATGTTGAGGATGATCCCACTGCTCTTCTAGTAAGTTTGTTGATGAAGGAATTCTCCACTCTCCATGCATCTGCTCATGCTGTGCCCCCTGAAATTCCCCATACCTTCAGAGTGCCTTCCTTGCTGCCATCACTTATCACTGTCCTTCATGGCCCAGACTAGTTCTGTCTCCTCCAGAAAGTTTCCCTGCCTGTTTGAACCCAAATTGATACCTTGGGAGTAGAAATCCTAATAAAACCTTAAGCTTGCATAGTGCTTGGTTTTGCAAGAGCCTATTCTAGACTAAACACTGACTTATTGGAGCATCCTGTGAACCCTGTGAACTCAGTGTTTTAGGGGGATGGGGGAAGACACTGAGCTATGTAAGGGTCACGAGTGGGATTTGAACCCAGGTCTTCAAACTCCAAGGCCAGCCCTCTATTGGGAAGATGCTTTCCTTCATATGTGGAATGAAACATGGCCAGTGAGGGAATTTCTTTTGATTGCTTACATTTGGTTAGTTTGGAAGGAAAGAAGGAAGGAAGGAAGGAAGGAAGGAAGGAAGGAAGGAAGGAAGGAAGGAAGGAAGGAAGGAAGGAAGGAAGGAAGGAAGAAGAAAGGAAGGAAGAAGGCAAGAAGGAAGGAAGGGAGGAAGGAAGGAAGGAGGGAAAGGAGGAAGGAAGGAAGGAAGGAAGGAGGAAGAAAGGAAGGAAGAAGGCAAGAAGGAAGGAAGGGAGGAAGGGAGGAAGGAGGGAAAGGAGGAAGGAAGGAAGGGAAGAAGGAAGGAAGGAAGGGAGGAAGGAAGGAAGGAAAGAAGGAAGGAAGGTAGGGAGGGAGGAAGGAAGGAAGGGAGAGAGGAAGGAAGGAAGGAGGGAAGGAAGGAAGAGAGGAAGGAAGGGACGAAGGAAGGGAGGAAGGAGGGAAAGGAGGAAGGAAGGAAGAGAGGAAGGAGGGAAAGGAGGAAAGAAGGGAGGAAGGAAGGAAGGGAGGAAGAAAGGAAGGAAAGAAGGAAGGAAGGTAGGGAGGGAGGAATGAAGGAAGGGAGAGAGGAAGGAAGGAAGGAAGGAAGGGAGGAAGGGAGGAAAGAAGAGAGGAAAGAGAAAGGAAGGAAAGGAGAAGAGGAGAGTATCTGGCTTTACATCCCAGCTGTGATGTTAATAATAACTATGTGCTGTTGATGATATGTCTGTGTAACCTTGAGCAATCCTCGTCACCGGTTTCTTCCTCTGTTAAGGGATAGGGTTGAATTTCAGAACTTCTAAGGCCCCTTCCTGATCCAAAGAAGAAACCTTGGCCTCCCAGACCCGAGAAGAACCTGAGGACATTGAAAAGAGAATGTCAGCAATGCCAGAAGAGCCCTGAGGATGTCAGGCCTAGGAAGGCAGGGTATGCAGGGACCTCAGAGCCCAGGGTGAGATCCAGCTCCTGAGCTCTGCCCCTGCTCCCTTCCTCAGGATCTCCTGGACCCTCTGAGCCCCTTCCCCACAGCCATTTGTGTGCAAGGCATGGAGGAGTGGCCCGCCAACAAGTCCTGCCTTTTGGGGTCCCTGTGAGGTCCCCGTTCAGCCTGGATGCTCTGCATCGGTGAATGGCATATTGATAAGCCTGGAGTGGCTTTGTTTTTCCTGGGTTTCCCTGTCTGTTTCCATGGAGATGGCCACGCATTTCCGTCAGGGCCTCCACCACCCTCTGCCTGAGTCTCTGTGCTTCCATTCACCAGCCATGGGAAGGCATTCACTGGCAGAACCCAAGCCCTCTCCTCCCCCTTCCAGAGCTGTGAGTCAGGGTGGGGGGTGGTGCATGTGTGTGCTATATGTGTGTGGTGTGTGATGTGAGTGTGTATATGTGAGAGTGTGCATGAATGTGTGTGTGTCTGTGTCTCCTTCCACACAGAAGAAAAAGGGAAGCTTTTCTTTTATCAATGACCAGACAAATGGATTTTTCCCCCCGCCTCCTCCTCATTCCCATGCTGTAACTTGAAAGAGGGGCTGGGGGCTTGGTACTAAGGTGGGAACAGGGGCCCTGTGGCATCACGAGCTCCCTGGGCCAGCCCCATCCCAAGGAAGGCTGGGGGCAGTGGGTGGGGCTGTCTTTGGCTTGGGGAGTGAGGGCACAATGTTTCTGGATGCTCACCAGACTCAGAACTTGCATGATGCTGTAATGTCGGGAGTTGGACAGGCTGGCATGGGCAGAATCTTACACTGGTGACTCAGCTTGAAGGGAACCCCCAGCATGTTACCTGAACCTCAGAGGCACTTTAGAACACTGAATGGAAAACCTGACCAGGTAACAGAGAACACTGCCAGGAAGTGACCTCAGAACTCAGACCCTTCAAGCTGAGCATAGAATATCGGAGCTGTATTTGGAATGATGTCATGTTTTGATCTTCTCTGTTCTTGGTTGGTCACTGAATGAAATGGAGAGCACCTATGCTGGTATTTTGAACCTTGGGAAGTTGCCTTTCCTTGGCATGACATTCCATTACAGGGGCCCAGAACATACATGGTCCAGCTGGTAAGACCTTAGAAGACAAAATCATGGCATGTAGAAAATAACGTTTTAGAGCTAAGAGGGCGCTTAGGACCACGGAACCTTAGCACCTAGGGAATGAAATAGCAGATCTAGGAGGGACCACAGAACCTAGAACATAGAATGTCAGAGCAGGAAGGGCCTTGGGACATGGAACATCAGAGCCGGTGGTGTCCAGCCCAGTGTCCGCCCCTCTCCCTTCTGCCCCCCATCCTAAGACCTGAGACAGCTGAGGCCCCCAGAGGGCAGAGGCCTGGCCCAGATCTCATGGCAAGTCAGGCCTGCCATGTGGGTCTCTCACTGCCCAGGCCCCGGGCCCTAGGTGTAGGCCTTTGTTCTACATGTTGAACTTTCTCCTTGGTGCCATTCCTAATGGATTGATGTAAACAAGAACAGGATGTTTGCTAAGCAGGGAAGGGGCAGCATCAGTGACCTCTGAGTGTGAAGCAGGCCCTTCCCCCTCCTCCCTCATGCTCAGTCCTCTCCCTCTTCCTCCTCTCCTCTTGAGCAATAGCAGGCCCAGGAGAGGAGACGGGCTTCCTGCCCAGCAGCAGCTGCCCTAGCAGGGCACTCACAAGAGGCAGTTCCCTGGATCCCTGGCTGTGGCGATCTGGCCATGCGGATGCCCCAGGACCCCTTTGCTCCTCTCTCTGAGTCTTAAAGGGAGAGCTGGGGGAGGAACAGTGTGCCTCGGGAGGGCTTAGAAGGAGGCAAGTAGGGGGAGGAGGTACCGGTTTCAGGGAAAGTTTCCAATAATCACAAGCTGGCTATTTCCATGTATTAATAAGTGCAAGGGATGGGGTTGTCCATTTAGAGCTGGGGGTGGTGGGGTTTAGATCATCCAAACACAGATGGGCACAATCTCAGGATGTAAGAGAAGGAAGGAATTGCCCCAGCAGCTCCTTCCAGCCCTTCCCAGGATTCCCCAGGGAACCTGGCTTCTGCCAGAGGCCCCCAGTGTGGGAGAGCCTGGCCCTCCTGGGGTGGCCCCTTCAGCTCGGGACAGCTCCCCTTCCTCCCAAGTCTCTCCTGACAACCTGGGTTCTTGGCATTCTCTTCCCATTTTCCCGGAGTCTGTCTTCTGTGTCCAAGCACCACAGCCAGTCTCTCCTCCATATAGCCTCATGTGGAGGCCATGAGGTCAGCGACCACCTTGTCCTTTGGAGGGTGAAACAGGCCCTGGTCCTTCAGCGGCTCTGCTGTGACATGGCCCCCAGGCTGTTCATCAGCTTGCTTGTCCTCAGTCAATTAATCAGCCAATGAACATGCATTAAGCTACTGATATTGGAATGCAGCCTTTCTTTCTGGGTCTGTGAGCTTTCTCATTTCTCCTCACAACTGCTTGGTGAGGTCAGTAATACAAATACTGTCCCCATTTATGAAGGAGACTCAGAGATGCTTGCTTTCCCTCTGTGTCCGACCCAGATAGTATGGAGTGGTGGAAAGTGGAGAGTCAGAGGACCAGGATTCAGATCCCGGCTTGCCCCTCAGCACTTATGTGACCTTGTAGGTCACTTCCCCTTAATAGGCCTCACCTTCCTTATTTGTAAAAAGAGGAAGTTTGCCTCCTTGACTTGGAAATCTGCTCCCGCCCCAAATCTAGGGTCCTAGAAAGCTTCTGAGGTAGGATTCTAAGACATTTTCTTCTAACAACAAATCCTGCTCCCTCAGGTGCTCTGCCACCCATGTGACCCTGAGAAAGTCACTGCCCCTCCTCCCTGGGCCACAATTTCTTCACCTAAAAGAATGGAGACAGTAAGTGGCACAAGGCCAGGGATCAGGAAACCTCAAGTTCCAATCTGGCTTCAGTCACATACTAGCTGTGTGACCCTGTCAAATCTCATAACCTCTGTTTGCCTCAGTTTCCTTATCTGTAGAATGGGGATTATAACATCTCCTACTTCCCAGGCTTGTGGTGAGGAGCAAATGAGATGACAAGTGTATGAGTCTTTACACAGTACCTGCCACATAGAAAGTGTTGTGTGAATGTTAGCTGTGATGACTATGATCATTATTTCTCTGTTCCATGGTGGTTGGCTTGAGAATGAGGAATGCCTTCTGCCCTAGAGAGCACAGCAGCCACTGAGGCGCTGGAAGGATTTGGATCCAACTTAACCCATCTGGCTCAGCCCTATTTTTATGGTGTATTTAGCCTGGGGGTGGGGTGGGGCATGGCTATTTGGAGTAGTCTACACCTTCTCTATGCACATAGGTAGACTGATAGACTGAAAGACAGGTATTGGAGAATTTTATATATGTTACAACCACACACACACACAGGCACATGTGTGCAGTAAATCCCACAAGAGCCTAAACAATCATCAAGTTGAGTTCTTTCTTTCTCAGGGAAGGAGACTGAGACCTGAGAACTGGCACAGCTTATCCCCAGACCTGGATCCTAGTTGCTTCCCAGGCAGCACTGAGAGCCAGACCTCTCAGCTCCTAATCCATGCTCCTTCCAGTTCTCAGATCCACCAGGAATGGGCAGGGGTGTGTGGTGCTCATTTTATGTTTAAATGAAATCTTAAGATCATCCATTAACATGTATGTATTAAGTCCCAGCTGTAACCGAGGAATTATGCTGGCTGCTAGGGACACAAAGGAAAAACAAATTAGTCCCAGCTTTCAACTAGTTTACTTTCAATTAGGAAGGCAACTTGTGTGTGTGTGTGTGTGTGCGTGTGTAGATATGCATACAGGCATGTGTATGCACATATAACTTTGTATGTGGGTATTGAGGTATCTATATATGTGTATACACACAGAGTCTGTATTTAAGCCTTTATATTAGGGAGGCAAGATGCATGCATACATATGTGTATGGATGAATGTATACATGTATATACATACATATGCATATATAATTTCATGTATATATATAAATACATATATCTAGAGTTATATCTATATACTCTATGATATATTTAAGCATGTGTTGTGTGTATACACTTAAATGCTTACGGACTTGTCAAGCTTAGGTTGACAACCAGGGTTTCTTCCCTGGGGCTCAGTTTCCTCATCTGTAAAAGGAGGCGCTTGAACTGGTTGGTCTCTGAGGTCTCTTGAAGGTCTAGATCTGGGATCTCATGCCCCAATCCCCACCTATGTCCATGCTTTGTTCCTATCTTATTCCTGTAGCTGTATATTCTGATTTCTGGTTGTGTCTCCTTTGGGATGTTCCCATCACCTTGCTGTGGCTTGTCCATGACCTTCCCCTACAACTCCTCCCTCCAGAGTTAGAATGACCTCTGAAATTGTCCATTCTTTGAGGGCAGCGAGTGTTCTAAGAGCACTTCTTGTTATGCTCTTCTGTGCTCAAAGGGTCCTTCCCATCTGCCATTCTCTTGTCTTACTTCCTAAGGTCCCTCCTCTCTCTAACAGTCTGTATCCTGTGTTCTAGAGCTCCTTCCAGCTGTGACACATTCCAGTTCAAACATCATATGTTCTAAAGTTCTCTTTATTTGATCATTCTTTATTGTAAGGGCATATTTTACCACTGATAGCACTTGTCTGAAGTTTTCCAGTGACATTTTCTTCTCTGATGTTTTATGTTCCAAATTCCTTTCCTTTCTGATATTCTCTGTCCTAGGTTTACCCTTCTCTGTTCTAAGGCTCTTCTGTGCTATGACATTCCCTGCTCTCAAGTCCCCCCACACTCTGATGTTCTAGAATGGCTTGTATTATGTTGTCCTGAACCACTCTATTTATTAAGCAAGAGGTCACAGTTGGAATGTATTCATTCTAGTCCTTCAGTTATGGGTTCACTGGGGATGACACTGTAGCCAACGCTTGTGATTTCTTTCCTTTTCTTTTCTTTTTCCACCCTTTTCATCCCGTTTCTCTCTTTGGAGGCTGGCACTCACATCTCTGCCTGTTTTCTTTCCCTTCTCTCTGTAGGACCAGAGTGAAGCTTGAGAGCCTGGAAGATGCGTACATTTTACGCGGCGGTGATGATTCTTTGTCTGACAAGCATGGCTGCCCCGCCTACGTGAGCCCGGAGATCCTGAACACCAACGGCAGCTACTCTGGCAAAGCCGCGGACGTTTGGAGCCTTGGCGTCATGCTCTACACAATGCTGGTGGGACGCTACCCTTTTCATGACATTGAGCCCAGTTCTCTCTTCAGTAAGATCCGACGTGGCCAGTTCAACATTCCAGAGACTCTGTCCCCCAAGGCTAAATGCCTTATCCGTAGCATCCTGAGGCGGGAGCCCTCCGAGCGGCTGACCTCACAGGAAATTCTGGACCATCCTTGGTTTTCAACAGATTTTAACGTCTCCAATTCGGGATATGGTGCTAAGGAAGTATCTGACCAGTTGGTGCCGGATGTGAACATGGAGGAAGATTTGGACCCTTTTTTTAATTGAGCACACTTACAGACTCAGTGTTTAGAAGGTACGCGAGTCACATGAAGGATCCCTTCTTGACTGAGTTCTACCACCCCCTACATTGGTCTAGCTTGGTAGCAAAAGAGGGACACACTCACAAGCTGCTGGGTGCAAGGAAGGAAGATCCTCCGTGTGAGAGCTGCCCTACCCCACCACATGTAGCATGGGGGGATAACGGAGACTGGGCTGGGGTGGGCCAGGGCAGAACTCTGCTATAGGAGCAAAGGCAGTAGGGAGAGGGTGTGACTCCCCTCGACGTACCTTGGCTCCAAGGAGAAGGCACATGTCAACTCTCAATTCCAGGGGCAGCTCTTGACCACTCTAATTTCTGTTTTGATTTGCAGATATCAGTGGGATAGAAACTTTCTTTTTTCCTTTTTTTTGCCTCAGACACACATCTTGGCATCGCACTGTTAGTATTTAATTCCTTGTCATTGATTCAGGGAAGGGACGATTGGCTGACGATTTTTACTTTTCAAGAACACAAACCAACCTGTCTGATAACTAAACAGGACTCTCTAGAACACAAAACAAAAGCCGGTGCAAAATGGTCTGGCATGTGAAAAGTGGGTGCTACAGTCAAACCCAGGAAGAGTGCAGCTCACATCTGATCTGTTTCTTCTGAGTCAACTTGTTAATATTCTTGTCGGGAGTTGACATAAGAGTGCTTCGTGCCCCTCCTGGGGAAGGGTCTCTCCTTCAGCAAACCCTTCTTTTTTGTGTTGAGTGGGTTGTCACAGGAAGCTATTGGGACTCCAAAATTCCAGCAGCATTACTGCTACAAGAGCTAATTATTTGTTTTTAACAGAAAAAGAGAGGGACATTAGGAAATAAGGCTAGAGAAATGGAATGCCATCTTGTTGTAGATGGAATAGGTTGGGAACACAAGCTTCACTGTTTGCCATGCTTGTTACTAGCAAATGGGCAGAGAGAACAGGACACTGTTAAGTCACCGTGTGACTTTGATCCAGTCCTGTCTCTTCTCTCAGTCTCAATTTCTTCCTCCATAAAACAAGAGGGTGATTGCTCAAGTCCCTTCCAACTCTGCCATCCTAGGTTCCAGGTTCCCTTCTGGCTCTCACATTGGACTCTTCTGTGATTACTAGTGTTGGGTTTTGACACAACAGCATCACAACTGGTTGGCCCCAGGGTAAAATCCAGGATCATTTCAGAGAGGATCCCAGCCCTGGCTGAGCTGATCTGCTGCCCCACTGGAATGGGGAGTGTTAATTAGTTTGTGGCTTCTGATTTAGAACAGCAGCCCGCCATCTTCACACTCAACAGAGAGGAAAGATGCACCTTCATTTTGTATTGTATGGTCTGGAATCTATTTATTAAGGAAAAAGTCACAGTTGTGATAGATGAATGCCAGTGTGTCAGTGACGGGTTCACCGGGATGACACGTTCCATGCTGTAGCTGACAACGATCCTTTTATGTTTGTTTCTTCCTCCATTTGGGTATTTGTCCCTGAAATGACTGTTTCTTTGGCTTTCCTAGGTAGCTAGCTTTCTTTGATTTCGCCTGGCAGATCCCCGCTTTCTCTTGCTGTATGATAAGGAACTCCCCTGGCCTCCCTCCGTCTTTGTGTTTCCAGTACGTACCTCTTTGTTGGGATTTGATTGCTTGTGTGTGTGTGTGTGTGTGTGTGTTTGTGTGTGTGTGTGCTTTGTGAAATGGTCACATTTTCTGGGTAGGTAACACGCGGACTCTCTAGGATGTAAATGTTCCTTGAATTTGTGTTTCGTTAGAGTATGTGGCATGCACATGTAGATGCTTGGATGCCCCCAACCTGCCCAGCAGGATATAATACGGTCACACTCGCAAGACAACTGTTCCCAGGAGACAGAGCTGCCGCCAACCTGCCCTCGATTTCATTTTGGTCACTGAGACTCTAAAGGAGGATTGTTTTATTTTATTTTATTTTATTTTTTACACTCTGAAGATGGTGCTGTGTCAAGAAGGACCTTTATTTCCCCTGTTTGTTTGTCTGTCTGATTTCTCCCTCCCTCTCCCCCTCCCTTGCCTCATTTCTTTTTAAGTCCCTTGTAGGAAGAAAGATCGGTGATGTGCATGGCGGGGCTCTCCACCCTCTGGTGCTTTGTCACGGATTTCGATTTCATGTTTTTGTCCTAATCTCTTCAATAAATAAAATTGTGCATATTTAACTAAAAGCCATGGACTAGGCTGAACGGCTCCATTCTCTTCCTGCCATTCTCACAGGCTCACATCCCCACCTGGCTATGTTATGGTTTCGTCATCTGTCAGAGGTTTGTTCCTGTATCCCCAATGCCTCCTAACACAGTGTCCTAGAAGGCTTTTGATAAAGACATGTTGAAAATGACGGGTTCATAGGAGCCCAGAGCTAGAGAGAAGCTCAGAAGCTGATTTGACCATGCAAAGCCCCTCTCTGTCCCTCAACAAATGGTCGTCCAGTCTTGACTTGGAGGTATCCAGTGGAGGGCATCTCCCTGCCTCCTGAAGCAGCCTTGCTGCTTCGGAGTCTGACATCAAGTCTACATCTACCCCTTGACAGCTTCTGCCCATTACTCCAAATTATGCCCTCCGAGGCCAAACCAAACAAATGAGCTTGGTCCAGTGGAAATAGTGGGGTATTGAGCTGCAAGACTCTTCCTTCTTCTGAAAATGACTGTCTTATTCCCCCCCAGCCTTTTATTCCCTTGGTGGAACATCCCTGGTTCCTTTGATGCAGTATTGAGAGAAATCAATTCATTCTGGTGTCTATGGAGGAACATGACGAGTCAGTCATGAGCAGTCCATATCTTGCCAGTTTTGGACAGTTGGCACAATCGTTTCCTCACTATAGGCCTTTGAGGTTCACAGAGGTGACAGGATATTCCTAAAATGATACAGCTAAGAACATCCAATTGCACCTCATTTTTTTTTTCAGAGGAGTAGCCTGAGACCTCAAGTAGCCAAGCAATTTATCCAGTGAGTGATGAGCAGAATGAGGACATGTCTCTTCTAACTTCTGATTCCCTACATTAAACTGGGCCTTTTCTCAAGCTAAAAGAGGTGTTTCCACCAAAGTCTTAGGGTTGGCACTAGCATCAGCCAACCTGCTGAGAAAATCTTCCAATTAGAAGTACTCCTTCTAATAGCTGCTATTGAGACTGCAATGGTCCCTTGGAATCATGACTAGAAGAGGCATGTGTGTGTTTTTTTTTTTGTGGGCACAAATCACCACCTAGCCCAACTTGTAAATCTTAGGTGATTTCTGTCCATGTTTTTCCATTAATTTTCCACCGAGATCTACTCAATGTTTTGTGCTGTCCTCTCAGACTTTCTAAGACCCATAAGTATAAGGACAGGGGTGCCCATCTAAACCTTGGTCTGACTACACAATGGACCCACTTCTTTTTCTGATGATAAATTTATTGAATGAGATCACCAATTACATTCCATGGTAGATGTTATGTTTGATCATCACACAGTTAATAGAACAATGTAGAAGATACAAATCCCGCTGTGCTTGTTTGTTAATTATAAAGAAAAGAAGCATCTGATTTCATAGAACAAAATGCCACCATAATGATTCTTGTTACAAGATGCTTCCCATTTATGTACCACATATTTCCTTGACATGTCAACTGTGAGAACCTATTTCACCATCTCTCTGGCCATTAACTTAAGGCTAGGTGTCAAATCAGGGAGATGGGCCTAACCAGTGGTGTTCACCACCACTATGCAAGAGATCTAACAGAGTCCAAGCCATGAGTGGACCTACCAATGGTGAAGCCACAGATTCAAAGCTCCAGATGTGGCTCTTATTATTATACTGGTTGTATCAGGCCCTGGAACATTGCAGTCTCTCGAAAATTGAGTGACCCACAAACAGTGACCCACTCTATATAATAGTTTGACCTGACCACTCACAGGGAGAAAATCTAGGTAGATTAGGAATATATGTTCTCCAGGTTTCAACATAATTTAGATGGACCAACACAGTGCCCATTCATTAATCTATATGTACGCTTATGTGTGTGTGTGTGTGTGTGTGTGTGTGTGTAATTAGGAGAACTGTCCAGAGTGCTATGCGAAATCATGAACCCGACACTCCTTTTATGAATCCACATTTCTACCTAATCAAGGAAATATCTTTTTAACACTGGTATTCTACCAGAATTGTAGTATGGCTATCAAGTCACAGAAGATGGTAGTCTCCAGAGAATTTAAATTGAGTATCCCTTAGAGGTCTATCTCGAAGCAACTGGTGAAGTGATGCAATTGCAACCTAGAAGTGAGGAATAAGTTCAGAGAACCAAGTAAGATGTCAATGGGGAAATCTGGTAAGTTTGGAACTCAGGCTGGTCTTGCATGGCACAGGTGAGAATCAGTGGGCAGGCAGCTAGCCTGGATGCTGGAGTAACATCCTCAGTATCAGGGGAAGTTGAGGCAGGGGGCATGGAGAACACATTGGTTGAAGCCCCATAGCAATCTGAGGGCAGGCTAGAAGTTTGAGAAGATGGGAGGGCATGGGTGAGTTGCTATCTACATCATTAAAGGAACTTCCCACAGTGACATCACAGGTGAATTGGAATACCCATCTACCCTTTCTGCACAAAGTCAACATTGGCAGTTGTTGAAACCTATTTGATTAAGTCCACCATAAGAGTCACCCAGAATTTTGAACTTTCTGAAATGGTGATGTTATAAGATTCATAGTCATACAGCCTTAGCCTCAGAACATTTCTGATAAAAAGACAGGATTGTAATGTCAGGCAACAGCATACTGTCCTTGAAAACACTACACACTTGCCCAAGTACAATAAAGCCTGCTGTCTTTCTATTGAATCCTGGACCTGCCTCTTGTCATTTTGCCAGGCTTGCATTTATATAGAAAGGCAGAGTGGAAGGATTACTGAATTTAGAGACAGAGGACTCATATCTAACCACTACTCTGCCACCTACCACCACTGATGCTGGAGCAATCCCAGGACTCGACTTCCTCCTTTCTAAAATTACGAATTTTGAACTACATAACCCCTAAGGTCATGTTCAGTACCAAATCTGTGATATGGAAAATGCCTTTGATTTTCACAGTAACCAAATGAGATGGTGAAAATAGGACTGTAATTCCCATTTTTATATGGCAACACTGAAGTTCAGAAAGAACTGACCAGATGGAGGTGATGAATGGATAGCAACCCTCAGAGCTTGGCAATTAGGTGTTTCTTGTGCATTATCTTTAGTATTGCCTCTTGCATCTCCTTGGATTTATCACTCTCTTATCCTGTGAGTAGGAAAGCCTCCTACCCATAATCTCATTAGCTGCTGGGTCACTTCGCACTTGAACTCTCTCCCTTTGCCCATTATTATGTGTCTATGGAGTAAAACCACTGATTCTCCCAGAAATCGTCTCCTTACATAATTATCATAGTTTGTACTTAGGGGTTTTTCCTAAAAGGAATTTGGGGTCTTGCCAGAAACCTAGACATAGACAAGGAGAGGTATTTTTTTTTCATTGTAGCCAAGGAGGTCATGGGCTTTGCCAAAGTCAATGCCTTTCAAACTTTCCATGAGGCTGTCAGCACACACACTTATGCAGCATCAGCTGCAGGGATGGTGGAGGAGAAAGAGATTCTCTAACTTCTGGATTCATGTCCTAGCTTCTCTCTGTCTCTGTCTCTATGTCTCTGTCTCTGTATCTCTCTGTCTCTCTGTCACTATGTCTCCCTCTCTCTCTCTCTCTGTCTGTGTCTGTCTGTCTCTGTGTCTCCCTCTCTCTCTCTCTCTCTCTCTCTCTCTCTCTCTCTCTCTCTCTCTCTCTCTCTGTCTCTGTCTCTCTCTCTGTCTGTCTGTCTCTTTCTCTGTCTCTGGCATTAACTTATGGACTTGCCATTTGTATTTGAGCCTTGGTTTCTCCTTCTGTAAATCGGGGACACTTACTTGCACTGCCTACTTTTGAGGAAAGGTGTTTTGGAAGCCTTGAAGGAGAAGCTTTATGCTCAGACATGTAGCAGGCACTGTGGACAATGTGATGCAATTCACCCGAACCTTTAAGTGCCTGGTTTGTTTAGAGTCCTAGACAGGTGGGGAAAACCAAGGTATACACAATGAGCTCAGACTAGCTGTAGGGGACCTGTGATAGGCTCATGTTCCACTCCATGTGTTATGGAGGTGCCAACAGAGAGCTTAGGGAGGTCAGAATGGGGCAACCACTAGGATCTGGAGGAATCAAGGGAGGCTGCTTGGCAGAGGTGACATTTGGGAGGAGCTTTAAAGGATGGGGAGGAATTCAGCAGGTTAAGGGGGAGTACCTGAATGCAGATACAAAGAAAAAACAAAGTCAAAGAGGCAGGGATATAGAGGCAGCTCAGCAAATGAAGAAGAAGCCAGGAGAAAGCCTATGCCACTGGGCTATACCACTCACTGAGATGGGTCTCCTTGTGACAGGGACAGTGGTGGGACAAGTCTCATTGTGAGGGGTGTGTGTGTGTGAGAATCTGCATGTGAATGGGTGAGTCTGCATGTGATTGTGTGTGCATGAGTGCATATGCATGAGTGGGTTGTGTGTGTGCATGTAAGTGTTCATGAGTGTGTGTGAATCTGCATGTGAGTGTGCATGCATGAGTGTGTGTCTGCATGTGAGTGTGTACATGAGTGTGCATGTGAGCACACATGCTTGAGTGTGTGAGTCTTCATGTGAGTTTGCATTCATGAGTGAGGGTGCATTGTGTGAGTGTGCATGAGTGTGCATGCATGAGTGGGTTGTGAGTGTGGATGAGTGTGTGTGAATCTGCATGTGAGTGTGCGAGTCTACATATGAGTGTGTGCATGTGAATGTGCATGCATGAGTGTGTGTGTGTGTGTGTGTGTTTTCCTTCCCTGACAGAAACCTCAGCTTGGCCTTTTTGCACCTTTCCTGTGCCGTGCTATATCTGCTCCTACCCTTTGGAGTCAAATGGAAGAGGTCCAGTCCCTCCAGTGGCAGCCTTGAGTCACTTACCATGGCACCTTGGAATCTCGTTAGCCTGTCAGTTTATCAATGAGCATTTATTAAGTGTTCACTGCTTTCTGGTCCTTTGCTAAGTGCCAAAGATACAAAGGAAGGGGGGAAAGAGCTTTTGCCCTCAAGAGCTCCGATTCTAAAAGGAGGGCTGGGGTGTGGCAGCGGACCTAGGAGATGCATACCAAGGGGATGGCTGGGCATTTCAGAGGAGGAAGCACCTGCACTCTGCTGGGTGACATCTCCAGGCAATCCTCAGACCTTGTGAATCAGAACTGTCATTATCCTGCTTGCCCATCTCCAGACACCCTTCAGAGCACCAATGGCCACCCAGACCAGAGCTTCCAGAAAAGAGCCCAGCCTTTAGCCAGGGCAGAATCAAGGGCACCATCACTTTTTTGTGTGTGATGTCGAGCCTCCCTTAATGCAGCCCAAGGTCTCGTTAGCACCCCTGACTTATGCCTGATGGTCTGTGACCTACATGGGCAGAGATGGAGATCCTGGTCCTTGCACTGGAGTAATAAAGAAGATAACATGGTTTGGGGCCAGGAAGCAGGAGGCATTGGGTGGGAGTTAAAGGGACATGTTCTGAAGGACTCTCTGTCAGAAATTATCCAAGGCCTTTGTCCTTTGATTAGAAGGGAAATATGGTATGGTGCAAAAGGATGCTGTTATCCTTGTCCAATCATAGCCTGCGGCATGCCTTCTGTGTGATTTTGGCCAAGTCATTCTACCTCTGCTAGGCCAAGAACAATGAGAAGGCTTGGTCTGAGCTGGCTGGCCTCTCAAGCTCCTTCCAGCTCTGTGGGCTCCTATGAGGCTATACGTTACAGGGACAGTGGAAGCAGCCTGAAGCTGTCAGGTTCGAGGCAGAGTTTTCCCCTCCCAGGACTCTGCTCGGAGAACCTGAGCTCAGGCCTGAGACATAGCCAAGCTCCCTCCTCCCTGACGCTCGGGTCACTTTGAGGGGAGTTGTTTCTCCATCCAAATTTCAAACAACCGTATTCATTGATGCTACATTACAGGAATAAGTGGGCGGCTGGGTCACCCTGGAGTGCAGCAAGAATCTTCTTTCCCTCCTTGTTTCAAGCCCAGATGATTTATGAGGGATGAGGGAAGCAACTGGGGAACGTCTCCTGGCCAGTTTCCCTTCTCTGGCCCCAAACTGCATTTCCCTGGTTTTGAAAAGCCATCCTAGAGCTGACCATACTTTATACTTCGGGAGGCCTGACCTCAAAGAACAGGTTTCATGTCTCATTTGGCCCTGGGGATTAATGCAGCCATATGAGAGTGGATGAGAATTGCCCAGGTCTCAGATTCCCCAGTGAAAGCATTCTGTAGAGATGTGGGAGGCCCCAGCAGAGCTTCTGCTCCCTGTGTGCTGCCTTGTGGGAGGGCAGGCTGAGTGGAGACAGAAAGCCTGGGATTCAACTCCCAGTGGAGACCCCTCAAGGCAGGAGCCCAGAAGCACCTTAGCTACCTTTGCCTCCAAAAGAAAAACTTATTAGCTAGTCTGATCTCTTAAGATGGGACAGTGCCAGTCCACCACAGCACCGGGCTCCAGCTGTCACAGGTCAAAAACCAAAGAACTCTGTGACCAAGGGTCAGAGGAAAGTCCCTGGATTTCTCTGGGCCACACTGTCCCCATTAGTGAAGGAAGGATGTTAAACTAAAAGACCCCTAAAAATCTTTCCAGTTGAGCTATTATTCCATCTCCCTCCTCCTCCTCCTCCTCTCTCCCTTCCTCCCTTCCTTCCTCCTCCCCCCCTCCCTCTCTGCCTCCCTCCCTTCCTTCCTTCCTCCCTTCCTTCCTCCCTCCCTCCCTTTCTTCCTTCCTTCCTTCCTTCCTTCCTTCCTTCCTTCCTTCCTTCCTTAAGCATTTGTAATATAGCTGCTATATACAGGGCAACATAAAAGGCACGAGGTGTTACAAAGACAATAATGGAGTAACCCCTGCTCTCAGGGAGATTATATTCTAGGAGGAAGGGGTGAGTATGATGACTTGGTGACATGAGTAGAAAATTAAATATAAAACATACAAACTAATTTTAAGGATAGGGAAACTCCAGGTGACAGGACAGTGGCATGAACCAAGTTTGAAGGAAGTTGGGAATTCCAAGAGACAGAGGAGAAAAGGCATTCTTGGCTTGGGGCTCAGCCTGTGTCTGTGGAGAACAGCCAGGGGGCTCTTGGGCTGCATCCCTCTAGCTGAAAGGGAGGTGAAGGTTAACGAGCCTGAGCCTTTGAGACTTAAGGAACAAGGGCTGAAGAGTCTGAATTTTATCCTAGAGGTGACAAGGAGCAACTAAGAAGGTTAAATTTCATATGTGTGCATGTATATGTGCATGCATGTGTGCATGTGCACGCATGTGTGCATGTACATGCACGTGTGCATGCATACATTTATTTATATGTGTTATTTGCATGTATGCAAATATACACAATGCGATAAATGTTTACCTATCATGTATATTTAAATATACATATACGTTTATATGCATGTATGTGTATGTATATGCATATATGTTTGTGTGGGTACACATACACACGTGATAACTGTGCATATAAATATGATGTGTATTTAAAATATACATGTGTGTGCACACGTGTTTGTGTAGCACCACATTTAGGACTTGTGAGAACGCTCTGATAGAGTCAGCACTGAGCAGATGAGATACTGAGCCTCAGAATGGCTAAGGGGTGATCTGGGAGGAAGCAGAAGTCCCTGTAGCCCTGAAGACCCCCGAGAGAGGCTCCTGACGGCCGCTGGGGCCCCAGAAATCATCTTCCATGACGCCCTGAGCTGGAGGAAGGGGAAGACCTGCGATCTCACTGGTATGGGGGGATTCCCATTATGGAGACTCCTTTTTCTGATGCAGATTGGCCTCTTTTTGAGACTTTGGGATTTTGGGGAGTTTTCTCGGGGCAGGAGGAGGTCAATGTCCTGCCCAGTCACATAGCTCTTTGTATGAACTTAGAGCCTTCTGACACCAAGGCCAATTAAATTCTCTATACCTTGCTGCATCCTCAAAAGTTATCAACAATAGGTAACTCTGAGTTCAAATTCAGCCTCAGATGCTGTTTGGCTCTGGTTCAGTCACCTCCCCTCTTGCCTGCCTCAGTCTCCTCATATGCAAAGTGGTTCCCATAATAGCAGATCTCCCCCAGGATTGTTTTGGAGATCAAGAGAGACAGCATTTGTAAAACACTTAGCATAGCGCCTGACACATAACAGACTTTTAATTCATGTTCATTCTCTTCCTTTCCCTTCCACCCTTCCCCATGAACTTGGGGACCAAATATCAACTCCCATGTTTGGTATTCAGTCTTTCCTCAGCCTCCACCTTTCCGATCTTTCTACCTTACTTACATATTACTCCCCCCTACCCACATACACATACACACGTACACACAGACACATGCGTGTGCACACACACACACACACACTCCATAATGCAGACATACTAGGCTACCTGCTCCTCCTCACTGACAATGCGCCGTCACCCCTCTCTGAGTCCCAGTGCCTGGAATGCTCTCTCTCCTTGCGGCTGCCTCCTAGAATCTCTGGCTGCCATTCAGGCTTGGCTCAAACCCCACCTTCCACCCAGGGCTTTCCTCTCTCTTCCCAGGTGTGAGGGCCTCCCCCTTAGGTTTCCTTGGGCCCATGCTAGAAGGTGGTCCAGCCTGGATATGCCTTTTTTATACATACTGGCTTCCCATTAGAAGGAAACTCTTTGGGAAGAGGTAAGGTTCAATTCTTTGTATTTAAATGCCCAGCCCGCATAATGAATCCTGGCTGACTGACTGAACTTTAAAGTTAGAGTTATCATGACCATATGGCAAGAAGGAGAGATAATGATGCCCTGACCAAGGCCTGCTCTGGCCTCTCTAAGGTGTTAAAAAATAAAAAAAAAAGCCCTAGAGAAAGGCCCAGACACAGCAGAAGGGTCTTCTATAGAAGATCAGTGAGGGGCTCTGGATGAAAGCTGCCCACGATGAGAAGTCCTAGACAGGCCACAATCTGCCCCAGTGGAGGGAGCCTTCACTTTGTCACTGAAGACCTGGAGAAGTGTATGGGACATTTGAGCTTCCGACCTTCAGTGGACAGTCACTTCCTGAGGTCTGCCTGGAACCCAAATCTGTTCTCCCTTCCGCCGGCTCTCCCTCACAGTCTGGCGGCCTTCTCGGTCAGGATGAACTGGCCTCTCCACCTTCCTAGCATGCATGTGATCTAGCAGGCTCAGAAGGTGAGCTCCCTTCACATCTGCAGACAGGAAGTAGCGCGAGGCTGATCAGCTCCGTGTTCCAGACATGGACTCTGTGTGAGTCTGCGTGAGGCACTTAGAATCTCATGGTCTCAGTTTTCTCTTCTATAAAATGGAGATCATGGTTCTAGCACTTAGCTCACAGGGCTGTTGTAAGGATCCAATGTCCCTTTGGATGGAATGAGAAGTGTTCTGCAAACCCTGCAGTGCCATGTAAGTGCGAGGTACAATTAGGCATTGTGCTACATTATACCATACAATGACATCACACATCCCATATACCACATGCCATGTCACACGCTACATGATGATATGTCAGACTGTGTTGTATTATATTATTAAGATGTTATCTATCACACAGGTTGTGCTATGTAGTGTCACATATCCTATCATATTTTGTATTATATTATTCCAAGGACCGAACTCGCAGGAGGCTTGTTAGCACGCCCTTTCGTGGGTGTCCTGAAAAATACCCACACAGGGCTTTCTTCTAAGCTGGAAGGAGGGCAGTGTCCAAGCCTGGAGATGACTCTCTTTCTCCTACATTGAAAGATAATGTTGTCATGCAGCGACCATGGAGCTGGGGCCTAGGAGGGGACGTTTTAGTTCCCTCAGCCTCACATCAGACCTAAGTAGTTTTAGACAAATCACTTCTCTCCAGGGTCATTTCACTCATCTTTGAAGTGAGGTCTAAGCTGCCTCCCAGATCTCAGTTCTTGGTTTTAAGGCCCCCACCCAAGTCTGACATTGTCTGTTCTGTTTTTGAAGGTCCCTTCAAGCTCTGTGCTGTTCTATATTCTAAGCTCCCTCCCAGGTCTGTCGTTCTGTATTCTAGGCTCTAAGCTCCCTCCCAGGTCTGACATTCTATATTCTAGGCTCTAAGCTCCCTCCCACATCTAACATTCTCTGTTCTAGGTTCTAAGGCCTCTCTCAGCTCCGACTATTGGTGATTTCCTTGCTGTCTTTGTATTCTGGGTTGATTCACAGTCTTGGCACATCCTGTTCTGCCTCCTGACTCTCACTTTAATTTCTTGTACGGTCATCATCCAGACCTCAGGAGTGTCTCTTTTGAGCTGGGCACACTACATCTGTTGTGCTTTGTCCCTCTTAGTCCCATGTTCCAATGGCCTTTAGCATCCTCTTTTACGTAATCTGGGTCTCTGTGCCCGGAAGCTCTGGCCAGCACTTCTGAGGCTGCTGAGAGGGCCTGGGGGAGGTCATTGGTGCCTTCTGCTTTTTCACTTTTCTTTATCTGAAATGTCTTTGTTCAGTGGGGGATTGAGGAGAATCAAGGCCACGGGAGGCTTGGAGGATTCTGAGAGAAGAGCACAGAGGCTTGGCTTCCAGTTATGATGATTATTCCCTATTAAGTTTCTGGCAAGTCTCTTCTTGCCTCAGGACCCACAGGAGCCTGCAGATGAATACAGATGTACCCAGAATATTAACAGAGCCCATTACTCCACTGTTTCCCTATCCCACTCCCAGCAGGGAGCTGAACTCAGGCTTCTCATTTCCTCATCTCTAAAATGAGATCATTGGGCAAGAGCCCTCTACAATGGTGCCCAGCTCCAAATCCAATCCGTTCTTTTCCTGCTATGCCATCAGACCAAACTCAGAGCTCTGCTGTGCTGGTCCAAGTCTTGTCTACTCATACACTAAGTCCTTGGACTTCCTGCCTCCACTCAGTCATGGGTGACAAGTGTGCATTCTTCCCTTAACGTCATTCCCCCATTGAGGTTGGCTTCATGAGTCTGTGATCACACTGGTCACAGAGAGCCCTCTTCTCCAGGCAAGGTGAGGAACCTCCTTCTTCTCTTGCATGCTGGGACCTTCTCTGCAGCTGCAAGTGTGACATATTTGCCCTAAGCACAGAGAGCTCACAAAACCTACAGTATATCAGAGGCGAGACTTGAACCTAGGTCCTTCTGTGTCTGAGGCTCTCTCTCTAACTTCCCAGTGACTCTGTATCGAAACCACTTCTCTGGGGGTCAATGGTGTCATTGCAATGAATTGTGATGTGGTTTTGGTTTGGATTTGTTGTTTTGTTTCCCTCTGTGGGTTTGTTGGGACCTTTGGTGACCAGGCCCACAGATCAGCATGAATGCGCTTCCCCACGCATTGTCTACCCCTTGTCATGTAAGGTGATAACGAGTCTCTCTATGTCTCTCCCCACCACCAGTGCCTGAGAGTTCATCTGCCGAGTGGTGTGGACATGTCATGGTGTGTGTCTCTGTGCTTGTGTGTGTAAATCTGGGTGGGTTCTTAAGAGAAACAATGTCTCCTTGTTCCCAGCAGAGAAGAGACCCTAAATCTATTCTCCAGGTCTGTGTGTCTGTGGGTGGTAGGACAGAGACAGGGCTTAGTACCATGGAACCACAGATCTCATGCTGAAAATACCCTTAGAGGGAATCGGGCCCAGCCCTCTCTTTTCTTGACAGATGAGGAAACTAATGGTCAGAGTGGTTGTGTACCTTGCCCAAGCTCACATAGGCAGCAAGTTAGCAGAGCGGAGATTTGAACCTGCCTCATCTTATTTCAAATACAGCTTTATTCCCCTGATATAAAATCATCTTGTCTCTCTTAACTGGACCTTCTTATGAGAACAGGCTCTAACCTAGTCTGGAAATCTCATACCTGATGTCATGGTTTTTAGACCCCCCTCAGTCAATTCAATAAACATTTATTAGGTTCCAGGCACTGAATTCAAAGACAGAGAGGAAACCGTCCCTGCCCTCAAGCCCCTTCCATTCTATCAGGGAACCTTGGACGTTGATCTCTGCCTGAAAACTAACCATGTGCTAGGCTGCCGCAGGAGGTTTTCATCTCTCTTTGCCAAGGAAAAAGCTCTAATCAGGCGATGAGAAGACATACTGCTGTCCAGGGCTGGCCTCCCAACTTTGGACAGAACTCACGTGGGATTTAAGATGAGCCTAGAGAAGATGTTTGTCTACACATGGATGAGGCTGCTCGGGAAGCAGGGAATATATCTGTGGAATGTGATCATTGGGCCTGAGGAGGCAAAGTGATTTATGGCAGGGTCTTGTAGATGAGACTAGCTGGGGGAGGGCAGCATTGAGCCTGCTGGCAGGTCTCAGGCAGCAAAAGCTTCATATAAAGAGGCCACATTACATCTTTCAGGGGAAGGCACTGGAGAGGGTCGTGATCAGACTTCAGGACAGTGCCCTTTCCAGAGATCATCAGCATAATTGCATCTCCCAGTGATGCCTATTTCCCATGCAGCCCTGATTCAGTTATAAGCAGAATGATGTAAGTAGTAAGGAGCTGGAGCCCTGGGCTAGGGGACCTCACAGAGGGCATTTCTGTCTAATTTTGAATTGGCTGGACTAGAAGAGACGGCCCTGGGGTCCCTACCAGCACTGACTTGACCTGCTGTGAAGAGGATTCTGGGAGTATGTGCTCTGACATTACCACTTTTAAGCTATGGAACTTTCCCCTGTGGCTCTCAGTTTTCTCATCTATATTTCTATTTGGTGACCTAGGACATTAATTAAAAACCATCCACTGACCTTAGAGACAGTCTGGGCCAGGGGCTCTTGTACTGGAGTTCATGAATTTGAGTATGTTTGCATACATGTTTTAATATGTTGCTGTCCTTCAATAAAATTGGTACTCTTTGTGATTTAATACATTCTATTTTATTCATTTAAAAATATGATTCCAAAGTGTCTATAGGTTTTGCCAGACTGCCAAAAGGGTCCAGGCTGTACACACCCACCCACCCACACACACACCCACACACACACAAAGTTAAGAATTCTGGTCTTGGTGGATTTTCTCTAACCTAGAGAATGTGCAGTATTGAGAAAGAGAATTGGATTTGGAATCCAATGGCTCTTAATCTAAACACTGCTGCTATCACTAATTGCCTGCATGACTCCAGATAACTCACTTAAGATCATGGAATTGTAACTGAAAGGCTAGAAGTGACATGGGAGTTCATATAGTCCAACTTCCTCATTATATTTCTTTATATATCAAAGAATTTGGTTGCACAAGAGAACCTTATTGGCATTGTGTTGGGAAAGAGGGATCCAAGTGAAAGATTCTGTCAGCTACACATTTATGATCCATATCCAACAATCTCTTATTGACCTTAACACGTATACCTTCCCTCTGAATGATGGAGGATGGAGGGAGGGAGTTGGAATAGAGATGCTTTCTCAGCTATGGGTTGGTCTGGATGGCCTTTGAGGTCCCATCCACTTCTGCAATCCTGCCCTCCCTCCTACACTATTATGGGATCAATGAGAATCTGTGGGATGTGTCGGCAGCCAAGAAAGCTAATGTCATCTTGGCTTTCTGACAAGTTGACTGATCTCCAGGAATGGGGGAGGGGTAATGCCCTGCTATCCCCTGCCCTCCTCAGGCACCTTCTGGAGTGTCACACTTAGCTTCAGGAGCCTTGATTTAAGAAGGACATTATTAATCTGGAGAGCATTAAGAGGAACATCCATGGTGGACAGAAATCTGAAGAGCCTGCCTGACAGAGATCCAGTGAAGGCACTGGAGATATTTGGTGGAGGGAAGAGAAGACTTAAGAGGCATCAAACCACTGCCTTCTAATATTTTTAAAGTTGTCATGTGGAAGAAGGAGTGGATCTGCTCTGCTCAGAAGAACTAGGAGTGTAGGCAGATGAGACAAAGGGGATTCTCAGGGTGATATAAAAAAACGAAACAACTGCAATTATAACAATAAAACTTCAAAGCAATTAGAGTCACTGTAGAGGGGGGTGGGCTGCCTTGATAGACAACTTCAAGCAAAAACCAGATGACCCCTTACCCAGTTTACTAGATATGGGAGAATTAGTCTCCTATCTATAGTTTGGTTTAGAAAAGGCGCATTCCAGGGGTGGCTAGGCGGTGCAGTGAATAGAACACAGGTCCTCGAGTCAGGAGGACTTGAGTTCAAACGTGGCCTCAGAATCTTGACACTTACTAGCTGTGTGACCTTGGGTAAGTCACTTAACCCCAATTGCCTTGCCTCCCCCCCCTCCAAAAAATACAGAAAAGGTTCATTTATTCCAACTCTTTAATCCCAAATAAGAGGGCTTTCTACTGTACTGTGTCATACAAAGGAATGCAGAGAAGTGATAACCTAGCTTCCTTCCTTCAGGAATTTTACCAGATTTCCACTTTTCTCCCCTTTGGTAGTACAAGGTGGGTGGCTTTGCTGAAAACTATACAAGTATTAAAAAAAAAAAAACTTGTGAATTCATGATGCTTCTAAGAAAAAGTATGATTAAACAGTAGTTACAAGGTACAGCATTCTCTCTCTACATACACACATATGCATGTGTATGTGTGTGTGTATATAGATGTATATGAATGTGACTATATCTATCTGTCTGTCTGTTTGTTTATGAAGGAAGGTTCAGTTTGCATCTGAATAGCTGCCCACAGCTTCATGCAGGAACTGAGGGCTGATTTTTGAAGTCAGATCATTAGCCTTTATTAACTGACTGAAGGATCTAGCAGATACAGATGGAAAGGGGGGCTTCCTGAGTTCAGATCAGATCTGTCATTCTACAGGATCTCAAAGACAATAGAGACCAGTCCCTTCATTTTACAAGGAAATGAATGGAGGTTCACAAAAGTCCAGTGATTTGCCCAAGAAGACATAGGTGACATGGATGGAATTGGAACCTGTACCCTGTGACTCTCCATCCATTGCCTTTTCACACCTCACATTGTGAACTATCAGTTTCCTCATCTGTGAAGTCAAGACTCAGGTGGGAGGAGAGGTGGAATGCTGCCATTTTTTAGTATCTTCATCATAGTGATCACATGATGGTGGCTAACATGGAGGAGAAAGTCTTGTATTTGGAGTCAGAAGGTTTGGCTTTGATACTTGATTCTTCTATGACCCAAGGAAGCTACCTCCCTCTCTGAATCTCTGTGACCTCCTGGAATACTTCTATATCGCAGGTGCTTAATCGACTGCTTTGGTTTTTGATTTGCAAAATGGAGATAAGAGGGGTAGATAGGTGGCACAGTGAATAGAGTACCAGCCCTGAAGTAAGGAGGACTTGAATTCAAGTCTGGTCTCAGACACTTGACACACTTACTAGCTGTGTGACCTTGGGGAACTCACTAAACCCCAAGTGCCTTGCCTTGCTGCCTCAAAAAAATGGAGATATGGAGTGCTATGGGGATTGCTGTGTGGATCCCATGAAAAAAAGGAGATGAAGGTGGGCTCCAAACCGTGAAGGGCTGTCCATGGACATATGAGTTCATAACCACCATCTATACCTTACAGTGGATCTGTCCTTGCAAACAGGATGCCAGCCCAGATCCAGTATCCTTCAGAAATGACAAATACTTGCATTGTCTTTTCCATCTCTGGCCACATGGCTGGACAACTGACTCATCTTATTCAGTTTTGGAGGCTTAAAGTTAGCTTCCAGTGGGATCCAGTCTGTATCACAGATGGTGTGTCCATTGCCTACCTTTACTATCAATCAGTCAATCAGTAAGCATTCATTCTGCACATAGCATTGCTTCAAACAGAAAGTTAAGTTTAGGCTATAACTCCCACTGCCCAGTCTGCTGCTGGGTTTTCTGTTTGTCATGTAGCTTTGTCACTATAGGACCAAGGAGCACAGGATCATTGAATTTAGAGCTGAGAAAGAACCTTCTTCCCATTGAATGTTGGGTAATGAAGCAGGGACGTGGTCCATTAGGTTCCAGGATTATGATACAGAGCCCCCTCTGGGCAACCCTCTCCCAATGAGCATGAAGACCCAGTCTTCATGGACTCAGTGAGTGAAACTTACGTAGCCAGCTTTGTACCTTCTGGTCTGTTCCCTGTTTTTGCTGTTTTCCTGCTGGAGGTAATAATGAAGGTAATTCAATTCAAGTAAATTCAATAAGGATTCTTTAATATCCTATTCTGGCTAAGATGTGTGGCTGTGAGTCATGGAATACCACAGTCTCTGAAGAGGGTCACCCAAAGGGCAATGGGGATGCACATGGTGGGTGTGAGCATGACTAGCAAAGAATTGCATCAAAAGGGGGCATAATGGATGTCATCAGACAGATGAATGACTGGAAAAGAAAGTGGGCCAAACATGCGGTGAGAACAAGGGATATGTCAAGAGGCCTGGAAGAAGATGCCAGGCCATTGGGCTGACCCTCTATGGATTATGGGTGTACACAGGGGGCACACAGGATGAAGTTCTAATTTGCCATGTTGAAAGGAAAAGCTGAGCTGATGAAATCACAGATCAATTGATTGAAATGTGTAAGTACCTGCCTGGTCTGCTAAAGCTCTCCCTGATAACTATGAAGTCTGACAACTCTTCAATGAATCTGTGACCCCACTGATGTGGGTGGGCCTTCCAGTGATTCAGATCAGAAGTCTTTCATGCCTTTTCATCCAAGGGAAACTTGCCCAAGCACTTCCTAAATCCTTCACCCAGAAAGCTATCCAACATTCTGTGGGTTGTTATGGCATCTGGAACTTAGGCCACGAAAGGACTTCACCAGGTCCAAACTCCATATTTTTCAAAGGAGGAAACTGAGGTACACTGGGGTTAAGTATGACCTGTCTGAGGCAAGATTTGAAGTGAGAACTTCCTGACTCTATGACAAGCTCTCTGCTGACTGCACCAGCTAATTACCTTCCTCTAGAGTTCCCAAGATTAAACTGGTACCAAGGCAACTCCCAACATTGTGTGTGATCATGGTTCCCCCTTATCCCTCTCATCTCCATTGGAAAAGCTACCCATCTTACACTTCCCTGCAGGAGGGCACTGAAATATATGTAGATCATTCTCATGAAAGTTTTGTAGAGGTTAAAAAGGGGCAGCCAGGTGGCATTGTGGACTGAGAGTTGGGCCTTGAATCAGGAAGACTCATCTTCACACTGAAGCTTACGTACTCTGACCACATAATGAGAAGACAAGACTTGTGGGGAAAGACCCTAATATTGAGGAACATGGAGAGCAAAAGGAGAAAGGGATGGCAGAAAATGAGATGGATGGATGGTACCATGGAAGCAATGAACATGAGCTTGGGCAGACCTTGGGAGAGAGTGGAGGATGGAAGGGCATGTCAGCATGCTTTGGTTCATGGAGTCACAGAGTCAGAAACAATGGAATGACAACAAAACAAAGAGGCAGAAGAGTAGGAAGATTGCATGATAATTATCAGTGTCCCTCTCTTGTCTTTTTGGGCTTGTGCTACCACCTGTGGTTTTTTTTAAATCTCTTTGTGTCTTTTATTTCAAATACACTGAGAATAGATCTTAGAATGTACTCATTTTTTTTTTTTTTGCCACTGAGCATCATAGTTGTCTCTGTATACACTCATTCTAGTCCTATACCATTTAGATCTTTGAGTATTTTTAAGCATCATTTCGATTTCCTCACATAGTGTTGCCGGAACTACAAAATCAGAGTCAAAATGTGGGAGCTTGTCAATGTTGGAAGGAACACACTGGAGGTTGTGTATCGATTGACCAATTCAATTATGATGTAATTCAAAAAGCGGCATGTTTGCTGGAGAAATATTGGCCAACATTTCCTGTTAAAATGTGATTGTTCTAGTCCTTCCAATTCATCTTTCAAGTTCTTGAGATCCATTTGTTTAATAAGATCTCATACAATGATTTCTATACATTCATTCTATCTGCTGCTGTATAAAGTTTTATGAGGCCTTTTGCTTTCCACCAACCCTAAAATCACCCTCCCTATGATTTTACAAATGTGTTTATATTTTAAACCTGGTTGTCCATGGTTGTGCTTATGTGTTTGTATCTCTGTGCCTAGCATGAAACTCCAGGATCTTGGCTGAGGTTGTGTCTAGGTTCTTTTGACCTCTTCTGTTTAGTAACCACTTTCCAATGCTTAAATTTGTGATGACCTGGGAGATTGTAGTGCAGGAAAATAGAGATTTAGAAAAGCTGAAAATTCCCTGATTTCACATAACTTATTACCTAATGGGGAACACTGTGTATGTGAATAATCAATCCAAAATGTAGCATAGAAAGGGCAAAGGAGAAATGGAGGCAAAGTACTTTAAGAAAATGTGAAGATGTGTAATGGTAAGCAAAGTAGGTCTTAATGCCTTGTGTCAGCTATTTAATTATTTAGCACCTTGAACGTTTCTTTTAAGCCTTGCCCATGATTATATCAAGTCTTTGTTAAGAAATAGAACTTGTAAACCTCACAACTTGTGAACCACTGTTGCTGATGCAACAGGAAGGGGAGGAGCTAATGACCATATATAAGGAGAAACCCAAGATGGGAGAGAGCAGAACTAAGAACTGAGGAGTCTTGTGGTGGCAGCGTTGAGAAGGAGAAAACTTGTGGTATCCCAGTATTCTGTTTGTCTGCTTTGTCTGTGTTGATGTTTGTTTGTGATACTTTGTACAGAAGCCCTGGGACCTTACTGGAAGCCCTGAAAGAGGATTTTCTGGTTGCATGTTTACAGAAGTCCTGGAGGAGGGTTTTGGAGGTCCTGGGACTTTACTGATGATTTGTGACGACCTCTTGGACCCTGTTTGTGGGTCTGTGTTGATTTCACAGGCAGATAGTGAATTGATGATGGTGTTGGCAATGTGTATGAATGTTGTTTTGGCTCTGCTAAGCTTTGTCTTCCCAGAAACAGAAACCGGGAAGGACTTGAGGTAGACTGGACACTGTGAGCTTCGATGTGGAACTGGACAAGGAACTGGATGAGGAACTGGACGAGGAGCTCAGAGCTACCTACCTTTGATGGCAGGTGACAGTTGGGTAGATTCAGGCAGGAACTGGGACCATGGAAGAGGAACCATGGAATCTGAAGGGAGCCTCCAGTCAAGATCAAAAGTCTTCTTCTTGGGTACTTGATGCTGACTGAGAAGATCATGTTTAAGACAATGTGACCTTGCAGTGGAGAACTTTGACCTTAGAGAAGGCTTTTTGAGTGAGAGATTAAGACAATATGAGCTAGGGGTGGAGAACTTTGACCTTTGTATTTTGTGTCCCTTAAGGAGGATTGAGCTAAGGACTTACTAAATGATATCTTTTGTTTAAAACTATGTGGACACTTTGGTGAAAACTACGTGGCCACTTTAGTGATAACTTGTTATGTTATAACATTGTGAATACTGTACTTTGGTTTCTGTGAATGTTTTGTTTTAATTTACTGCGGAATAAATAGAAAGTTCACTATACTATGTGATCAGAACCATAAGACTGTTCACAGCAGCAGTCCTCTGGAGAGCTTCTTGTGCTTGGCTTTACAAGATGGAGGAAAGATTCTGCTAAACATATGACAAAATCCCCTCTACCTCCAACTTCTCTGAATATAAGCCTTTTAATGGCATCTGGGTGAGAGTTCAGGACTTGGATTCAGGAAGGTCTGCACTTAAATACTACCTCAGATGCCAGTTGTGAGGCTCCAAGCATAGCCCTCAACCTCTGAGCCTCATTTTTGCCATCTATAAAATGGGGAGAGTTAAAGTATCTATCTCACAATGTTGTGAAGAGGATCAAATAAAATGAGACATGAAAAACTGATTTGCAAAACCAAGTACTGTTATCATTAATGATTATAATGTTCTTTGAATCTTTACCTTGTTTTCATTAATATTAATTTTTCCTAGGGCAGCTAGGTGGCACAGTGAGTAAAGCACCAGACCTGGAGTCAGGAGGACCTGAATTCAAATCCGGCCTCGCCATTTGACCTTGGCCAAGTCACTTAACCCCAATTGCCCTCCAAAAAAAAAAAAAGGGAAGTAAAAAAAATCCTTAATGAAAGTAATGTTCTCAGAGAATTTTACAGAGGCTAACAGATATTTGCAAAGAAAATCGTATGTTATATGATCATTATTATTGTTATATCATTACCATGATGATGATGATGGTGATGATGATGGTGATTGACTTATCAGTACATATGTCCAGGAGTCAAGGGATGGCCCCTTTAATCTTACCTTAATTATTAATCTTAACTTCTTTAAGAGGACTATTCACTGAATGGGCATTACCTTGCTCAAAGTGAAAACCTGAAAAAACTTTAGCCTACAAGGGCCAGGGTCTCTGATTGCTTCGTGGGTCATTTCCAGTTGTCTTGATGAATATCTGGCCACTGGATCCAAATGGCTCTAGAGGAGAAAGTGAGGCTGGTGACCTCGCAAAGCCCTCCCTCACCCAAATCCAAACCAACTGCAAGTCATGTCATCATTCCCTGATGTCATGTTCTCCTTCAAGAATGAAGGACAAACAGAACAATATCCAGGACAGACCCAGACATCTGGATGGATGATGAATTCAGCTCCAAATTGAATATGGAGGGTAGCGTGCACTAGATTGACTTTGGGAAACTGTACAGTACTTCTAATGGACTCAAGCTAATCCTCAGACCAAATAGTCATCTTGTTTAACTTGAGTATGCGTTCTTATGAGTGATGCTATGTGGTTTGTGATTCTCTGTGTAATTAGAATTGGGAGTCATTCAATTGGCAATGGAGAGATGCGTGATGGAATGCCACATATATCACACAAATATCACACAAAAATTCCCCAGTGGACCTGGGATGTCATGGCTTTAACCATTTCCTCTGATGATACTGACAGTAGCCTGCCCCTTCCTCCACGTGCTGTGTAATTCTTTTCCATGGTCTCCCATAAGTCCATTACAGATGGCTGTACAGCATTCCAGAGACCACATTCACTTCCTCTGGACCTCACAGCACAGCAGTGGAGAGCTTTGATCAGCTTTCTGTCTCATTCTCCCCATGTGCCCAGCTCACCGTCTCTTTCCAGCACCCAGTTCTCTGGGAGTGATACTCCTCTCCTTCAGCGTTACCCATTGGCTCGATGTTGTAGACTGCTCAGGCTTACCATACACCTTCCCCTTGCCCTCCTTGTGACACTCACATTTAATTCTTCATAGGCAGGGGTGTTGTGGCACAATGCTCTGTCACAGGAAGCTTGGTGCTTGGTAAAGTGCATTGTACTTTCCCCACAGTGACATATCCTTCTCTCCTCCTTCTTTCAACTCTGGGCTTAGCTCATTATCTATCTGTACTGAACCAAGGATAATCAGCAGTCAGAAAGAGCATATTTAGGGTCAAGGTCAAGAAAAACCCTTAACAACCAACAGGGTCACAAGACGGAATAAAACAATGTGTCTTCCTCCAGCATCTTCAAGCAGAGGCCGATGTGTTACCTGGTGCATTCCTTCCATTTAGGGATTGGAATAAAGGGCCTCTTGGGTCCCTTCCAACTCTTCAGTTCTATTCTTCTTTTCTTTTTTTTTTGGAGGGGGGAAAGCAGGGCAATTGGGGTTAAGTGACTTTCCCAAGGTCACACAGATAATGAGTGTTAAGTATCTGAGGCCGGATTTGAACTCAGGTCCTCCTGACTCAAGGGCCAGTGCTCTACTCACTGTACCACCTAGCCTTCTCCCTCTTTTCTTTTAATCTTTGATTCTGGACCTAATGACAAAATCCTGCCTGGACCAACTGCTTTTTAACTCTCTAAGTAGCCCTATGAGTTGTCCTTCAATTAAGCTGATTCTTTTTTCCCCCTTCTGTTTCCTGTATATAACAATGATGTTGAGATTGGCATGATTTAGTTCCATCACTGACGTCTCTTTTTCATTGGATGAGTTCAGTGATCCAGTAAGGGTCACTGGGTGAGGATCCTACAGAGATCAACTGTGAATCTCAAGTTTGTTGACAATCCCAAAGCCTTCCATTCACCTCTTTTGTCTGCACCCATCACTGCAGAGGGGGAAAGGATCTACTCAGGAGTAAAGGGCATTAATGATTTTTCCTTCTTCATTCATGAGATGCCAAGGTCACAAAATATTTCTTCTTTTAGTGGCCAGCTTCTTACTGATGAAGTTGTTTGACCATAGATAGGTTGGTCCTATCAGACTTGACAGTCTGTTACCAAGACAAATCTCAGAGTTGGTAAAATTTGACTCTGTGTTAGCACAGCCTCTAGAGTGACCTGGAGGACACATCTATACCACAATGATGCCTCAGAAGGACTATTTTGCAGGGAACAACATACTCCTGATGAAGAATTGCACACAATTGCTCACCAGTGATGGCACTGAAGATGGTATCAAATAAAGAATTATCCAGAAAAAAGAAGTAGGTCTGCCTCATATATGCAGAATAATCAGTGAAAACTCTGGGCACTCTGTAGATATTCATGTGACA
Organism: Petaurus breviceps papuanus; assembly: GCF_028583685.1. NCBI lineage: Eukaryota > Metazoa > Chordata > Mammalia > Diprotodontia > Petauridae > Petaurus > Petaurus breviceps. The sequence continues at coordinate 2,908,557 of NW_027186374.1, read as the reverse complement.
ACAAAACATTAGGGGATGGCTTCTGGGGTATTGGGTATCCCTGTGCTGGCACTGGGGGAGGACAAGTACATGAGGGGCCCACGATGAAAAGCAATGGCTTATTCTGAATGATGGGAGGGATTAATAACCTTGATGAAATCATAGGTTGACCATATTATTGCCAAACCATCATGAAACTATGGCCAAACCAACATATTCTTCCAAAATTACTTTATTTTATTTTACTTTTTGCCAGCAAAGTGCCTGGCATCATCTAAACACTTAATGTTTTTTGACTGACTGATTGTTTTTGCTTTGTATCCTCATGTCCAGTACAATGTCCTGAGTGTAGCATATACTTAATAAATCCTTATTGGTTCAGATTGGATTGGATCAGATGCTCTGTGGAAGATATGCCCAGAATGCTCTTTCTTTTAGGATTTTAGTTTATTGCTCCTTCTTATCTGTCCATTTTCCCTTGTTCTCATTCTGTTACCCACTTAGCTCCTTCCCTGTTTATATATGCCCTCTTCAATCTGCTGCCATTGTTTCTCATTCTGCCCTTTGATCTCAGCTGAACAAGTCCCATCTGTCTCCCACATGAAAACCCCTCAAATCGCTGGGCACAGTCATCATTGGGAATGTTGCTTCTCTCCTTCCCTTCTTTTGGTTTCTCCATTCATTGCCCTTTGGGACACCTGAAATGGAACATCCTGCTCAATTTGAGACTGAAGGACAAGAGTTCAAAGCCTACCCCTTCTATTTACTAGCTGGGTCAATTGTGCTGAATTTTTTCACCTCTCTGGGCTTCAGTGTTCTGATTTCTAAAATGAGGTATTTTTTTTTTACCAGATAATATCTGAGGTCTCTCCCAAATCTAACTCTATAATCCTATGACTCTCCTGAGATTATATTTTGTGACCCACAGACATTGAAGAAAGAATATCTAGGGTGAAAATATTTTTTGGGGGGTGGATGGAAATAAAAGAGAAGTCTTGGGATAATGGGAAATGTTGCCTTTTCCCTGCATTCAGTTTGGCCTACTATCATTTTTTTCTGTTCATTTCAGGGTACTGGAGAACTGCTGAGTATGCTATCACCAAAGGAGATCTAGGATGATTTTGATAAAAAAAAAAAAAAAAGAAACACAGACTTGCCCTAAGCAGCTCCTGATAGTGCTTGGGTCCTTCTCTCCAGAACAATGGGGAAGCTGGCAACTGCTCAGATTGGGAATCAGTCATGGAAGGGTTAACAGAAAAGTCCATTCACTCCCCAGAGCACTAATTCATCTTTATAACCTGTGGCCATGGGAATTACACAGGAGGATGATTTAGGGTGAGTTTTTATGGGAGCAATAGTTCTTTGGTCTGGGTTTATGATGCTGCTACCATAAATCTGAAATCCATAAAAATGCCCTTGCTAATAGCCATGGATTGTGAAGATACTGGCAGCATGGGACTCTTCTTCTGAGACAAATCCAGGGATCATTGGATTTAGAGCTGGGTGAAACCTTCGACATCATCTACTCTGACTTGCTGAGTTTATAGGATCAAAAAACAAATCCACAAACCTTTAAGCATCTACTAGAAGCCAAGCACTGAACTCAAGAGTCAAAAGCAGTTAGGGAACTTTCCACACACTAGAGGGATTTGCGTCCATCTTCTGAAGTGGACACATCATCACCTGGAATACCCTTGGCGGTTTATGGATAGATTGTGAGGGGTGTGTAAATGGGAATGGGAAAGATTCCGCCCTTATTTTCATTCATCTCCTTTAATTAGAAAAGAATCTGAGAAGGTAGATTCTAGGCAAAATGTGGCAGACCATCCCTAAAGACAGGAGTTTGTCTTTTATTCTAAAGGCTGTTGTAAAAGAAAGAAACAAGCACTTATTAAAGACCTGCTGTGTGCCAAGTCCTGCGCTAAGTGAGCCTCAGATCATCTTTGAAAGTTAGGTGCAATTACTATCTCTATTTTATGCTTAAGGAAACTGGAGTTCAGTGACCTGCTCAGGGTCACACAGCTAGTATGTATCTGAGGTTAGAGTTGAAGTTAGGTTTTCCAGACTCCAGGCCTCGGACTTTCTCCATGGTGCCACCGGCTAAGTAGGAGAACATAACCATACTTCAGGCAGGAGATAACACGGACCTATACTTCAGTAGCAGCTGAAGAATCGTTTAGAAGAGGACAGGCATGGGATAAATTGGAGACACAGAATCAGGAAAACTTGACAACTGGTTGGTGTTGAAGGAGAGCAAGAGCTGAGGATGTGAGAAATCACAAAAGAATTTAGGTCCCTAAATGGGAAGAAGATGGCGGCCTCAAAGAAACAGAGACTGGGGAGGTTGGGAGAGGGGAACGAAGAGGAGTTCAGTTTTGGGGATGGTGAAGCTAGATGTAAAAGGACATGCAGGTGGAGTGCCTGGCCGATGTGTACATAAGGCAGATCCAAAGTTTGCCTACTGTTTCCCTCTCTAGAAAATATTTGTTCTACCTTGTTGGGCTCTTGACCTAGAACTAGAAAAACCTTAGAAGTCAACTATTCCAACCCTTATTTTTTTCTTTTAAATTTATTTATTTTTAGTTTCCAACCTTCAGTGCACCTGTTTTTGAGTTCCAAACTACCACCCCCCACACACAAACTATTCTTTCAAGAGAGGAAAATGACTTGTCCAAGGACATGTAGGTAACAAGTGGCAAAGCTAGGATTTGAACCTGGCACCTAATCCAAAAGATGCTTTCTTCTGTATCACACTGTTGTTGTGAGGAAAATGGTGCTTTGTTAAAAAATAATAATTCTATAGAAGTATTCTCTGAGTCAGCACTGCCATTGAGTGTGATAGCTATGAGTCATATCAAGGGTTGGTCATGGGGAATCTGCCCAAGTGCACTGCCATTCAGGGGCCTCAAAAATTTACCACACATATTTTTAATGGTAGAAATAAGCTCAGTCAGCACCAAGTTTGCAGGATTGATTAGTTAAAGCAGGAAATTGTATTCATTTATGAGTCAGAGTGTTGAATTCCTCCCATACTCAGACAAATGTGTATTCATTCTTAAGAGATTTTTACATTATTAACTTGGAGTGGGGCATAATTGGAAAAACTTTAAACTTGGATTCTGATCAGAAGACCTGGGTTCAGATTCTCTTTTGATCACCTGTTCACTGGGTAATGCTTCTCTGAGGACCGGAAGGAGTTGATTTTGGCTATGTGACCTCAGAGGTCACGAACCCTTCTAGCTCGAGACCCGTGAACCTATCATCTTAATTATGATGACAATTTGCAGTTGCGTTTCTAGCTGCTGCCCCTGGAGATTTTTGAGCCACTAGTGATACTTCTGACATGAGTGATAACGATGATGGTGATCCATGGCTAAGAGATCAGAGAGATGTGCAATCCGCCTCCCTGTGGTTACTTGCTCTTAATTGGGGCTAGAATTATCTTGACCTAAAAGAAATGTCTTTAGCCCATATTAATTGATATTGAACAGCTCCCCACCTTTAGAGGGCATTTAGTGAAGGCATTTAGGCAGAGGGGATAGGGGACAAAGCTTTGAACTGGGAATCAAAAAGATCTGAGTTGAAATCCACCTTAGAAATTTACTTACTAGGTGACCCTAGGAAAATCACTTAGGCTCTATTACCCTCAGTTTCCTCAACTGCAAAATGGAGATAATAATAGCACATACTTCCCAGGATTATTGGGAGGACCAAATGAGATAACATTTGTAGATTGCTTTTGCAATGCATAAGGGCTGTATAAATGCTATCCTCAATTTCCATCAATGAGCTGGAGAAGGAAATGGCAAAGCATCCCAGTATCTTTGCCAAGGAAACTCCAAATGGGGTCACAAAGAGTAAGACACAACTGAAACTACTGAATACCACCACCATCATCACCATCACCGTCATCAACATCATCATCATCATCATCATCATCACCATCATCAGTTATCAGGTACTACTACCAGGAAGGTAGATGACCACGTTTGATGCTGACAAAAAGGGGCAGAGAGTTTGGAAAATATAATGTCAGAGGTCTCATTTAATTCTTACTCAAAAATCTTAGAAGAAAATTAGGAAGAGACATTGGAAACTATCTAGTTCAATCCTTCTGTACTACATGGACCTGGAATTTGGTGCCCACCCAAGTCACTGAGATAAAGGTGCCCCATGCAGGAGGTGCCAGAGACCTGCCTCTGTGAGACAGGAGGGCATATGGGGATATCTGCATTGGCAGAATGGTTGGGAGCCCTTTTTCATTGGCTTCTTAGTCAGAATTGCTTATATCCTTAAAGTATCCTGATTTGGACAATCTCTCTCCCTCCCCCTTTTTTCTCTGTGAACAGAGAAGGGGCAAGTGGGTGCTCAGAAGAGAAGGAATATTTTATAAAAGGATGAGCGAATTGATTCATGAAGTTATTTACCAAGTACTTAGTGTGAGCTACACAATTTGTGAAGAGGTCTAGGGGATAAAAATACAAAAGTGACAGTCCCTGTCCTCTGAGTTATAGTCTAATAGAGATGACAATGCATGGGAGAGGTTGCAGATGATGGATATTGAAAATAAGACCCAGAGATCCTTAAAGGATAACATCAGGGCAAGTGGCAGGACCACAGAGTCTGGAGGATAGATGACAAAGTCTAGCAGTCCTAGGGTATATGTGATGGGAAGAGTGCAAGACATGACATAAAGATGAAGTACTTATTTCTGTGCTAAATTTTCTACATAATTTCCATGTGACCATTAGCCAACCACATTATCTCCTGGTGCCTCAGTTTCCCTGGAATGTCAAGATGGCAACCCACTGTCCCCTTCTACAACTGTGTCACTCTTGTTGCATGAATCCTTCATAGAGGTTCAACTCAATGCTTTTCCATCTTATAATGTCTCCTGGGTACCAGGGCAGCACTGGAGTTTTCCAGTGTTAACACTGAAGCTCTTGGCATGAGTGATGAATGGATGGCTACCCTCTTTTCTGGTCACACATTTCTGAGATGGTGGCTCTGACCTCACTTCTTGTGAGGTCATCTTCAGTCATTTGTTGAAGACTAGAGGTTTCAAACATCCATTCCATAGTACAGCTGACCACAGTCTGAAGGGCAGCCAAATCAGATTTAAATATAATTGAGAAACAGTTAATAAAATAAATAATAATACAATGTAACACAGATATCACATTTTAACGTTTTCAGCATATGGTCCATAGGCATCTTTACACATTGTTAATGTCCCCCACTTCTATTTGAATTTCACAACTGGTATAGATGTTTCATGACTCCACTGCCCATTGGGAAACCTATCAATTCTGTGGGGACTATGCTGTCTTATGGATTGGGTAGGGCAGCTAGGTGGTATAGTGGATAGAACACTGGGCCTGGAGTCAGGAAGACTTGAGTTCAAATACATCCTCAGATGCTTACTAGCTATGTGATGTTGGGCAACTCACTTAACCCTATTTATTTCAGTAACCTCATCTGTAAAATGAACTGGGAAAGGAAATGGCCAACCACTCTATTATCGTTGATGAGAAAACCCCAAATGGGGTCACAAAGAGTCAGACACGACTGAAATGACTGAACAGCAACAGAAATGGTTTGAGCATATACACACACCATCAGCAGGAGAAAATGTTGCTGTTAATATGTTGGGGTTTTGTGTTAGAGAACAGCTAGAAATCATTGATGACATCACCTAATTCATCAAATACACCTCACTCTTTCATCTTTCTACTTAAGCCCCTGCCCATCTGCAAAGTCTGACTCAATTCTGAGGAGCTCCATCACTGGGTTGCCATCTAACTGAATAAAGGGCTGTGCATGAAACAAATGTTCAATGTATTCAGCTGTCCCCACCCCACTTTATGGATCGGATGGGGAGATCAGTCAAGCTCTATGGATATTTATCCACGGATGTCATTTAGGAGGATGTCATGAGTAGCTTCAGGCTGGATGCAATTAACACAATATAATCCACAAACCGAAACATCTGGAGAGTACCAAAATCCATAGGGAATCCCTCTTCCATCTGGAGTTGATGTGGGGAGGGGGGGAGACAGAGAGACAGAGAGAGAGAGAGAGAGAGAGAGAGAGAGAGAG
>NW_027186374.1:2894042-2897479 GCF_028583685.1 Petaurus breviceps papuanus | reverse complement strand
AGAGAGACAGAGAGAGAGAGACAGAGAGACAGAGACAGAGAGAGAGACAGAGAGAGATAGAGACAGAGAGAGAGAGACAGAGACAGAGAGAGAGACAGAGACAGAGAGAGAGACAGAGAGAGACAGAGAGTCAGAGAGACAGAGAGACAGAGAGAGACAGAGAGAGACAGAAATAGACACACTCAGAAACATGGAGACAGAGAGAAAGAAACATAAAGATAGAGACAGAACAACAGAAAGAGGAAGAGTGAGGTAGAGATAGTGTAACAGGCAGAGAGACAGAGATAAAGAGAAAGGGAAACAGAGACAGAAAGAGACAGACAGAGACAGAGGCAGAGATAGAAGAGGGCATTTAGAAAAGACTTTTCACAATCTGAGGAGTTGAGTAAGAAGACAACAACAAACAACAATTAAATGCTGCTTTAAAAAAACGCACATATACTGTGTCAATATGAATTGATCAGATTCATTTCCAGACTTTGGCTTAATGTGATACTGTGTAATTTCAGAATTTGGTGTTTGTTTCAATTGAGAGCTAGAGTACATTTGTGGAATCAGGCAGTTCATTAAGCCTTTGAATTTGTTGATCAAAGGCAGTTGATTTCGAGACAGACGCCTTAGTTCCGCCTCCTCAGACACCTGCTGTGTCCTCTCCAGTAATGGCTTCACCATTGGTAGCTTGGCAGTTTCTGGATCTCTGTGGTGGATCTGGATTGCAGAGCATCTGCTCCACTGGGGCTCTAGATGTCTTTTCCTCTAGGGCCTTCCATCTCAAGACCTGTGGGCTTTTGCTAGGTTACTTTGCTGTTCAATGGAATTTGCCTAAAAAAGTTTTTTTCTGAGGGTACCTCTCTGGCTACTTGCCTTCTGTGCGCATTTGCTAGTCATGCCTCTGCATGAGGATAATTTAGACCTTGGTAGGCTCTCTTACTCACCTTCCCCCCTTCTACAAGGAACCTTTTTCTGTCTACCTAAAGCTCTGTGCCTTCCCTCTGAGACTATCTCCAATTTATCCTACTGGTTACTTTTTTATCCATTGTTATTTATATGTTGTCTTCCTCTTTAGGCTGTGCGCTTCTGGAGAGCAGGGATTATATTTTGCCTTTGTTTCTGAACTTAATAGGTGCGCACTAAATGCTGACTTGTTTGACTTGACTTGGGGCTCAAAGGAAACAGAAGATTGGAACTGCACTCAGATGACTGAGTTTAAGCCCACTTAGCATCCATAAGATTTTGGACAAGGAGTGTCACATCTCCGAGGCTCAGTTTCCTCATCTGTAAAATGAGAAGGCTGGATGGCATCCCTTCCAAGTTTAGTTCGGTGATCCAAGGGACTCAGAAGGATTCCTGATCTACAGTGTCCTTCCCATGACTTCTCTCTCCAGTTTCTCTATTCAGGACATTGCCCTGTTCATCTTTACAATCTGCATTCTGTGATCCAATTGGAGAACATGATTTATCGTTGAGTATTTTCTCTCCCTGTGTAGAGAAGTATAATCTCTCTGTAAGACACTCAGAAATGTACTCCACTGGTGTCAGAATAGTCTAACAGTGATATTTTTCATCGGCTCTGTCACTGACACTAAAGACAGGCAAATCTATGATTTCAAGCCAAACTCCATGGGCTTCTCTTTCCTCAGCAAGGACAGAAAGAGTACACTTACTGTCTGGAAGGAAATGGTCAGAGTGACACTCGATTATGACCCATTGCCTTTGTCTCTCCGAGCCCGACTTCCTCCTTCCAATAACATTGTTAGGGGAAGTGCTAGTAATTCTCCAATTCATCCCTAATACCTCCAGCACATGACCATGTTACTAGACTCCTGGGACCATTGGGTAAGCAGAAGATTTAGAACTGAAAGGGGCCTTAAAGCTTAAAGGTCATTCACCTTCCCTGTGCTTATGGATGGGGGCACTGAGTCCTGACCAGAGGAAGAGACAGAAACTCCCCCAAGGTCACCCACCTGGTAATGGAAGCCCAAGAGTTGAGGGAAAGGGGCTGCTTCCCTTTCATAGTTGTATCCCTTGAGAGAAATGCTGGGCTCAGCACATAGAAATCACCAAATTAAAGCTTTATCAATCTGTTTATTCAATACAAAGTAATTGTAAGAGGGAAAAATAATTAAAAATTGTGGTGGGGCAGGAGGCAGTAAGGAAAGGAAGCAGCAATAGGAATTAGCCAGCACTCACTGTGATTTGAAGAATGCTAGGAATTCTGGGAGGATGGGCCAAATAAGGAGTCAATTCCAGGCATGAGGTAGCAGTCTAATGAAAAGGCATGGGCATGGGAGAATATGACTATAACAGACAATAAGGCCAGAGGAAGAGGAGGGCATGAGATGGGGGAGGGCTTTAAATTCCAGGTAAGGATGTTATCTTCCTTCCCAGAGACCCTAAGGTGCTGTCCTCTCCTTTTCCACCTTTTCTCCAAGTCACCTCCAGACTAGCTTGGAGGCTTTATGAACCCTGCTGATCTCACTGAGTTTTGTAAGGAAATTGCCTTGTAAACCTTATAGCCCCTTTCCCTTAAGTCTTCAAAAGATCATGTGCTTAGAAAGGGAATTTGGAATTTGTTGAGTCTAATCCTTACATTTTACAGATGAGGAAAGTGGGGTCCGGAGAGCTTAAGTACTTTGCCTTAGTGTCGAAGAGCTAATCTGAGGTGGGATTTGAACCTGGTCTTCCTGACCTCCAGTCCAAGACTCTCTTTTGTACTGTTCCATCCTCTGCTTCGTCATTATGGGCGAAATACAGGGGTGTGGGTCAGTTATTACGGGCTCTGCCAAAGGAGCTCGGTGAGCCCTGGCAGTCTTACAAAGCTGGCAAGATCTCTGAGGCCCAAGTACCAGATGAATGCAGAGATACTCCTCACCACACCCCAGTTGGTCAAAGGAAACTTTCTTAAAGTTTTTAGCTACAGATAATGCTATTATCTACTAAGATGTAGCAGGTTTGTGATTTGACATCAAGGCAATCTCAGCTCATTGAATCACTTATAGGTGTGATGGGAAGAGGGCTGGGTATAGATCTAGACAAACTGGGTTTGAATCCCCTGTTCAACTCTGGGGAAATCACTTTACTTCATTGGTTAAACAAGGCAATTGGACTGAACTCCCACCAAGGGTGTTTCCAGCTCTACATCTATGACTCTGGGATCCCATGACCTATGTCTAGGTCCTGGTTCTAGGGCTCACTACCCATGTGACCTTGATTCAGAGACTTTCACTCTCCAGGCCTCAGTTTCCTTCACTGTAAAATAAGGTAGTTGGACTCAAGAAGCATTAGCTCCCTTCCAGAGGTCATTTCTTGGTCATTATGAAAGTTCTGTTCCCTTTCTACAATATCCCAGAGCCCTGAGGACAGTATCATATACACACACAATAGGTGTACATATATATATATATATATATATATATATATATATATATATATATATA
>NW_027186374.1:2857334-2894032 GCF_028583685.1 Petaurus breviceps papuanus | reverse complement strand
TATATATATATATATATATATATATATATATATATATATATATATATTTAATTTGTTTGGGAGCACTCAGCTTCAGCTCTGGGGCTTCTCCCAGTGACAGGGCTATAGTATCAATCATGCAGAGACAGCCCCAGCTGCAGGAAACCCAGGGTAAGTGGATGGCAGGAGATCGGTGTCATAGGGGAAGACTCAGAGAAGGGGGCATAAACAGAGGATCCAGATGTGAAGGATGTGAAGGTTGCTGGAGGGAACTCTCTTTACAAAGAAAGAAATATCCTCCAGGTGGTTCAGACTCCTTAGCCTAGGTGTGTATTCAGTTACCGAAGGCACGTGAATATACAGAATATGGCAGCACCTTCTGGGTTCCATAGCTCGGCTGAACATAGGATTTCGGCTTTAAGGTCTCACAACTTGATTGAAGGAGGTGAGACCAGTAGGGCGTTTCTCCGCACTCCCCCACCCCCACTCCCTGCCCCCCACTCTCCTGATATAATGGGGACAAGCAAACCAAGCAGATTGGTTTGGGTGTTCCATGTGGGATCCTGAATGGATCTTATTACTACTTACCACATTCATGAGTGTGGAAAGTAATAAATCATTTCATCACTCTGGACCTTAGTTTTCCCATCTGTAAAATAAGGGTCCACATCATAATTTAACAAGTGCAAAATGGGACTTGGTACATTTCCCCTCAAACCCTTCCCTCTTCCCAACTTTCTCCTTATGGTACATAATCAATCCTCCTCTCAGGTGCCATTTCAAAACCTTGGTGCCATCCTCGGCTCCTCACTCCTGCTCACCCCTTCAGATCCAATCTCTTGCTAAGTCTTGTTGTTTCTACCTTTATGACATCTCTGGGGCACCTTCTCTTCCCACAGAGGGCCACCACCTTGGGGCTGCTTGTCATCACCTTATTACAAGAGGCTGCTGATTGGTCTCCCTGCCTCTCATGTCTCCAAGTCATCATCCTGTACCAAAGCATATCTAATCATTCATTAAACTCCAGGGCCTCCCTATGACTCCTAGGAGTAAATTTAATATCATCTCTTTGTCTTTTAAAGACCTTCACAGCCTAGCCCCTGTCTCACTTTCCAGCCTCCTTAGACTTGCCTCCCCTCCATATCCTCTATGATCCAGTGTCACTGAACTCCTTGTTTGTGCTTCCTGGAACAGGGCACTCCATCTCCAAACTGCATTTGGTTTGACTGTGCCCCCTGCCTTCAATGCTCCCCCAAACTGGGTCTGCCACCTGACTTCCTTCATGTTCCAGCTCCAGTCTCACTGTACACAAGAGGCTTCCCTTTCCTCACCCTCCTCTCACTTGCGCTTTCTCTCTCAGATTACCCTCCCTTCTATATCTTATATATACACCATGTTTTCTTCCCCATTAGACCTTGAGAGAGGAGATCTTTTTTTTTACCTTCTTTATATCACCAGGGCTTTGTACTATGCCTGGCATACAGTAAGCACTTAGTCATTGCTTGTTGACTGACATCCTGGGGTCTGGGAAAGTCTAATGTAGTCTGCTACATACTGGAATCTAGGCATTCTGGGATGGAAGCTCAGAGAATGTTTGTCCCTTTGAATTTTCCTTCCCAGTGTGCTCAGCTGTTCTCAAGGTGATCTCAAGGCCTCCAATGGGGGGGCACTAGCTGTCCCCCTCCCCAAGGCAGCCCATTCCACTTTGGGGCAACTCTCATTCTTAAGGATCCCCCCCCCCCACATCAAGCCCAAATCTACCTTCTTCTCCCTCCTCCTCCTGGTTCTGTCCTCTCAAGCCCAGCATAAAAAGCTTCATCTCCCTTCTGCATCACAACCCTTCAGATAGTAAAGACTCCCCATGCACCCTGAGTCATCTCTCCTCCATGCTGGCTTGGTTCTGGGATTCCTTCCTGCTTTTCCTCCTATAATAATCCTCCAGTAAAATTCTGTTGGATAAGGAACAAGATTAGGGGTCAGGCCAGGAAGTGCTCTGCATTTGTAGACCTGGATTTGAATCTGGCCTCAGACCAGCCGTGTGACCCTGGGCAATAAATTTCATTCTCTGGGCTTCAGTTTCCTCACCTGCAAAAATAATTAGATGGATTCTAAGGTCCCTCATAGCTTCAAATCTGTGAATCAAATAAAAAAAAGTATTTAGGGCAGCTAGGTGGCACAGTGAATAGAGAGCACTGGCCCTGGAGTCAGGAGCACCTGAGTTCAAATTCAGCCTCAGACAGATGACACTTACTAGCTGTGTGACCTTGGGCAAGCCCCTTAACCCCAGTAGCCTTGCTACCAAAAAAAATGTACGTAAGCCCCTACTATTTGCCAGTATATGGGGCACAGTGGATAGAAGACTCATATTCCTGAATTCGAATCCCTCAGACACTTCATAGTTGTGTGACCCTGGACAAGTCACTTAAGACTGTTTCCTCAGTTTCCTCATCTATAAAATGAGTTATTGAAGGAAATGTCAAATCACTCTAGTATCTTTGCCAGGAAAACTCCAAAAGGGGTCAAGAAGAAATGGGCATAACTGAGAAACAGTGGGATAACAACAAAAATATGCCAGGGAATAACTAGATGCAGGGAATATCAAGATATGCAAACCCAGCCTGGATTCACAGTCTAATTGGGTAATTATTGGTGTAAGAGGCGGAAGAGATGGTTACAGGATGAGGATATCGGACCAAAGGCAGATTTGGACACATAATAGCTGAGTGACCCTGGGAGAGCCCTTCACCTACCTCTTGGTGCCAAAGGGCATGGTCTAAGAATATAAGTTATGGACTAGTTGCAAACTTCTATCAATGGATGCATTTCCCCAAGCTGGGAATTTCCTACACCTAAGAAAACACAGACTTGAACAGAAGGGGAAAAAAAAGGACCACATCTCCAAAAAGAAGTCTTCTCCTGGTAGCATGAAGGAAAACAGCTTTTCAGCTGCATTGTTTACTCAACCTCAGACTGATTTGCATGCCTTGTTCTCTTTGAAGAATTCAAATAACCCAGGGCTTACTTGTAATTCCGGAAAAAGTGGTGGAGAATGAAAGAAAGTCCTACTTCCAGAGGGCCAGTTATCAATGGACACAATGAATTGAGTGAGAGTTTCCTGTAGGAGTGAGAGTTTCCTGTTCCTTGCTTCTAAGGAACTTTATCTCAATACAAAGAATGAGATTAAGGGATAGCAGATCCATCCTTGCCCAGTCCACAACCTGGAGACTAAGGGAACCTTGGAAGACTGGCTCCCATCCCCCTCTCTCTGGGTCAGACCGCTCAACTCACTTTCTAGCTTGGTCTGCATTTAGCTTCTGCCTCCGAGCGTGAGTAGAGCCTTTCCCCAAGGTCTGCCAGGTACTTTCTCCACCTCCACCTTCTTTCAAAACTCAGCTCAGGTGCAACCTTGTCTGCACCAGTACTTGAAGTCGATAGTTCTTGTTCCTAGGGGGTGGATAGTGGGGTTCAGTGGAACAGGCATTGGAGAATAGAGACCTAAGATGCACAACCTGGTGCTTCAGTGTGTGATCTATGGAAAGAAGTTACCAGATTGCTGTGTGCCTCATTTACTCATATGGAAAAGTCATGTTTTCGCTAGATTCCTTTCAAGGGCTTTCCTTGGTCTAAATTTATAACCCCTTTATTTACTTATCTGTGCATGAGCAGTATCCTCCCCAGAAAAATGGAACCTCTCTGAGGAAAAGAAGCAGGACATTTTTGTCTTTGCATCATGTCCCATGCCATCCCTACCCCCACTCCCCTGACAGTAGAACCTCAATAAATAAATTTGCTTGAATGGAAAAGTTCCAAGTCTTTTCTTATTGTTCAGAGCAGATGATGACAAATCTGGGGCAGGAGATGTTTGAAATTCTTTAAGTCCTATTCATAGGCTTGTAGATTTTAGGACTTTGAAATAATTTTAATCCATCATCCTAGATGAAAGATCCAAGAGCATAGAGAGGAAGTGACAAGCCCAAGGTCACTTATTCCCTGGGATTTCTTTTTTTATGAGGGAGGTGGAGGGGGTGGGGAGCTGAGACTGGTGGTAGGCACTTTTAAGGAAGATGTAAACACCTAACAGTTTGTACCTGACCCACTGTGGGCTGTGAATGATGAGTAAGCCACAAGTGGTGCTTGGTGCTCAGGGAACACTTGCTGGATGAGCTAATGATACACTAGGCAGCTTAGGAATCTGAGGATCCCAGGTCACACGTGACCCTTCCTCCTTGGTGCATGATGCTCAAGATGTGAGCGAATTGGCCTTCCCCATTGGATACTCCCAGAAAGAGATAGGTCCCATGGGGACTGAAAGTTACAGCACATATTGGCTTATGCAGCCAATGCAAAACCACTGCTCCTGACCATAGGGCATGGCAAGGCAGAAAGTCTTGCAGAAGCTGGTCCCCAGTATCTCCCACATGCTTCCTCCATTCTCGGTGGTCTGCGCATGCACCAAAGTCCCAGTAGAGTAGCTTCTACAGACCTAGTTCTTTGTATGATGCCTCTTTCATTAGACTGGGGATTTCTGGAGGGGAGGGCCTTTTCTTTTTGTCAGTACTTTCCATAGTGCCTGGCACATAGTAGTTGCTACTTACCTGACAGTCCTTAGCTTTTTCAAAGGCTGTAATATGCCAAAGTTATTTTCCTAAAGATTAGATCCAACCAAATACAAGATCTTCTGTCTGATCTGAAATCCAAGCCCCTTCCTAACCTAGACCCCACTCCCACATGCACCTTTGCAGGCCACTTATTTGCAGACTACAATCACACATCTCAAGTTCTTTCTTTGAGAATGGTCTGGAATGCTCTCCCTTCACATCTCTACCTTCTGCCTTCCCTGGCTCCCTTCAATTCCCAGTTAAAATGCTACTGCCTACAGGAAACATTTCCCAAGCCCTCTTAATTCTAGTGCCTTCCCCCTGTTGTTTATGTCCCAGTTATCCAATATATAGCTTGCTTGTACATGTTTGATGACTGTCTTCTGTTAGATTATGAGGTCCTTGAAGACAGGATTCTCTTTTGTTTCTTCTGTCTCCTTGATGTTTAGCACAGCTCCTGAAACATAGTAGGTGTTGAATAAATGTTTAGCATCTGATTGACATAGGTTCTGGGACAAGATAAAGCTTTCTAAGGTTTCCAATTCTAACACAACCATAGCCACAACTACCTCCACCAGAAATAGCCTCCACCATACCATACTAATGCTAACCACTGACCCACCACTGATGACAAACCTCATGACAGCAACCATCAAAATCACAATAATATTACCCAGAGTAATGTCTGACAGTTAGAAAAACTATATTCTAAGGTCACTTCCAGCTCTGACAATCTAGGAATCTGTATTCTAAAGCTCTTCTAGCTTTGACATTCTATTTTTTTTTGTCTTCTCATTTCTGGCATTTGATATTCTAAGGTCTTTCTGGTTCCTTTCTTTCCCTTTTCTCTGTTCAGAAGCCCCTTCCTGCTCTGACATTCCAATTTCTAAAGTCCTTCCCAGCTTTGACAAAATCTGTTCTTCATTGTAAGGCCTATTTCATGTCTTATAGTCTATTAAAAATGTACTTTAAAAATCAGTTCATTGGGGGTAGCTAGGTGGTGAAGTGAATAAAGCACCAGCCCTAGAGTCAGGAGGACATGAGTTCAAATCCAACCTCCGACACTTAACACTTACCTAGCTGTGTGACCTTGGGCAAGTCATTTAACTCCAATTGCTATGCTTTCCCCCCTCCCCAAAAATCAATTTGTTAACTAATTAAATTAGTTGATTAATTAATTAATCTGTTTTTAGTTTTCAACATTTACTTTTATAAAATTTTGAGTTCTAAAGTCTTCCCCTCCCTCCCATGCCCCTCCCTAAGATGGCATCCAATCTGATTTGGCTATGCATTTACAATCATATTAAACATATTTCCACATTACTCATGTTGTTAAAGAAGAATCAGAACAAAAGGGAAAAACCATGAGTTAAAAGAAAGAAAAATATTTCGCTTTCATCTGCATTCAGACTCCATAGCTCTTTCTCTGGATGTGGATGGCATTTTCCATCAGAAGTCTTTTAGAATTGTCTTAGATCCTTGTGTTGCTGAGAAGAGCCAAGTCTATCAGAGCCAGTCATCTCACAGTGTGGCTGCAACTGTGTACAATATTCTCCTGGTTCTGTTCACTTCACTCAGCATCAGTTCATACAAGTCTTTCCAGTTTTTTTTTTTTTCTGAATTCTGCCTGCTCATCATTTTTTATGGAATAATATCAACTCTGATATTCTAAGCTAAATGTTCCAAGATCTAAAATTCCTCCTAGCTCTGCCATTCTCTGGCTATGTACTAGAGTCACTCAATCTCTGACATCTTATGTTCTAAGTCCCCTGCACCTCTGAAATTCTATAGTCCCTCCCCACCCTTCTCTTCTCTGTTCTGTGTTTTCTCCATGCTCTTATAGTCTTAGTTTTAAGCTATTGAAAGCTTTCACAATTCTTTCTCTCTACATCATCCTGATGTTTTAGGAAGCTCATTAACTCAATAGCAGCCCAGGGATACAGCGATTATGCAAGTCTCTGAGATAATTCCATGGGTACCTTGGAAAAATAATAGAATAGTCTCCCCTGGACTCGAGGTAGAAAGCCCAGCTTTGCCCTTGTCTCTCTTCTGAGAAGGGCAAGAGCCATTTCTGATTTTAGAAAGGATGCCTAAGTTCAGTTTGGTTTCTGCTCCTACTAGAATTCACTGTGATTGGGGAAAAAAATAGTCAGTCCCAAATGGAATTTGAAATTGCTTGGGAGAAGGAGGAAAAAGAATGCACAATGAATCTACTGTGCTTTTATTAATCAAGAACATGTTCTCAGGTTGTGCTGGCTAGGAAAGGAGTCAAATGCCAAAGACTGAATTAGGTCCACATTAGAGTCCGTATAAATGACACACCATCACCTTTTGCTGTCCCATTTACGAGAAGATGTGATGCAGCTAAGTAGTTAGTGTCAGATTTGAAGTCTGGAAGATGTGAGTTCAAATCCACCCTCAGATTCTTACCTGAGGTTTAACCTTGGATGAATCACTTAAATGAATTTTCTTCATCTGCAAAATGGGGATAGTAATAGCACATAGCTTACTGGGTTATTGTGATGACCAAGTACAATAACATGGAAAACACTTGGCAAACCTATAGGTGCATATAAGTACTAGACTATTGCTATTATTATTAATGATTGCTGTTGTTAAAGGAACATGCTAGCCTATGTTCTTGGATACTGAGTAAGACTATAGTTTTACCAGAAGATCTTTGCCTCTGATTTGGAAATTCTATTTGGACAGAAGTATGACTCAAATGCCACCTTCTTAAGGCTGCCTTTCAAAATCATCTTTGCCAAATGTTCCTATTCCCACTTCTGACATGATACTTTGTGTTTCTAATGAATTTTTGTGAAATAATATGTGTTTGAGGTATTTCCAGGACAATCCAATGGGCATTTATTAAGTGCCTGCTATGTGCTAAGCACTGGGGATACAATTAGTAAAATGAAAACCAGCCCCTTCTCTGGGAGAGATTAAAATCAAATGGAGGATGCAAGACCCAAAATGAGGTAGGAAAATGGGTGGAGGAGGGGAGACCAGGGATGGGCACTGAAACCAGGAAGAGCAGCAGTAGCTAAGTGGAGGGAACCCCAAAGTCCAGTTCCTGCTCTTTCTGAAGGAAAGAATTGGGAGGAGTTTGCTACTCTGCCTTCACTCCTCCAATCAGAGGGAGAGGAGGATGAGGGGCTGTCATTCAGCAGCTTAGTGGTGAGATTATAACTGATGAGTTTGACCTGAGAGGGAACTCTTGTTCTGTGGAGCTGAAACCAGGCAGGGTAGCAGAACATATGAGGACAGAAACTGAATCGAGTTTTTGTTTATCTGTCAGATACCCCTACCTCCACACCTCTTATTCTTCCAGGATTAGCCCAGTGGATGGCACATAGTAATTGCTTAAGAAATGAGTGAGGACTAGTTGCTCAATTTATTTCCTTACTGGTCAGTGAACCCCCCCCCCAAAAAAAAAACCATCCAATAATTATTTATTAATCAATTATTCTGTGCCAGGAACCAGGCTAAACACCAGGGATACACAAGACAAAAACATGGTTCCTGTCCTGTTGTGACTGGGGAGACAATATATAATAATTATATCTTGGGATGGAAGCTCCTTGAGGAG
Source organism: Petaurus breviceps papuanus (assembly GCF_028583685.1). Taxonomy (NCBI): domain Eukaryota; kingdom Metazoa; phylum Chordata; class Mammalia; order Diprotodontia; family Petauridae; genus Petaurus; species Petaurus breviceps. The sequence goes on along the minus strand of NW_027186374.1, from coordinate 2,885,863 downwards.
AGGGGCTCTTTCTAACTTCTAATTTCTAACTCTTTCTGAGTTTGAATCTACTTATCTCATTGAATCCCCTCATTTTCATATCAAGAAATAGGACCAGAGAAGTTAATTGATTTGCCAGGGGTCACAGAAGTGAGATTTCAACCCAGGTCTTTCTGACTCCTGATTGGTTCTCCGACTGACACCTTATGCTTAGAGTTTACTTAAGCGAAATGGACTGCCTTGAGAGCTAATGAATTTCTACTCTACCTTCTCAAACCCAATAACATGTTCTTGGGTATTATAGAGGAGGGATTCTTGCTAAAGGAAAAGATAGGGCTCTTCTATCCCTCACAGCCAAGCAGGTCTGAGATTTGGGAAGCCACATAGGAGACCTAGGGCAGGTAAGAAAAGTAGCCAGGCAACAGGTTGGCTGCCATTCTCCCTTTTCCCATATCCTTTCCAAGGAATGCAGGAAGGGGTGGAATCCACAGAGAGAACCACAGCAATCTATGATTCCAAGAATATTCAGGATTCATAGATATTTGAGATGGAAAATGCTCCCTAATAGAGATAATCTCATCCTCTGCCCTGCCAAATCCAGGCCACCCTTCACAATGGTCTATTCCCAGTTGATTCAAAATGTTGGTCATGACCACAATACTTAATGATCCAAATGATGGAGAAAGTTCTATTTGCTTTTGGAGCCTCAGTACTCTGTCTAGACAGGGCTGGCTTCTTGAGATTCAGTCCAAATTTCTTTGTATTTGTTTATAGCATATGATTCCAAGTCCTGTGTTCTTGGGCTGCAGTCTGCTAATATCAAAAGGAAGCCATTTCCTCCAAAAAAAGAGTCATTTTGTCAGTACCAGGAGAGAAAAATTTCTTCTGTTCATATAAAGGCAGAGAATTTTGCTCATCAGTTCTTTCATTGTCAACACTGAATGAGGCTAAAAACACAGAGAAATACACTTGCCAGGGGGTTTAACTCTTAACTAGTAGACACCATCTCTAGCATCTGTATAAAAAGTCCAAATGGAAGTCATGAGATTAACAAGTTGGTCTTTGGGGGCAGGGGGTGGTGGTGGAGGTGGTGAATATTAGGCTAATTGTAGCAAGCCCTAGACTACAGCATGGTCCCCTCATTGGGGTCTAAGACCTTGTAAAAGAATATAGCCTAACAACATTCACTGGGAAAAGTCAAATTAATTAAAAGCAGATATTTCATAGAATATCAAAATGGGAAGGACCCTCAGTGGTCAATCTTGATCAGCCCAAAGTTACATGTTCCTGATTTTAATATCTTTGTGAGCCAGTTCAACTCTACACAATTTTATACCCTCATCTCTTGCCCTCTTGTTCTATTGACAACCATGCATTATGAACTCCAAGCCCAAACATTGACCTTATTCCCTTCCATTCACCTGCTACTCAATGGAATTTGAGGAGACCATGCTCACGGTGTCTACTACAAAATTGTGTCACCTGTTTTCAACTGGCACCTCACTGCAGCAAGACACATATTCTGTTCCTCTCTATTTCATTTATTAGCTCACTATTTACAGGTGCTGTTCCAAACTTCTTTGTCTCCTCTCATGCCCCTGTCCCATGCCATGCACCCATTCTTCATGCTTTCAGATGAAGACTTTACTCATATTTCCCAATCACATGCATGGGCATGCACATTTGTGTATGCACACACACAAATTCACACACACACACAAAAATTCACACACACACACACACACACACACCTTACCTGATCTTATCTTCTCTGCCAGCTCTAGTTCTATTTCTCTTCTTTGGGGCTAACCTCCTTTCAAGCTGTCTACACTAGCTGCATGTAATCCCTCCCTCTTCAGTCTGTCATCTAACCTCTTAACTCAGGTGTTACCAATGATGCCTTAATTGCTGAATTGAATGATCTTCTCCCAATCTCCTTCTTGACCTCTCTTCAGCCTTGAAGACTGCTGATCACCATCACCTCCCAGATGTATCTACTCTCTAGGCTTGAGTGGTCCTGCTCTCTCCTTGTTTTCCCATCTTTCGGAACCACTCCTCAATCCCTTTGCTGGTTCTTCACCATGCCATACTAACCATAAATATATCCTTAATATTGGCCCTATTCTCTTGGAGATCTATGCTAGATCACCTGGCAATTTCTTCATCTCTATGCAAATGATTCCCAGGTCTATAGATCCAGTCCTAACATCTCTTCTGAGCTACAATCACACACCTCAAAGTCTTTCTTTGAAAACTTGACTTGGATTCTCATAGACATTTCAAACTTAAAATGGTCAAAATAGAACTCATTACTCTCCCCCCTCCCAAACCTCTGCACTTACGATCTTTCTTGTTACAGTCAAAAGAACAGCCATCTTATCAGTCACCAAGGCTGATCATAAAGGCAAATCATACTCAATTCCTTAACCATACTCAAAGCCCCCATGTCCAAGCCATTGTCAGATCTTAGCAGTTTTCCTTTCACACCATCTCTAGCATATATGCCCTTCTCAGCACCCACAGAGCCATGACACTAATCCAGCCCTCACTACTCTTCACCTGGACATTGCAACAGTGTTCTGGTTAGGTTCCTTGCCTCCAGTGTGTCTCTGCATCAGTCCATCATCTACTCATCTGCCACAGAGGTTTTCCTAAATTTCAAGTCTGACACTCCACTGCCCAGCTCAACAACTCCCACTAATTCCATATCACCCTTCAAAACCGACTTGAAATTTGTCTCTTTGGCATTGCAAGTTCCTAACTTCTCTTATCTTCTTCTATCTTCCTCCCCTCCAAAAATTCTCTGATTCAACTACATGAATCCCATTTGTAACTCCGTAAACAAGGTGTTGGGTTTCCTTTTTCTGTGCCATTGTATTTCTCCCATGACTGGAATACTCTGACTTCTACCTTGGTCTCTTAGCTTCTCTGCGTTCTTTCAAGACAGCTCAAAGTCCACATTGTGCAGGAGAACTTTTCTCTCTCTCCTACCCCTACTTCATCCCCAACCTCTCCCTCAGAGATTACCTTCCATTCATACTACATACATCTTTATGTATCTGATTGTTTGCATGCCTCCTGCATTAGAACATATGCTCCATGAATGCAGGGGACTTTTTTTTTCTATTAAAAGACAACTGTTTTCTCTCTTCCTTCTCCCTCTCTCCCAATTGGAAATAGAAAAAAACAACAAAAAAAAAGCCCTTAAAACACTTATGCTTGTTTGTGTGTGTGTGTGTATTTAAATGCCCATATGTGTATATATAAGTATGTGTCATTCTTCATCCTGGGTCCATCACCTTTCCATCAGGAGGCTTTAGTATACTGTGAATGGAGCTGGTAATTGGTCCAGTCATTCTGAACCGTCATTTGGAACTATGGCTCCAAAGTCACTAAGCCATGTTGACACATTGACCCAAAGATACCACTCGTTGTCCGATACCCCAAAGAGGAAAAGACCCTGTCTGTACAAAGGTGGGTCTCTTTGCCTTTTCTCTCTATCCTGACACAATGTCTGGCACGTGTTAAGTGTTCGATCCATGCCTGTCAACTGACAAACTTCTTGGGCCTCATGTTCATTATCTGTGAAAGTGGGCAACGAAAATGGGTAATTTCTAAGGTTCTGCCCAGATCTACATCTATGGTCTTATCTAGAATTCAACTCCTAATGGGGAACCAAGTAGAAAACCAACCAAACCAAACCAACCCCCAAACACACCACAATAGGACCATAGGGCTTCATTTACTTCCTTTAGAAGTAAGTAAGAAATAACGCTGGGACTTGACTGTCTTCAGACACTTACTAATCATGCAAATCTGGGCAAGTCAGAACCTCTTCCTGCCCGAGTTTTCTCATCTGTAAAATGGGGATAATAACAGGACTTACTTTCCAGACTTGATGTGAGAATCAAATGAAATACCATTTGTAAGCCACCTTGCAAGCGTTAAAGCGCAATTTAAATGCTAGTTTTTTTCCTGATTAATAATAATTACAACTGACATTTATACAGTGGTATGTGTTTTATAGTATGCTTTACATTCAATGTCTTATTTCAGTCTCACAGTAACCTCGAGAATTGGGTGCTACAGATCTCATTATCATCACTTTATAGATGTGGAAACTGAGGCAAGTGAAATGACTTGCCCAGGGTCATGCTAGCATCACAGCCTGTACTTGTCTGAGGCAGGACACCCATGTTTTGCTGACTCCAGGGGCCTGAAAGCATCCTTCCTGCCTTCTTGGCGGGGGGAATGAATGGTCTGAATGTATTTCCAGAGCAGTAAGTCTCAGATGAGTAGAAAGCTTTCCTTCCCATTCCTGAACAGGGAGCCCACAACCTGCAGCCTCCTGCCCCCACACAGAACTCAAGGAGGTTCAGGAAAGGTTGAGCTGACAATTCTTGGAGGCGAGCTGGCCTCAGAATGGAGTTCCGAGCATCGAGCATCCTACACTTCCTGCTTACTCATTGCAGCGGCCTTCGATGCCTTGTGAGAAAAAAGGCGCTTTGGAGGGGAGGTGAAGTGTGAGTTGGGTAATTGTCATCCAGATTGTTTCATCAGCAGTGCGTGGGGTGGGGAGGCGAGTACCAGACAGGAGACACTTGGCCAGATGGAGAGATGAGTTTAAAATTGGAGCTGTCTCCTCTTTGCAGCATTTCCTCCAATGCTGCTCTCTTTCCACAGAATATTTCAAGGGGCACTCACTGGAGAATGCCCTCCTCCAGTGGGCAGAAGGATGGGGAGAGTAGGGAGCACAGTCAGGCGTGGGGGTGGGAGAGTCACAGAAGTCTAGGACACAATGTCACAGGCAGACGGGCAAACAGAGTCTGGCTGGGGAGAAAGAGAAGTAGAGCCCTAGAAACAATGAGAAGGGGGAAAAACACAAAACTATTTATACAACATCCATCTGCCAAGCATTCTGGGTGCCTCAATGAAAAAGCAAGGCTCAAATTCCGGGAAAGTTGACGCTTGGATGGGGCTTGATCAAATTCCCTTCATCTTTCTAGCGTGCTTAGGTTGTGGTGTGGTGGACAGAGTGGGGCCTCCAATCCCAAAGACCTGAGTTCAGACACTAGCCAAGTGTGTGACCCTGGGCAAGTCACTTAACATCTGTCAGCCTTAGTTTCTTCATCTGTAAAAATGGGAATAAAATTAGAGCATCTCCCTCTTAGGGTCGTTGTGAGGATGAGACAACATGATAATCTTGTGTCTGGTACAATGTCAGTGCTGTTTACATGTCAGGTGATTATTATCATTATTATTAGAAACAGAACTTATTTAGGATCTCAGGATTCAGAGCTAGAGAGACCTCAGGAGAGATGGAATCCGACTCTCTCATTTTACAGATGAAGAAACTGAGGCTCAGAGAGGGGACACATCCCAAATCCCTTCTAAATAGCAAGTGACAGGGCTGGGGCTGGACGAAGGCCTTGTATTTTTTTCCACTAAGGTTTTAAAAGAGTCTGGTAATGTGTGGGGTGGAGAGGGCTTCTACAATGGGCAGAAAGGTGTGTGTCCAAATAACAACTGAAATTTACAGAGCGCTTTAAAGCTTACCAAGTACCTTCAGGCATTATTATGTCCGTGCCTCTCAATATCCCTGTGAAGATGTGTGTAGGTATTAGAATGCCCATTCTACAGGTAAGGAAATGGAACCTCAGAGTGAATAAGTGACTTGCCCAGAGTTACTTAGTAAGTATCTGACATAAACCTAATATGAACTTCCTGACTCTCTCCAGTGATCTCTCCACCATGTCAGCTTTCTGTCTGGGGGGGCGGGGGTATACTCAGGCCTTGAGAATGCATCCCTGAGCCTCTTATGGAGTATTGTATGCCCATGGGAAAAAGTCTCAAACATGACAATGGGGCAAACACATGGAGATTTCCTATCACTTCCAAGGTAAGGCCTCTGGTCCTTTCTGCTTGGAAATGCCTAGTACAAGGAGTCGGAAGCTTCAGAGAACAGGTGTATTGAGAATGATGGGGTAATGAACTTAGTTAAGATACCTTGCCATCAAGGGACAAACAGGACCATTACAAGAAGGTAGCAGAGACCTTGTAGCATTTAAGATATGAGATGTTAGTCTATATTTGCTTCTCTTACATACACTGCTTATGTACCATTTTCCAATGACTTATTTTCCTCCTCAATGGTATATATGTCTGTGGGAGCATGTACCCCAAGTTTATTGGGGGAAAGGTACTATTATATAGCAAATACTCTTACTCTTTCCTTCCCATAAATCCTTTGTTTTTTTTTTTATTATTCATATCCCCTGATTGACTATTGGAGGGGGGGGGGGGGGCTCATGAGCTATAATTTTAGCTCTTACAAACTTGAAGAGTAATGTAAGCCTGGGTAACCCATCCCCTAGAGAACCTGCCAACAATTTGGAGATGGGCCCAAACCCAGGGCATCCTGATTTCTCATCTAGTGCTCTATTCCCTTGGCTATATTGTCTTCAAGTAGGGATGCTATATTTCCTGGGTGTGGGGTGGGGTAGTTTTTTCTCATTGCCATGACACATTCAATTTTCTCAGTTTAAGTCACTGGAAATTTGTAGGCAAATGTTCTCCTTTGAAGCATTTTTCCCTTAACTTTGCTGCCCATTTTACATCCACAAATCATGATAAAGATACGGAACACCAGGAAATCCTCCCACTGCCTCCTCCAGACTTCCTTTGCTCTCTCTTCCTTTCTCATCCTCCTCCCAGTGAGGACATTCCACCAAAAGCGGCAGAAGCAAAGTTTCTTTCCCCATGACCCAATGAGACTTTCTCTCCCAGAAAACAACCCTTTCTGGGAGACTCCCAGGGCAGGGGCCATGGAGAATTTTCTATTTGGGGATTCCAGTGTTTGTCATGGTTCTGAATTCAGGGAGGAAGGAGGAGGAGCTCTTAGCAAAATCACTGGATTTTTAAGAAAAAAAAAAAAGAAATGACAGATCTGAAAGAGGACATTTCTGTGCCTGGAAAATTAATAGTAAAGTTGACTCCATGGGCCTTCAAAAATTGAGATGTGAGACCTTGATTGATCTTTTCTGTAAGACAGGTGGGGATATTAGGAGCTCAATGATGTGGCCACATCCCCATCTCTGCTAGCTGCTCTAGGTTTAAAATCTCTGGACCTCAGTCTTTTCATCTGTAAAATGAGTGAATTGTATTAATAGTATTTAGTACCTCTCCTGGTTCTCAGTCTATGAGCATAGTTAGTGTAGTAGGCAGGGCTGGCCAGTGGGGTCCAGTCCTCAGAGCACCCACGGGCATCAATCTTTCCTGCCAATCCGAGTGAAAGGCTTGGTGAGTCTGCTTCTGGAAGGACATTATAATGTGCAATGGAGGGATTCTGCCTCCAATTCAGAGCATTAGTGGGTGTTCTGTGACTGTTTCAAGCCCACTTGCTGTGGTAGTCAAGGAAAGTATTTACTTGACTGCTGAGCTGGAGCAGAGAGTATGGAGAAAGGTTCCAGTGGAGAAATCTGATCTGTTTCCTGATGGCAATCAAAGGAAGACATGCTGAGAGCCTCTGTGTGGGGACAGAAGCCTGGCCACATGACTTCTCTGCTTCTTGGTCTTTTTGCATTTGCCCTTTCTTCTCTTAGGAGAATTGGTACCAGAAGAGAAACAAGGCCGGTTAGACCTGGGGAACTTCAGGTCAGAAAAGTCTCTGGAAGTCCAGCAGCATGGCTGGGGAAGGAGCTCGCCTCCTGCTTGGCCTAGCCCTGCCATGGGCCAAATCTGCATCGATACACCACCAGGTCCTTTGCCTTGTAAAGAAGGGAGGTACTTCTTCTTCAGCCACCCTCATGCAGAGGATAACTGGGTGGGAAGATGCTTGTATTAATCAGCTGAAGTCTGAGCTCATTCTCCATAGGCCCTGGTTCTGGGGGGCATTTTTTTAACTTGAGTTCTGTTATATATATTTTTTTTCACTAAATATCCCTTTGAAAAAGCTAATTGAGGTTAATTAATCACCAGTGGGGAGAAATTGAATGGTTAAAGTGATAGTGGTGAGATAATTGTTGGTATGGATGGCATTAGGGAATACTAATTGGTATTGGATAGCAATAGATATTTAAGGAAAATGTGTGCTGGAATGAGGACCCAAACTATAACATTAGGAAAATCTACTTGCCCATCAAGGGTAATCCAGATCCCTGAGGGGAAGATGTACCATGTGTTTATACACATATACAATATATGCACACAGGGGTATGCATATACAGAAGCATGCGTGTGTATGTGTATTCCCAAACATTTTAATTGAATATGAACATATCTTCTTCCTTTCCTTTTACATCATCTTCATACAGGGTTTCAATAAACTCATTCTTTCAATCAGCGATATTAACTATAAACCTTCCTAAGTGTAGGCACTGAAGAAATACAAAGCTGATAATGACAATTGAGAATAATAGCACCTCACCTTTCTATGACGGTTTCAGAAACATGAAGACAATGACGGTAATAGTAGCTCACATTTCTACAAGGTTTCAGGCTTACAAAACATCAGCCATACCAACAACTCCATACAATGGGCACAAAATGTATCATTATATCCCTTTTATAGATGATAGAAATAAAAAAAAGTTCAAAGTCTGAAAAGGATTTGGCATCCATGTAGTATAGCCTATATTTGCATCACAACTCCCTCTACAAAATGCTGAGCAGGTGTTATTAAACAATTGGTCAGTCAATAAGCATTTAGTCAATTTCTGCTCTGTGTCAGGTATGGGACTAAGTACTGGATACTCAAAGAAAAGTCAAAACAAAACAAGACGAAACAGTCACTTTCTTCAAGTAACTCAGTCTATTGGGGGAGATGAAATGAAAATGACTGCCTACAACGGAGATATCTGCTCTCTAAGTGGGGGCGGGGGCACTAATGTTCAGAAAGACTAGTAAAGGCTTCTTGAAGAAAGTGGGAAAGAAGCTTAAACTTGAAGAGAATCAAACAACCTGGGAGGGGGAGATGGGGAAGGAGAGAGTTCCAGGTATGGGGGAGAACTAGCAAAAATATACTGAGATGAGAAACAAAGTGTCACGTTTGAGGAACAATGAGCCCCATATCACTAGATCCCAGAACATCTGGAGGGGAGTTAAGTTGTAAGAAGTAGTGCAAGGGAGAAAGGCCCGAATTATTAAGGGTTTAGAAGCCAGAAAGGTGTTTCAATATTTAATCTTGAATGTAATATTGAGGCATTGGCATTTATTGAACTGGGGTGGCGGGGGTATGTGACATGGTCAGAACTGTGTTTAAGAAAGATCAATTTGATAGATAAGTGTTGGGTGGTCCAGAGCAAGAAGAGATTTCAGAGAGGGAGGCCAGTGAGCTGGTTATTACAATACTTCAGGTGCAAAGGCATGACAGCCTGTGCCAGGGTGGTAGCAGTGCCAGAGGAGGGAACAGAACACACACAAGAAAAATAATCAAGGTAGAAATGCGATGACTTGACAATCAGATTTGGGTGGTGAGAGAGTAAGGAGCTGAAGATGACACCTAGGTTCTAAGTCTGTGTGACCAGAAGAATGAACAAATAAAAAAAAAAGAAAAAGAAAAGATGAACTGTTCATCAAAAAGCTATTATGATGACAAGTATGCTCAGGACACAGAATTAAAAGAGAATGACTCCAAAACATCTACAGACAAAGCTTCAAAAACAAAGAAACAAAAACCTGCAGACTGGGGACATATTCAACTAGAATTCCTTAAAGAGATGAAACAAGAGTTTTTTTTAAAGCTAAAATGTTTTTAATCAACAAAATGGGAGTGATTCAGAAAAATAAAAGGAAAAGAAATGAGAGAACTATGGAAGAAAGAATTAGAAAGGTGGTAAATAGCGTGTCACAACAGGTAAAAGACTTTGCACAAATAAGAAACCTTCTGAAAATTAGAATGTAACAAATAAAAGCCAGTGACCCTACAGGACAATGAGAAATATTTAAACAGTTAAAAGATTGTAAAAAATGAAGCAAATGTAAAGTGCCTCATGTGAAAGAAAGAAAGAAAGAAAGAAAGAAAGAAAGAAAGAAAGAAAGAAAGAAAGAAAGAAAGAAAGAAAGAAAGAAAGAAAGAAAGGAAGGAAGGAAGGAAGGAAGGAAGAAAGGAAGGAAGGAGGAAATAAAGGAAGGAGGAAATAAAGGAAAGAAGGAGGAAATAAAAAAATAAGAATCATTGGATTAAAATGCCACCTCATACCTATCTGATTGCTTAATATGACAGAAAAGGAAAATGACAAGTGTTGGTGTGGATGTAGGAAAACTGGGACACCAATGCACTGTTAGTAGAGTTGTGAGCTGATCCTACTATTCTGAAGAACAGTTTGGAACTCTTCCCAAAGGGATATAAAACAGTGCATATCCTTTGGCTCAGCAATACCACTACTAGGTCTATACCCCAAAGAGATGAAAGAAAAAGGAAAAGGACTTATATGTACAAAAACATTTATGGCAGTTCTTATGGTAAAGAATTTGAAATTGAGGGAAGGCCTATCAATTGTGGAATGGCTGAATGAGATGTGGTATGTGATTGTGATGGAATATTATTGTGATTTATGACAAGCAGAATATTTTCAGAAAAAATCTGGGAAGACTTATATGAACTGATGCAAAATGAAATAAGCTGAACCTGGAGAATATTGTGAGGTTACAGCAATATCGTATGAAGATCAACTGTGAATGACTTAACTATTCTTAACAAAACAATGAGTGGTGGCCAGGTGGCTCAGTGAGTAAGAGCATTGGCTCCAATGACGGGATGACCTGGATCAAATCCGGGCTCAGATACTCAGCACCACACCCAGAAATAACTGGTCGTGTAACCTTGAGCAAGTTACTCAACCCCAATTGCTTTAAAAAAACAAACAAACAACAACAACAACAAAAAAGCAATGATCAAAGACAATTGTGAGGAAGAACTGACAGAGTTTCAATGCAGATTGACAATTTTTTTCTTAAAGCTTGATTATTCTTGGGGGGGGTTCCTTTTGCAACATGACTAATATGAGCAAAAAAAAAACACCACCAACAAAAGCTTTGGACTATCTGAATGGCATGCCTTAACAACAGCAACAAGAACGACAACAACAAAAAAAACCCCAACAACTTTGACATCAAATTTCAAGAAGTCTAAAAGGAAAATAATGAAGATCTCTGAAACTGAAGGAAAAAAGTGAAATGGAAAAAAATCCATTAGTCACTTCTTTAAAGAAACTGCAAATGAAAATTCTCAGAAACTTTATAGCCTAAATCCAAGGTTTCCCTATTAAAGAAAAAAAAAATCCTGCCAGCAGCTAGAATTCATTTATGAACTGAACTGCTGCAGTTAGGATGATACAATGTTTAGTAGCTACCCCCTTGAAGGAACAGGAAAGCTTGGAATACACTATTCCAGAAGATAAAGCATACAGACTTTCAACCAAGAATAACCTATTCCACAAAATTGAATAAAATCCTAAAAGGGGCAAATGGATTTTTAATGAAATTAAAAGATTTCCAAGCATTATTGATGGAAAGACCAGAGCTGTGTAAAAATTTTAAAGTTGAAACACAGGAGCTAAGAGAAATACAAAAATGTAAATATAAGCTCTGACAATTAATTAAACACAGATAAAATGCTTACATTAAAATATGGGGAAATTATGCATATACATATACACACACATACACACACATACATACGCATACACACATACACATACATGCATACAAACACATATACATATAAACATACACATGCACACACATGAACACACAATTGCACATATGCACATACTATACATATACACACATGCATATACACGCACGCACACATACACATGCACATATACACACACATATATACATACATATACATACTCATGTACACATGTGCATACACACATATACACATACATACGCATATGCACACACATACACACCCATATACACAAATATGCATACACACATGCACACACATGTACATACACATATGTGGATACATATACACATATACACATACATATATACACACATATGCATACACACATGCACACCTACACACGCATATGCACATGCACATGCATATACACATGCATATACATAAACATTCACAATACATATACACATACACATGCATATACACGTGCAGTAATCTACATATACAAACACATGCACATTCAAGCAATACATACACATAGACACATACGTATACACATATACATACACATACACATGCATATACAATGTACATATACATACACAATACACATACATATACATACATATGCAAATACACATACATATACACATGCAAATACATGTACATACATATGCACACACATGCATACACATACAGAATACATATACATATACACATGCACAGCTACACAATACACATACATATACACACATACACATGCACACATACATATACACATGCACACATATACAATGCACACCTACAGACACTTACATATACACATACACAAAACATACATATACACGTACATAAACATACACATATAAACATACATATGCACATGCACATACACATATACATGGACAGTACATATACACACATGCATTGACATAGACACACAAATGTACACATACCCATTCATATACATATACACACATATACACATACATATACAAACACACATACACATATACACATGCATATGCATATACACACATACCCATACAATATACATATACACATACATATACATATACATACTCATACAATATACATATATTTGTGTGTATGTTCTCTGAACCTTATTATCATCAAAGGACATAGGGAGAGTCTCATTGAGCAAAGACCTGAGAATGATTCTTTGATGTCTTATTGTTCTTAAAAGGAAAATGGAAAGAGAGGGGAAAGGAATACACTGGGAGAAGGACAGAGAAAAATACTGTTCAGAGAAAAATATTTTACATAATCAGTGTACACAGATAGCTACTGATACAAGTCAGAAGGAAGAGGCTGGGGCAGGGCATGTGGCTGACGTTTAAATTTTATTCTTATCTGAACTGGTCAAAAGAGAAGGCTACATACACATACATATAAACAGTTGGCTAAAGAAGTATATTTTGTTCAATAGGGCAAAACAAGAAAAGAGAATATGAGAAATTAGAAAAAGAGTAAATTAAGGGAAGGATTAATCCTAAGGAAAACATTCTAACTAAAGCTGTACAAAAATAATTGAAGCTCTTTTTGAGATGGAAAGAATGGGAATCTGCGTGTCCATAAATTGGGGAAATTCCTGACCAAGTCCTGGTCAAGATCACATATAAATGTGTTATAATAGTTAGCAGGTTAATAATGAATATTTGTTAAATGCCCACTTTGTGTCAGGTACCATGCCAAGCTCTAGGGATGTGAAGACAAGTTAAAAAAAAAAAACCAGTCCCTTCCCTTGAAGAGCTCACAATCAAAGTGGGGAAACACCAAGCAAACACATATGCACAGAAAAGGTACATAGAGGATAAATAGGAAGTAATTAATAGAGAGAAAGCCCTGGGATTAAAAGGAATTGGGAATTAGGGTAAACTGGGAATACTTTTGGGCTGAAATATTGAAGGGGATGATTTCAGAGAAACCTGGGAAATTTTACATGATCTGATATAAAGTGAACAGAATAAAAATATATACATAAAATTTTTGTGTACACACATATATGAATATATATGTATACACATGCACACACACTTATAACAACATAACAAACAACTTTTTTTTTTTTAAAGAATCGGGGATTCTCTCTAGTGATATGACAAGCCATGATGCCAGAAGACTAAAGATGAGCCGTGCTACACACTTTCTGATAAAGAATGAAGAATAAGACACTTTTTTTGGACATGTCCAATGTAGAAATTTGTTCTTTTCAATTATATGTATTTGTTTTCTTTTGTTCTCAGTTGGGGAGGAAGGATTGGGATGGGTGGGAGCAAAGATTGATTATGCTGATTAAAAACAAAGTTTTTTTTTTCAGAAAATATTTCCATCGGACATTTATAGATGGCTAACAGGTGGTTAGATATGTGAGACTAGAAGTCAGGAGAGAGGTTAGGGCTGTACAAATATGAGAATGATTTGCATAGAAATGATAATTGAACTCATGGGAGCTACTAAGATGACTAAATGTGATAGTACAGAAAAAGAGAAGAGAGCCCAAGAAGGAGCCCAGGGCACAGTGGGGGATGTCCACCTTTAGTGGGCATGGCTGGAATAGATTCAGCAAGGGAAACTGAGAGGAAGCAGGCAGACAGGTAGGCGGAGAAGCAGGTGAGAGAAGTTACAAAAAAACTGGAGTGAAGAGATTATCAAGTAGAAGGGGGGTGATGAACAATGTCCAAGGCCAGAGAGAGGTCAAGAAAGACGAGAATTGAGAAAGAACCATTCAATCTATTCATTTAGAAATCATTAGTAACTTTGGAGAGAGCACTTTCAGTTTAATGAAGAGACCGGAAACCACTATTAAGAATTAAAAAGAGAGTGAGAGGAACAAAGTGGATTTACCTAGTGTAATGACCTTCTCAAGGAGTTTAGCCATGAAGTGCATCTGAGACTCTAGATGATGTGCTTGGGTCTTACAGAGTTTTCATTTCACGCATCTCTCTCATCTCCCAAGTCGTATGTATTGGAGCCAGTTTAAAGCCTAAACTCCAGAATTTATATCTGCCTACATGAGGAGCTCCATTCTCTGTCTTATAATCAAGGGATTTCTCCACCATTCCTTATATTAACAGTGATTTCAGTCGAGTGGATGGGGTAGAGAAAGCCACTTGAGGGACTAGAAAGATGGGAAGTTATTAAGAAAGGGCAAAGTGATTTCATTGGCCTCATAAATCTCAGGCAGAGAGATGATGGTCAGGGAAGAAGCAACCTCTCTCCTCTTCTCCATGTTTATCCAGTTTGCTGAGTCTCTGAGACAGACAGATCAGATCATTCGTTTCCTGCCACCCTTTGGCCTCCCAAGGGCCACTTAATTACTCAGCCCATGTGCTGTAACTTGAATGTGCTTTTCCTCTCTTGACTGGGGCATTTATCATTCACTCTCTCCCCAGACATCACCCCACCATTGCTTTCTCTAATTGCTTTCTCCTCTCCTTATCAAGGGCAGGTCCCATAAATCTTTTCCCCTTTGTTTATAAAAATAAATAAATTAATAAAAAAGTAAAAAAAAAAAAAAAGAAATTCTAACCCTTTGCTTTCTTGCCCAGCCATGATTCTTCTTATAAAATAAATTAAAAAAAAAAGTTCGGAGAGCATTTTACATTTTCCCTGATTGTCCAATTCTCTCTACCCTTCTCACCTCCCCCTGCCCTACTCCAATATCCCAAACAGATATCTGGACCATCTGTTAATTGGGAAGAGGGAAATTTAATGTTAATTTTCCCCTACAAAGGGTGGGGAAACCAGTAAGAATTGGTAATGATAGAATTCTATTCTGAATCTAATGCTTACCAAGAGAAAGGAACTGGTTGGTTATATGGTAACAAAGGGAAGTGACCATAATCTCCTAGAATGTAGTGACCTTGGACAAGTCTCTTGACTTTAGTTTCCTCACCTGTAAAATAAGGGAATTGGGCTAAATAACCTCTAAGGTTCCTTCTAGCTCCATAACAATGATCCATGACTTGTTGCTGGAGAGGTCAGTCTAGCTCGCTGGAGAAAGCAAAGTATGAGCTCTCTTGGCACAGTCTTTGAGAACCCAGGGGTAAACCCTATGCCTTGATTAATAAATTAGACTGGGACATTGATATAACTACATCAGCCCATCTACCTTCCAGCAGTATGTAACCTATTTGTTTTTTTTTTTTTAATTTTGGTCTCTGTAGAAAGAGCACTTAATCCATCTTAATGCCTTGTATACAACAGGTACTCATAGATGTGGTAGCAAGGAGAAGAAAAAGAAATCAAAGGAATTAGATTAGGCAAAGAAGAGACTAAGCTTTCACTCTTTGCAGATGATATGACAATATACTTAGAGATTCCTAGAGAATCAATAAAAAAAATTCTTGAGATAATAAATAAATTTGGCAAAATTGCAAGATATAAAATGAATCCACATAAATCCTTGGAATTTCTATATATTTCTAACAAAGGCCAAAAGTAAGAAATAGAAAGATGGACAGCGAGGTGATGCAGTGAATAGAGTACCGGCCCTGGAGTCAGGAGTCCTTGAGTACAAATGGGGCATCAGACACTTAACACAAAAACTAGCTGTGTGACTTTGGGCAAGTCACTTAATCCCAAGTGCCCTACAAAAAGGAATAGAAAGAGAAATTCCATTTAAAGTTTCTGAAGACATAAAATATTTGGGAGTCTACCTGCCAAAACAAAACCAGGAACTATATGAACACAATTAACAAAACACTTTTCACACAATTAAAGTCAGATCTAAACACTTGGAAAAAGATCAGTTGCTTGTAGTTAGGTCAAGCTAATATAATAAAAATGATAATTCTACCCAAATCAATTTATCTATTTAGTGCAATAGCATTTAGTTTACCAAAATTATTTTATGGAGCTAGAAAAAAATAGTAACACAATTCATCTGGAAGGACAAAAGTTCCTGAATATCAAGGGAATTAATGAAAAGAAATGCTAGGGAGGGTGACCTAGCCATACCAGGTTTTAAACTGTGTTATAAAGCAGCAGTCATCAAAACTACATGGTACTGGCTGGAATAGAGTAGTGGATCACTGGAACAGATTAGGTTCGCAAGACGCAGTGGTCAATGAGTTTAATAATCTACTATTTGATAAACCCAAAGACTCCAGCTTCTGGGATAAGAATTCACTATTTGACAAAAACTTCTGGGAAAACTAGAAAATAGTATGACAGAAACTAGGAATAGACAAATATCTTACACCATATACTAAAATAAGGTCTAACTGGGTGTATGGTCTATATATAAAGTTTAATACTGTAAGCAATCTGGGAGAACAAGGAATAATTTACCTATCAGATTTATGGAGAAGGGAAGAATTTATGACCAAAGAAGAGGTAGAAAGAATTATCACATGCAAAATGGATAACTTTGATTACTTTAAATTGAAAAGTGTTTGTACAAACAAAGCCAATGTAATCAAGATTAGGAGGGAAGCATAAAATTGGGAAAAAAAAAAGTTTTACAACCTGTGTCTCTGATAAAGGTCTAATTTCTAAATACGAAGAGAACTGAGTCAAATATATAAGGATACAAGTCTTTCCTCAATTGATAAATGGTCAAAAGGTATGAACAGGAAGTTTTCAGAGGAAGAAATTAAAGACATCTATAAAAAAATAGAAAAAATGCTCTAAATCACTATTGATTAGAGAAATGCAAATCAAAACAACCCTCAGGTACCACATTACAGCTATTAGATTGGTTAACATGACAAAATGGAAAAATGATGCTGGAGAAGATGTGGAAAAATTGGAGCATTAATGCATTGTTGATGCAGTTATGAACTGATCCAAGTCTTCTGGAGATCAATTTGGAATTATTCCCAAAGGGCCATAAAAATATGCATACCCTTTGACCCAGCGATCCCACTTCTAGGGCTGTGTCCCAAGTAGATCATACAAGTGGGAAAAGGACCTGTATGTACAAAAATATTTATGGCAGGTCTTTTTGTGGTGGCAAAGAACTAGAAATCAAGGGGATGCCCATCAATTGCGGAATGGCTAAACAAGTTGTGGCATATGAATGTAATGGAATACTATTGTGTTATAAGAAATAAGGAGCAGATGGACTTCATCATAACCAGGAGTAACTTACATAAACAGATGCTGAGTGAGGATAGCAGAACCAGGAGAACATTGTACATAATTACAGACACATCCTATCTGTGGTGACTGACTTTGATTGACTGGGCTCTCTCAGCAATGTAAGGTTATAAGGTAACTCCAAAAGACTCATGATGAAAAAGGCTATCCACACCCAGAGAAAGAATTATGGAGTCTGAATACAGAATGAAGCAAACTCCTTCCTCTCTCTCTCTATTTCTTTTGTTTCGTTTTTTTTTTCCTTCTTTCTCATTGTTCACTCCATTGTTTATAATCCTTCTTTACAACTTGACTAATGGTTAATGAGAAGGTATTTCTACAACCTATATCAGATAGCATGCCTTCATGGTGGAGGGGGGAGAGGGAGGTGAGGGAGGGGGAGAAAATTTGGAACTTGATTGTGGAACCGAATGCTGTAAACTAAAAGGAAACAAATGAATAATTAAAAAAAAAAAAAACAGCAACACCTTGGGTCCATATCAGTGGTATGTTGATAAATATTTAACCATTGGCTTTCTGGTGGTGGTGGTGGTGTATACTAGACACTTTGGGGTTTAATCTGCATATTAACATTATTTCCTATCATTTTCTTAAGAGTAGACAATCAACAAGAGAACAAATCCAGCCGCGATCAGTAGTAGTTTTCAAGTTTCTCATTGTAAATGGTCACATTGAAAATTTGAAAAATCACCTCTAGAAGTGCTTCCAGCACACCTGCAGTATACAGCTTCTCCTCCACCACCTTCTCTCTAGGAAGAATGGGCCGTCTCTTAGCCCAATGTCCATGAAGGTTCACTTTCAATTGCATTATGTCTGTCGGGTGAGTCTGGCTCAGTGACGGCTGGGCTGGGGATTTGTCAGCAAAATGACAGGGAGCAGCCGGAGAGCCAAACTGCTTTCTGAAGGTTAGACAGCCAGGAGAGGTTCCTCTTCGTCACCCGACTGGCAGCTAGAAACCATCACAGAATGTCACCATAATAGAGGTCTCAGCGAAGCACTTTCATCACAAGAGTAGATTTTATAGACAGCTTTCAGTTTGGCTGTCCCTGTAGGCAGGGATGGGACAAGCTAGGCCAGTGTCCAGGTCCAGGCAGCCAAATGACCCTGAGGAAGACCCATTGTGGCTGTACAGCCTTAGTGACTGCAGAAGCACTGGTTTAGGGACCATGAACTGCTCTTGGGAAGTTGGCAGACATGGCAGCTTCTGTGATCCCATTTTCCTCTTCTATCTCAGTAACAGCTCTCTCTTCTTCCCTCCCCAGCCCCTTCTCACTGTCCCCTCCCTCCTGTACTTTTGTCACAACCTCCTTCCAGGGCATATTCCTTCCCCACTCACCCCAGCCCATCCTTCCCACATGGCCAGACTCCTCTTCCACTTCTGCAAGCACAAATGCGACCTTGCCTCTACTCAACTCCAAACTCTTCAATACAGTCCTACTGTCTCCAAAGGATAATCCTTCTCCTCCTGGCATTCAAGGCCCTTCATGTCCTGATATCACGTTACCTGGACAAGATCATTTTGCACCTCTCTTCCCCTCAGGAATTCTATACTTCAGCCAAACAGAACTTCTTCTTTCCCCTATATGTATCCTCTGCTGTCCAACCCCCAATGGCTTTCACTAAATTGCCTTAAATATCTCCGTATTTCTCTTTTTTGAATTCCCGTTGAAGTTTTAAACACTTACGAAATGCCACTTCTTCCAGGAAGCTTGGTCTGATCTCCCAATTTCCCTTCAGGAATAACCTTTGCTTATATTGCCCTAATCTACCAGCCCAGTATCATTTTATTTTTCAGTTCATGACATATAAACATTTGCTGAAGGAATTGAAGGTATTTAATCTGGAGAAGAAAAGACTCAGGGAGAGCATAATGAATACCTTCAAGTGTTTTTCCCACATGGAAAAGGGCAGAAATTTATTTTATTTGGTCCCAGAACAAAGATATTGAAGGCATCAAGGATTAGAGGATGTTCTGGGGCCCGTGGACAGAACTGGCAGGTGAGAAAGTGTCACCAAGTGTCAGGGAAAAAAACAAAGAAACACAAACACAACCTTCCTAGCCATTGGGTAGGCTGTAGAGAATTCATTTTCCGTTTTATTACATACCCCCACCATGTCCCTAGCCCACAGTGCTGGTAATTCTCCTCTTTGTCTCATCTGAAATCTGACTTAGAGAAAATGAAGACTCACTTCAACTTTGCATCTCTAGTAAAGTGGGCTGTGTATAACACATCTAGGAAATGGTGGGTTTTTTTTTTTGTTGAGTTTAGGTGAACTGAGGATGTCCCAAGAGCAGAGCAGAACCATGTATGAGCCCATCTGGATTCAATGATATCAGCCTGTCAGTATGATCAGAGCTGGGATGGAACCCACTGCTTAGCCTTTGGGTGTGGGAGGGCTTCATCAGGAAGCTGAAGTGAAATTGAGACTGGCAGTGAAGGCCCTTGACGATCTGCCCTTACTTGTCTTTGTAGTAACATCACTTGTTATTTCCTTGTGCTATGGAGTCCTTTCAGTCATGTCCAACTCTTGATGACCCCATTTGGGGATTTCTTAACAAAGATATTGGAGTGGTTGGCCATTTCTTTCTCTAGCTCATTTTATAAATGAGAAACTGAGGCAAACAGGGTGAAGTGACTTTCCCAGAGTCATAGAGCTAGTAAATGTCTGGATTTGACCTCAGGAAGATGAGACTTTTGTAGGAACAGCAGCTGCCTTATCATTTCCCTAGGGGACCATGTTTTCTGGTAAGATGACTCAAGTCATCAGCCCAGAACCTGCCAGACACTTTCCTGCTTCTAATTTTCCCTTTCTTTTTCTGCCTAGTGAAATCTTCAAAGTTCTCTGTCTCTCTATTTCTATCTCTCTGTTACCCTTCTCTTTATGTCTTTTTTTTAAATAGAAAGGGGTACTTCTTAAATGACGTGCTCAGATGCAGTACTGTTTGAAGATGTCTAATGGGAACAGAGCAGAGAAGGGAGTAGATTTGGAAAACGTGGAGATAGAATTTTGGAGGACCCCAAATGGTCCCTTAAAATCATGTTCTGGGCTACTTTATAAATAGAATATAAGTGCCATGAGGAATCTTTGGGATCATCTTGGCTTTGAGAAGCAATCTGCTCCAGGCTATCCAGCATGAAGAAGAGGAGCCAGGATTTCAGCCTCTCAGGCCAGGGCTCTTTCTGTTACACAAGAGAAGTTCAGAAGATTTTCCAAACCCTCTTCTACTGACTTGCCTTCCCACAAAGTTTTTAATTTTGTACTTTTAAACTAATCTTCCCAAAGAACTGGTGATAACTTCCCACTGGGAAATGAGTGACCTCCTAACATCAAAGCAGAAAAGGGCTTTGTAGATCAAAGGCCCTAAGAAGCAATCTTGCTCCCTGTGGACCCCCAGGGGCAGGGGACGTGAAGGACTTCTATTCCCAATTAAGTGGTGGGGGCAATCCCCCCCCAGTTCCAGCTGATGCCTCTTCGTGGCTTGAGACATCTCTAGTCCCCAAATTCTAGTAACTTGTAGAGGTTCTGGAGGGTCAGGGTATTGTGGCCTGCATCTCTTCTACAGAGAAAGGTCACATATTCTAGTATGTGTGTGTGTGTGTGTGTGTGTGTGTGTGTGTGAAGATCTCAAACTTGACCCAGTAAAGAGGAGAAATTTTTCCTTTTACCATCAGTGGCCTGGAAAGTATTGGAAATTAGAGCAGGCTTTTGCAACCTGAATATTTAAGGAGAAAAACTCGGATTCCTCAGGTGACTTTCAATGCACAGGGCATGGGGTAGCTGTGCTCGGCCTTGACAGAGCTGGTCCAGTACAAGGACTACAGTATTAATCAGTCAATCGACAAGTATTTCTTAAGTCGCTGTTAGATGCCAGGCGCTGTGCTCGGCACTGAGGATATAAGGACAAGGAATGATTTGATCTCCAGGGTTTGGGATGTCGGGGCTGAGGCCTCCAGGAGGCTGCAACCACTAAAGCTGGAACCTTTTGTCTTGATGTTTTTCTTTCATTGCTGAAATTAAAGCTTAATACTTCTCTATCCCTCTGAGCAAAGAACTACCTTAAGTAAGAGAAAAAAAAGAATAAAAATGAAAAAAAAACACATATGGAAAAGAAAGGGATGAAGGAAGATCAGGAATAAGGATATAAGAAGAAAAAGAAAAAAGGAGAGGGAAAGAGAGAAGAAGAAAAGAAGAACCAATCACTAGACATTTATTAAACACCTACTATGTGTCAGTCTTGGAGGTAGGCAGTGGCAATATAAAGAAAAAAATGAAACAAAAGGGAGGGCAGAAGAAAAAAAGGGAAGGAGAGAGGATAAAAGGGAAGTTACTTTAATAAACTTTTATTAAGCACCTACTGTGTACAGAGTACTAAATTCTGGGAAGGGCTTCCTGCAGGAGATAGTTTTTGAATAGATCTTTCAGGGACAGAAAGAAATTCCTCAGACAAAGAATGGAAAGAAGGGCCTTCCAGATTTAGGAACAAAGTGGGTAATAGCATGGAAGTGGGCTGTGATTGGCAAGGGTCTTACAGTGTCTCTAGGACCCTATGTCTGAATACTATTGGTAGTAATTTTAATGCATAGTCCTTCGTCCAGATTCCAACTCCCTTGTTTCATCATGGTTAAAAGCTGGCATCCTGCAGTATGAATATAGAGAAGAATATGAAACTGTTCCTCCCCGATCAGTGAAGGAATATTTCCCCCAAATGAGTCACAGGATTGAGAGGGCCACTCTCTGTGGTTGAATGGAATGACACTTTCTCTCACCAGACATGTGGTCCTGAAGCATCATGAGACCCAGAATGGGGGAGGCATCTTCCTGCTTAGATTTCCCTCCCAGCAAACTGAATATTGTCCTTGGCAGAGCATGAATTCAGAGCCATTGTTACCCTTAGATAAAGCTGAGGTTTGCAGTCTTGGGTCTTAGGAGAGCTCACTAAAGGCAGTATGTGTCCTAATTTAAACTGAGCGAGAGGGTGAAATTTCAGAAAGACAATTTAGAATATTTATTCTTTGCCCTTATTGGCCTCTTCAAGCACTGTCTGAATTGACTCTCAGTGATGGGGTCTTCCTCTGCCTAGTGATGGAGCAGTCTGAGATCCTGGGGGGTCCCAATTCCTATGTGGTTAGAAGCAGTGCTATTCATTTGTTTTTCATTTTTTCAATTTATTTACTATCAGTTTACAACATTAAGTTCCACAAATTTTTGAGTTCCAAATATTCTCCCCCCTTCCCTCCCATGGCAGCATGCAAACCCATATAGGTTCTACCTATACCTTCACATTAAACAGCAGTCAAGTTGTAAAGAAGCATTATAACCAATGGACTGAATAATAAGGAAGAAGAAACAAAGCAAAACAAAATGAAAAAGAGAGAGCAAGGAGTTGGCTTCCATCTGCATTCAGACTCTCTAGCTCTTCCTCTGGATGAGGACAGCCCTTTCCATCATGAGTCCTTTGGAGTTGTCTTATAACCTTGCATTGCTGAGAGGAGGCCAGTCTATCAAAGTTTGTCATCCCACATACGACATGTCTGAAATTGTATACAACGTTCTTCTGTTTCTGAAGCAGTGCTATTCTTTCGGTGAGTGGAAGAACGGTCAACACTCTCTATTGCTTCAATTTCTCTCCTTTTCTCTCTCTCTGCAAGAAATTGAGAAGTCCAGGTGACTTTGTGGCCAGGTAGATTGTGTTTGATTTGGGGGAGATATTGGTAATAACCTATCATCATTCTCATTACAAAAAATAAGTTTTTGTTTTGGTTTTTGGAGGGAGGGGAGAGGGAAGTTTTGCAGACCTTTGCTTTCATCAGCATAGTGAGGGGAGCTCACTCTCTTGCACAAACATAGATCAGTGACCAAGTTCAATTTTATTTCATAAATATTGTCTGCTCTATGCAAAACACTCTGCTAGGTGCTGCTGGTTTAAATTCAAAAAAGGAACAGTCTGTCTGCCCTCAAGGAGTCTCATGCTGTTGGATTTGTTTGCAATTTGAAGCCATAGACAATAGTCCTAGATACTGTGTGATTAACTTACTTTCTCAGGGTTGTTGTTCTATTCAAGATATGAAATGGAAAGACAGGCTGAAGAAAGGTGCCCTGTCTATCTTTCAGTGGGAGTGATATCCAAGGTCTGAACTCTTCTGCAGAATTATCAAGCCTTGTTCAGTCGGGAAGTGTGACCAGAGGACTGAAGTCGAAACCCAGCTCAAATCTCTTTTCTGTAATGACTACCAGGAGACCTGCTTAACTCTCTAGGTTGCACATGCAAGGACAATCTGATTTAAAGGGAACCACCCTGATCGGCTCATTGGAGCCTCCCTTCACATCTAGCCAATGATGAAGGAAGCTTCCCCTGCAGATCTACAGGCCAACAGTCCTTATTTCATAGGGTCTCTATATGCAGTTCAGATGTTGGAAATGTGAGCTTATCCCCAACCAATGAAGGTTCTTTTTACTTCCCTGTCATATTTCTCAGTGTCCTAGTATACCAAGGGATGGATCTCTGGTCCCCCATTGGCTGCAATCACATAGCTAGCATATCAGAGACCACCTTTGAAAACAGGCCTTACCAACTGCAAGGCTATCCTTCTATGACTACACTGCACTACCTGACACCTGGGGCTTGTCTGTTGGGGATCATTACAACTGAGTTGTAAGACACCATGCCCATAAAGAGCTCAGGGGAGCAGAGGAAAGTTCATGTGAATGCATGCAGAGTAGAGTAATTAAAGCCAAGAAGACAAGATACATATACACTGACCACAACAATGTAAAGACAGAGCAATGAAACGGAATGCAGAATTGGGTCATTATAGAGAGACTGACTTGGACCTGAAGAAGTGTTGTTAGAAATGGATCTTCCTTTGTTTCTTTGTGAGGTGGAGGCTGAGGGGATGGGGCATTTCCTATGCTTCAGATTGGGTTCACACTTTCCTTCATTTTGTTGAGTTTCCTTCTATTTTATATCTCTTTCCTAAAAACCATCAACAAAAGAAACAAAACCAAACCACAACCTTTCTAAGAACACCTGGCTCTCTGCTCAGGGGAGGGGAAGGAAGATATTTGTGGGTTAATTTGATGTAAAAGCTAACAGCATCATTAAAAGGACCATGTAAGGGGGCGGCCAGGTAGCACAGTGAGTAAGAGCACTGGCTCCAGTGTTGAGAAGACCTGGAGATCGAATACCGGGCTCAGACACTTAGCACCCACCCAGAAACACCTGGCCGTGTAACCTTGAGCAAGTTACTTAACCCCAATTGCTTAGGGGTGGCCAGGTGGCTCAGCGAGTAAGAGCACCGGCTCCAGTGTCGGGATGACCTGGATCAAAAATCCCGGGCTCAGATACTCAGCACCACACCCAGAAATAACTGGCCGTGTAACCTTGAGCAAGTTACTTAACCCTGATTGCTTAAAAAAAAAATAAAAAGGACCATGTAAGAAGGTCCTTATTTTTATGTCTTGACTATGAATCTGTTTTCATTTTATCAAAGATGTTTTGATTGATTCAGATTTTTATTACTGTTTTGATGATTTGCTTGCTTTTGATGTAGTAATGATATAGTGATTCCCTGTTAAATAAAGACCTCTCTGGAGTAAACTTTTTAAATTAGACTATAACCTTCTTGGGGGACAAGGATTGTGTTTTTGTCTTCTAAATATCCCTAAGGCTTAGCACAGTGCCTGAAACATAGTAGGCACTTAATAAATGTTTATTGAATTAATTGTCTTATGAAGGCTCAGTTTTGTGAGCATATTATGACCAAAGCTTAAACAAAATTTCCCAGAGAGTTTGGTGCTCCAGAGGATTTGGGGGTATACTCAATTCTACAGCTAGTAGAAGTTGAGGGTTGCCCTTCCAAGACACTGCACAACAAGGGGCCAGAGAAAAGCCCAGTTGGACTGTATCATGAAGAACATGAATGAAGGCAGCATGGAATTAGGTGGATAGATTGGGGGGCATGAGGTTCTGGAGGACCACAACCTCAACTCAGGAATTTGGGATCTATTACTAAAGAGGCCAGCTAGATGATAGAGTATATAGAGCACTAGAGTCAGGAAGACTCATCTTCCTGAGTTCAAATCCAGTCTCAGATACTAACTAGCTGTGTGATCCTGGGCAAGTCACTTCATCCTGTTTGCCTCAGTTGCCTGATCTGTAAAATGAGCTGGAAAAGGAAATGGCAAACCACTCTAGTATCTTCACTAAGAAAACCCCAAAAAGGTTCATTAAGAGTGAGACATGACTGCAATGACTAAACAATAACACTAAAGAGAAATCTAAGCACATTAATAGGTGAGACTTTGTCCCACTCCAATACCTGAAGTCCTTCTTAGAGTCATGGCCTAGAGGAGCTTGTGCTCTGGAAGACTTTGCTTGTAGAGGGCAAAATTTATTAAATCTGTCCTACCAGGCCGGAATGGCCTTGAACTGGGCCATGGATGATGAACTGTATGCCTGTCATTGAAAGCTTAGATTCACTAAGCTCAAAGAGGCTCACCATGATGGCAGTGGCCAAGGAGAGGTGTCTTTTGGGGGTCCCAACACCTGATGAAGACTGTCCACAAAACTGTGGCAGGGCTGTGATCCTCACTGTTGGAGAGACTACCTATACTGATGAAACCATGGATCCCATAAGTATTGAAATTGCTGAGAAATGGCTTTTGACCTGAACTTTCTGTTTCTCAGAATTATACTTTTTAGGGCTGGAAGGTACCTCGAGACATTCTAGAACTGTTTCCTGCCTTTTGTTAGTAAAAGCAGTAGTTCATTCTCAGCTTCTGGAAGGAAGTGGAATCTAAGCTGTGTTTCTGGGGATTTTAAGGAAGTTAAGAGGTAGAGATGAGGAGGGCCAGAGGAACAGGTAGCCTGTACAAAGGAGAGGGTGTATGGGGTACTCAGGGAGAGCTAGCAGTTCTGGTGTGAGGGCTCGCTGAGCCCATTTCAGGGCTGCTGGACAGTTTGGGTATCCACTTGTCACCCAACTCTCACTTCTGGCTCCAAGAGACTGTAGCATGCTCAGCGGACATATTTCAGTGAAACTCTTCTTTGAAGATGGGCCAAACCAGCTTGAGGGTGTCCAACAGGTTTCAAAGCCATCCATGAATTAGGGGGAGTCGACTCCAAGTATGTGAAGCCTTCTCCTAGAGAAATGGGTAGATGAAAATGATGTGTCCCAATGGCCATGAATCAAGTGCTGTTTTAGTGATTTAGTGATTGGGCGATGGAATCAGCGAAGTTTGTGGAAACAGGAGAATGGAATGAATGGGACATCTGGAGGCAGATAGGCCAGGCTTGGATCTCTCCAATGCCACTTGTTGCCTGCATGACTTTGGGGATGGTGCTTAGAGGACCTCATTCCTTTATCTGGGAAAAGAAGAGTGGGGGGGCAGGACTAGGGGGTCTGATTAGATGGTCTTCTGGTTAATTTGATCTCTATATTTCTCCGAATCTTGGATGACAGATGACATTTTTTTCTTTCAAAGAAATTTCATTCTTTTTTCCAGGCTAATTATTGTGCCATGCAGTAAAGTTGGGCTTTCTTAAGAACATTCACAAGACCATGATGAACAAAAAAGGAGTGTACTGAAAACAAGCATCTCATTTGGAGGCAGAGAGCTTGCACATAGCCCTGGGCAATTTCCACCTTCACTGGGTCCCCTTCATGGCTTTGTCTGGGGCCACGATTCAGGGATCATCCCATTTCATCTGACTAGCCTCGTGAGACAGCTGATCACTGCCCGTCAGCTTCAGGGCTTAATCTTGGCACTAGTCCGAGGCTGGAAATAGCCCTTCAACATATGAATGAAGAAGGCCTGAACAGAGGGTGGTCATGTCTTTGGGGCATGATGGGTTAAATGAACAAGGAGCATATTTCAAAGTCTGTCCTGCTACACTGGCACACATGCAGTGCCCACAGATCAGCTGGTCAGCCAGTCATTGTATGTTTTGCTGTTTGCCCTTTGTTTTCCAAGAAGACCAATGATATAACGGTAATGTCTTGACTCATGTGTGAGATGGATTGAAGTGAGGCAGAGTTACACCGTCATCAGCCTCACTCTCTCTTCCAGAGGCATTGAAATCTAGTGGCAGGATAGAAGTCACTATGCCTGGCAATGGCCTGGGATGCAGTGGATGACCTTGGTGTCCTCCATTTCTGACCAAGTTCCAAGCACTCCACCGAGCTCTCTCCAGACGACTTCATGGCCATTGGAACAAGTCCTTTTTTCTACCCATTTTGCTAGGGAAAGTCTTCACACACTTGGAATGGATACCCTCTAACTCACAGATGGGTTTGAAGCCTGTTGGACACACTCAGGTTGCTTTGGTCCAACTGCAAAGACAGTTTTACCTGGGTGTGGCCACTGTGCATGCTACAGCCTCTTGGAGCCACAGGTAAGGGGTGGGTGCAAGTGGATACTCAAACTGGACCAGCAGTCCTGAAGTGGTGTGACGTGAAGCTAGCAGAGGTGCTAGCTCTCCCTGAGCACCCTGTACCCACTCTCCCTTTGTACAGGTGACCTGGCCCCAGTTCGTCATGCTCCCCTTCCTCATCTCTACCACGTACCATCCTTAGATTTCCTGAAAGGGCAGCTTAGACGCCGCTTCTTCCCAGAAGCCTTCCCTGATTCCACAGGGGCTCATGTCCTTTCCTCCTGAAATTAGGTTTGGTTTACTCATCTAGGTACCCATTATGGCCTGCCAGGGGAATGCAAGCTTCTGGAGAGCCTAGAAACAGTTATGAATGAATGAATGAATGAATGAATGAATGAATGAATGAATGAATGA
>NW_027186374.1:2843508-2857324 GCF_028583685.1 Petaurus breviceps papuanus | reverse complement strand
TGAATGAATGAATGAATGAATGAATGAATGAATGAATGAATGAATGATGAATGAAAACAAGAAAACTTTTATTCAGCATTTATTGTGTGCCAAACACTGTGCTAAGTGCTAGGGATGAAAAGAGAAGGCAGCAGAAGGCCACTGCTCTCTAGGAGCTAACCCTAATGGAGGGAGACAACATGTAAAAGGCAGGAAGGACAACTGCAGGGGACATGTTGTGGTCTAGATGATCTTAGGGCAGCACTGTGGGGAAGATGGCAAGGCCCATGTATCTGTCCAGTTTTTCATTCATTCATTTATTTGCTTCCTTCTTTGTTTGTTTAGGAGAGTGACCTTTCAGTTTATTATGTCTTCATTTCATCATCTCTACCAGGCTCATTTATTGACACTTAGGAAGTGCTTAAACAAAGGATTGTTGAATGAACTCCACTGACTTCCTTTGGGAATTAGGTTCTGTTTACACTGTATTTATCTGGTAGGTCCTTGTTTTCTTTTTTGGTGTGTTGTGTCCCATTTAGAGCGAGAGCTCCTTAACAACAAGGGATTGTTTTTTCACCTTTATTTATATCCCAAGAAATTAGCACAAATCTTGGCGCAAAGTAGGTGCTTATTACATCTTTGGTTAATATATAGTACATTCATATGTTGGAGAAAGCACATTAGAAAAGGATTAAGCAATAATTCCTTACTCAGATCCAGGGTTTCTCTGCTCCCTCTATCCCCGGCACCCTTCTCCACTCACCCCACCCTTCACTCTCTTAACTACTCCCCCCCCCCTCCAGCACCCTCCTCCACTCCCCCGGGACCCTCCCCCCCTTTGGTACTTTTTATAGAGTCTTCCTTGTCCATACAAGGCAGCATTGTATAAATATCAGCTGATTAGCTGAATGTGCCTTTTTAAAAGAAGACCAGGTAGTCTGTTAAAAGTCTTAAAACAGGATGTTTTAGGTGTAAACCAGCCCAGTCTGAAAGGAGTGAAGGAAAGGAGAAAGGGTGTTCCAGCCTGCCCTCAGCCCATGGCACCAGCTTTTTCCCAACCCCACTCAGGTTGTCTCTAGTTTAGAGACAGCTGAGATCTCTTCAGACTCCCTACCCCTGACAATTCTCCCAGACCTGCCTGGGTTCAATGAAGGACAAGAGGAACAGATTTCTCTATGTCTGAGACCTTGACAAAGCCCTGTTGTCACTATTGGAAGGGGTAGGTACTGTGAGGATCCACATGGTCCTTGAATAAGGGAATCCCCTGAGGTTCAGGGAGGGAATACCCCTGCCAGAAGGTCACAGAGGCAAGAGCTCAAGGTGACAAGCCTTACGTCTTCAATTCCAGCAGTTTCTCTGTCTTGCTTTATCTGTATCTCTCTGTCTGTGTTTCTGTCTCTGTTCATCTTTCTTTCTCCCACTTCCCTTTACTCGCACCATAATTCCTTCATTATTCCTGCAACACATTGGATACTAATAGATGATAATAAATCCTTCCTCCCAGGAAATTAGTTCCTTTTAACAGAGGCCTTCAATGATGCCAGAGGAACAATTAATGTGAGTGACAGCATACTCTAGTAGGAAAGCACTAGATCTGAACCCAGAAGTTGCCTGAGTTCAGATCCTTCCTCAGATTTGCTATGTGACCCTAGTAAGTCATATTTATTCTTAGAGCCTCAGTTTTCCCATATGACAAATGTGGATAATAATAACTATAATGCCAATCACTGTTCTGTGTTCCAAGCTCCCCTGCTCTCTCTTCTGACATTTTCTACTCAGTCTCCCAGCTCTGATGTTCAGTGCTCCAAGGTCTCTTTTGGGACTAACATTCTATGCTGCAGTGACATTGTAAGACCTAAGATATTATATTATAAGGCTCCTCCAGGCTCTGACATTTTATGTTCTAATGGTCCATTAAGCATAAATTCTGTAAGTTCAAAGTTCTAAGCTCTCTCCCAGATCAAATATTCTTAAAGATCCTTTTGTATTTCTAACTTGGTAGAACTTGGGAGAGATAGATAGAGAGATAGGTAGAAGCCCCCTGCAAAGATGTGATTCTATCTCAAGGGCTGTTTTCAGATTCAAATGAGATCATGGATGTGAAGGGCTTTGTAAATCTTCTAGTGCCATAGAAATGAGCTAGGAAATGGAAAATTCATGCTACTGACCAACCAAAGGGGACGATGTCTAGGGTACATATAGATGATAGCAAACCTGACCCAGGGTAGCCATCAGCTCTGTGTATAGGCAGCCAAACACAGACATTCTCTAAAATGGTCTCAGGAAACAGATGTACCCTTCCTAACCTCCAGGAACAGTGACTGGAACCATGCTGCCTGTTGGATTTCCGACTTCTAGACTTTTACTCTTGTCATTCCCTCTGCCTAGTATGTTCTTTCCCTCATCCCTACTTCTCATAATCTTGCCTCTCATTGAAGGTCAAGTTCTGATATCAACTCCATCATGCTGGCTTCCCTGATCCCCCTCCTCCTTTCCCTGTCCCACCTGAACTCCTCAAATATTTTCATTTCATCTTCCTTAAGAGATGTGGATGTGGAATCATAGGTCCTAGTTTACAACCCCAATTCCCCTTCTTTATACCTGTATGGGTGTTGTTCCATTACTTCCTCTTTTTGAACCTCAGTATCTTTCTCTGCAAAAGGCTAGTGAGATGGACTTGATCACTCAGATCTGAATCCTAATCATGCTTTTGATTCCTTCTCATAACATATGAGACTTCACAGAATGGTGTGATACTAGGATTGAGATCTCACAATAAAGGGCCTTAAAGTCAGTTGTGTACAGCTTTAATTTATCTATTTGCTTTCCATCCATCCATCCATCCACCCATCCACCCATCCACCCATCAATCCATCCATCCATCTATCACTGACTACCTTTGTATCATCTCTTTACCACTCTATTCTAAATTATTTTACCTAACTGAAAATCTTTCATGGACAGGGAACACATCAATCCATAGTTATATCCTCCCAACAGCTAGCACTGGGGAAGACCCATAGGAAGTGCTTAACAAATTCAATGAATTGAATGAATTCATTGAAAAGGTGCTATAAAAAACAAACAAAAAACCCCCCGACAATTTCCTAATCCCTTTCACACTGAATTGTTTTTGACATATCCTACCATTGAGGGTTTCAATAGCCCTATATTCTATGATAGATCTCCTTATTGGTAATAATTAGATCATGATTTAGAGTTGGGTGAGACCTTGGAGTTTAATTCCTCTATCTCATTTTGTTATGGAGAGGGAGAGAAAGAAACAAACATATATAAAGCACCAGGTGTTGGACTAAGTCCTTTACAAATATTATCTCATTTTATATGAGGAAACTGAGGCTCAGAGTTTAGTGACCTCTAAGCTCTAAATCCTTTGATCTTATAAAAAATTACATGAGGCTCCAGAGGATAATATAGTCATAGATTTATGCCAGTGCACAATGATGGAGAAAGGAATTGGAACACTATACAACAGAAGGGACAGTAAAGAGGGCGGTTTGGCTTACTCGGGCTCACACAAGAAATTAATGACCAGAATTGGGATCTCCTAGAGAGGAAGGAATGAGTCAACCTGTACGTATGCACTTCACATTTTTGGGGGTGCCAGCCATCCTCTCACACCAACTGCTTTCCTTGAATCACTTCCAGACTCCAGTGGCCTATATGTTCACTGAACTTTCAGGACATGTCTATCAGTTAAGACTATACCCCGTTACTGCCATGCTAATATCTCATATTTATATATTGGCATAAAGTAGTTATTAGAAGTATTATTATACCCATTTTGCTGATGAGGAACCTGATATCTGTTTCAGAGCTATTTAACTGACATTCGCAGATGTTAAGTGACTCATCCAGGTCAGCCAATCAACCAGTCATTGGTGGCCACATGATTTCAACCCAGATCTCTCCTGACTACAAGTCCAGTATAATTTCCATTCTCTCATTCTTGCAAAATGCAGTCTTGCTCAATAAGCATTGAATATGAGGTCCACCCATTGCTGTTTGCAACAATCTCAACCAGTAAAGGTATATTCAAACATGCTTAGTTTACTCTGCTAATTAAGGCAGGAAATGGATGAAGACTTACCAGTAGTGCTTGTCACACACACACACACACACACACACACACACACATTCTGAGTCACTTAACCAGAAATCTCATGTTTCCCAGACACTCTGCTTAACTGAGTTCTTACTGGGTCAGCCACATATCAACCACTAGGTAGGAAGAGGTACAATTTTCTGTTTAATTTAACGTTTTACAGGATATCCCTCTGGCAATAATGCTGTTATTTGTCCAGCTTTAGTGGCGAGAAACAAGGCTATCCTACTTCTTAGGTCACTAACACGTGTGTTTGGTGGTAAAATGACCCTCATGGTGCGTTCTCAGGGATGTCAGACAAACAGTCTTCAAAGAGACATCTTGGCCCATTCCTCTCTTTACCCTTCTGATCTAATTAAGTCCCGAATCATCAGTTCTACTTGGACAGCATTTCTTTCATCCATCTGTTTTGCATTATGCAAAGCAGCACTGTCCTCTCCCCCACTACAGGTTTTCATAACCCTCCGCCTTGATCATAGCACACTTTGGCTAGCATCCCTGCCTCTTTTCTCTCCTTTTTCCAATTCTCCTCCACCTAACTGTTAAAATGGCTTCGCTGTAGGTCAAAACCAAACCAAAATCAAACAAAATATTTGAGGTGGGGCAGGTAGGTGGCACAGTGAATAGCGCATTGATCCTGGGGTCAGTAGGACTAATCTTGACACTTACTAGCTTTGGGACCCTGCACAAGTCACTTAACCCAGTTGTCTCCAACAAACAAACAAACATACAAACAAAAAACCTTCAGTGGTTCCTTATTTCCTCTGGGATTAAACTCAGATTCCTCTTCCTTGTCTAAAAGACAGTACACATCTCATCTTGAACATACCCTTCTTAGTCTTGTTTCCTACTTCTCTATGCTTCAGTCAGTCTGGAAAGTTTTCCTTTCTCGAAGTTTTGCATGCAGTTCCCCATTTCCAAACACTCATACACGCCATCATCTGTGGGGCTCCCCTAACATCTCTAATTCATGGAATCCTCCTCTGTTCCAAGCTTCAGACCAAGTAACACCTCCTCCATGAAGCCATTACTGACATGATATCCTCTGCTTTTTCTTGTCAATCTGTGCTTCTGTACCTGCTCTCTGTCTGTCTCTGTCTCTCTCCTTCCCTTCTGTCTCTCTGTATCTCTCTCTGTCTCTCTTAAACTCTGTCTCAATCTCTCTCCATCCATCTCTTTCTTTCTGTCTCTGTCTCTCTCAAGTTTTGTCTGTCTGTCTATCTCTCTCAATCTCTGTTTCTGTCTCTCTCCTTTTCTTTGTATGTCTCTCTGTCTATCTCTTTTTCTCTCTGTCTCTGTCTCTCCCTCTCCCTGTATGTGTGTCTCTTCCTCTCTCTGTCTCTCTGTCTTTGTTTCTGCCTCTGTTTGTCCATCACTCCTTTTCAAATCAGTCTTTTTTGCCTTTTTAAATGCACCATATCCCATTCTGCCTTGCATTGCAGTGATGTGGGTTCATGTCTCCTTTCCTTTCCAATTGGAGACTCACATTTTGTCTTCTCTATACGTGCCAAGCACAAAGCCCTGACCATATGAGGTGCTTCCTCCTTGTTTGCTAAGGTGTTATGAAGTGGAAAGAGTTCTATATTTGGCAAATAGGCAGCCAGTTTATTAAATGCTTATCACATGTCAGGCGCTATGCTAAGCACTGGGACAACCAGAACAAACAAAAAGAAAGATGGCACCTGCCTTCAAGGAGCTCCCATTCTAATGGGAGGAGACAATGCATGAAAGAAGCTGCAAATTGGGGGATGAAGGAAGGTGACTAGGCATCATGGCCAAGTCTGGGCCAGTCAGAAGCACTGCTCGGACGTCATGAAGCATGACCAACCAAGGCCTCCCTCAAAATGAAGGGCCCCAAGTGGAACTCAACATGGGTAGAAGGGGACCAGTATGGTGGAAGGGTGGTTCCGGTAAGAAAGCCCTGATCAACAAGGGAAGTTACAGGGTAAAGCTAACTTGGCTTTCTGTATTTTCAAAGGTCTGTGCACTTAAGAAAGTTACTTCTTCTCTCTGGGGCCCAGTTTCCTTTTCTGAAAAATGGGGGAATTGGAGAATGCAATTTCTAAGGATTGCTCTGACTATACATCCTGTGGCCCTCTCCACTCCTCTATTTATGGGAGCAGATGCACAGAAACAGATCGATCAGTCTAAGTTAAGGGGACAAATTAGTAAATAAAAAGAAGGAAGGAAACATGCATTTATCAAGTGTCTACTATTTGTGAGGCACTGTGCTAAGCCTTTGATAAATATCTCATTTGACCCTTACAACAGTCCTGGGAGGCAGGTGCTGTTATTGTTCCCATTTTATATTTGAGGGAATTGAGGCAGATAGAGGTTAAGTGACTTTCCCAGAGTCACACAGTTAGTAAGCATCTGAGGCTGTATTTGTACTCAGGTCTTCCTGATTTCAATCTCAGTTATCTGGTCACTGTTCCACAGAATTGGACTATGGACATTGATACCTTTGCCAGAAGTCGTCTATCTACAGAGCATTTCAAGAGGGTGCCAAGGGACTATCACCACCACTACCACCACAACCACCACCATCACTACCATCACTACCACCATCACCACCATCACCACCATTATCACCCCCCACCATCACCATCACCACCATTATCACCCCCCCCCCCCCCATCATCACCATCACCAATGAAGCTTTGGATTTGAAATCAAAGTCTTGGGTTCAAATCTTGTCTTTGTTACTTTTATCTTTAATCCTATACAAATTGCTTAGATTCTCTGGACCTCATTTTCCACGTAGATGAAATGAGGAGGTTATTTTTTTTTCTTTTTGGGGGCAGCCAGGTAGCACAGCGAGTAAGAGCACAGGCTCCAGTGTTGAGAAGACCTGGAGATCGAATACCGGGCTCAGACACTTAGCACCCACCCAGAAACACCTGGCCGTGTAACCTTGAGCAAGTTACTTAACCCCAATTGCTTAGGGGCGGCCAGGTGGCTCAGCGAGTAAGAGCACCGGCTCCAATGTCGGGATAACCTGGATCAAAAATCCCGGGCTCAGATACTCAGCACCACACCCAGAAATAACTGGCCGTGTAACCTTGATCAAGTTACTTAACCCCGATTGCTTTAAAAAAAAAAAGAAAAAAAAGAATTGAGGAGGTTGAATGTCCTTTAAGGTCCTCTCTAGGTCTTAATCTCTGTTACCTATAATCCCCAAGAGATAATATGCTGAAATGGAAAGAGTATTAGATTTATATCACATGTGGTGGAAATTCTAACTCAATATTCTTGGTATGTCAATAGACAATGACAGCAACAACAGTAAAAATAACAGCTCCAATTTATATCACATTTAGAGTTTTGCAAAGTGTCTTTTAATCTGTTTTGTTCTTTACAATATTTTTGACAGATGGGTGCTATTATCATTCCAATTTTACAGAGGAAGAAACTGAGGCAGAAAGAGTTTAAATGATTCTCATAACCAGAAAGCACCTGAGACTGGATCTGAATGCAAGTCTTCTTGGCTCCAGTCCCAATGCTCTGTCCATTTCACTACTGAGCTTTCTCTGGGTCCTAGTCTTCTGATCTATTAAGTGAGAATGTTTAATTAAATGGTCTCAGTCATTTTCAGTTCCAAATCCTAGGGATTAGAAGTCTGGGAAACAGAAGGAGACAAAGGGGGTGGGTGATTCCATATATATTTTTTTCTCCCTTGGAGGTGGGCAGGCTTTTGGAACTTTATGGAAGAAAACTCTTGGAGAAGTTAACAGGCTGGCATTCAGGCAAAGAGACAAAGGCTAGATGAGTACAGCAGAAACTCACTCACTTACAGCTAATCTGTCCAGAGCTCTAGGAGCCATTTCTATCTCATGGAATGTAGATCTAGAGCTGAGATGGAACACAACAATTATCTAGTCCAATTCACTCTTTTTTTTTTCCAGAGGAAGAGGTAGTTTTCTTGAGTGATTGGGTCTGTGGCATAGAAAAGAATATTAGACTCGACCTCAGTTTCCACTCTCTGAACTTTAATTTCCTCTTCTGTGGAAAAAAAAAATTGAGAATGTTTCCCCTACCCATCTCAGCTAAGCATTTTAAAGATACAAAGTGGTAATAAAGTGAACATGCTTTGCCAAGTGATATGCAATTATTAGAGCTAACCTGATTATTGGAGAGGAGAAAATAAAGATAAGAGGAATATTTTCTGGATAAGTAAGTGAAAGAACAATCTCACTACTTGAAGGGACTTCAGGGTTCATTCAGTCTGACTTGTATCCAAATAAGGATCCCCTTTATAAAGTTCCTTATGAGAGGTTATTCCAGCCTTTCTTGATTGAACTATCTTACTAGGGATGCAATACCTCTTGAAGTGGTCCACTGAAGTTTGGGATAAATTTAATTGTAAGGAAGCAATTTTATTCTCTCAAATTTCAATTTGATTCTTTGTCTCTTCCAATTCTGGAACATCAGAAGAAAACAAAACAAAACTACTCCACCATTGTTCCTGGATGGGTTGTGTCAATATATTCTCTTAGAGTCCTACTTTCCATTCCTGTAATTTTCCAG
This sequence comes from Petaurus breviceps papuanus, assembly GCF_028583685.1. Classification (NCBI taxonomy): domain Eukaryota; kingdom Metazoa; phylum Chordata; class Mammalia; order Diprotodontia; family Petauridae; genus Petaurus; species Petaurus breviceps. The sequence goes on along the minus strand of NW_027186374.1, from coordinate 2,848,692 downwards.
ACTAAAGTACACCCCTCCCTATTACTACTCCTCATTAGAATGTAAGTTACAAAAAACCTGTCAATGCAGTCATGCATTTTGAAGGTACCCAGGTATTCAGGGGCTCAAAAAAAAAATCCAATAGATTAGCATTTCAATTAATAACATCTTGATGTTAACAAAGGGCCAGAGCAGGGTTTAAATCAGGGAATATTTACCTAAATTTCAAAAGACTGGTAGGAAAACAGATTTTTTTGCTTTTCTGGTGGCCCCAAATAGAGGTTCTGAACTAACATGGACTGGGCTTTGTATCTAAGTAATTGTCTTTGACTCATACCTTCAGGAAGGAACTTCAGAATTTGCTTTATGTCCAGGTTTCTCCCCAGAATTAAATGGACCTTCAAGTCCCATTCAAGCATTCTAGGTAACAGGATATTAAATGCTGGACTTAATCTCTCAAAATAAAATAAAATGTAACTGAAATGAGACTATTTTCTTTCTTGCATTTGTATCTTTTGTAATAAACACAGTACATGGAAAGGAGTAAGATATGAGAAGATTAGAAAGGTAGGAGGAGGGGTCCAGTTTATGAAAAATTTTAAAATCAAAAGAGAAGATTGTATATATGATTTTAGTGGTAAGAAGTAAAGATAGATAAGTAATCAGAGGCAGACAGATAAAATATATAGCTGCATTGATGGATGGATAGATGATAGATGATAGATAGACAGATGATAGATAAACAGACAGACAGACAGAGTGATAGATGGATAGATAGATAGATAGATAGATAGATAGATAGATAGATAGATAGATAGATAGATAGATAGATAGATAGATAGGTTGGATACTTGTTGTCCTTGAAGAGGATCAAAATGGCATCACTATGTTGTGGCCAAGAAATAGTCCTACTGTGGCTGATCAGACTAAGGTAATCTTGAAAGCATTAGATGAATGCATGAATGCATAGATAAGATAACAGATAAAGCATTCATTAGGCACTTACTATTTAGCACACATAATGCTAAATATTGGGAATACAAATAGAAGTAAAAAGAAAGAGAGTCCCCACCCTCAGGTAGCTTAAATTTGAAGGGGAAGAGAATATATTAAAAGGAATTGAAAATGAAGGGATACTTTCCTGGGAGGAGTGGCATGAGAGATGCCTGATGTGGGTGCTTTCTCAAAGGAAATTTCCAGGTAGAAACTCACTAATCTGAAGAGACCACACATATGTGTGGAGATACCTTCAGAGAGAGGAGACACTTGGGATGGAAGTAGAGAAGTATCTATCCTAATAAAAACAACAACAACAACAACAACAACAACAACAAATAACCCTCTTCTAGACACTTGAAACATTTTGCAATGTTAATTTAAATTTACTCCCAAATCAGAAAACCAGAATCAGAAAGGATGTGACTGTGGGCAGGTGGTTTCAACTATTTGTACCTCAGTTTCTCCTCATCCACTAATGGTGGGTGATTATACTTTCTCTATCTTAGAAATGCAGAAAGAAAAACCCTAGAGAACTGTGAACGGAGGTGGGGGTACCCATACAAAGAATCTCTGTCTCTGTTTGTCTCTTCCCCCCTCAGGACATGGAAAATGTCTAGAACGTGCTTCTTGAATGAGATGCAAATAGACACATTGCTTGAGAGTGCTGAGCAAAAGAATGATTGGTCCATTGTCTAGGAAACAACAAGAAGGCAGAGAGGGGTCTGCTCTTCAGAGACACTGATCAAGTCTTCACACTATTCATCACCAAAATGAGTAGGATGTACAGCTGACCACCCGTTGGGAGAACAGAGCCCAAGGTGATGAACGTCCATCCCTTAGAAGGAACTGGAACTTTCATCCCTTTGTCCAGTGGACGAATTATGTTCTCCTGGAACCTTGAACTGTCCATGCACAAGACTCAGAGGAAATAGCCCTGAGGCCATGACTACTCCTGCAAAATTTACCTGTCTGCTCCTCCCCTCTACTGCCTCCTTAAGGGAAGCCTGACCCTGAGAGGGGAAGCACCCGGGAAGGGGGAGGGGAGGGAACCTGCAAGTAGACCATTTTGTCACCCTGACTGAGTCTGAGGGCCCTTCTGGACCTGACATCTGATGTTGCATGCTCTAAAAGTTCTTCCCAGATTTGAAAGCCTGTGTTCTGATCTTCCTCCCAGCCATACCATAGTCCAGGCATGCTATGCTCTAAAATCACCAGGAGAAGATGGTGGAGTAGAAGAAGGACCTCCCCAAGACTCCAGCTTCCACCTTCACCAATCCATGTAAAAAGGGGACTCTAAACAAACTTTGGAGCTGCAGAACCCAGAAAATGACATAGAGAAGCTAACCTGTCATGGAGGACAGCCCGGAAGATTGGCAGGAATCGGCCAGCTCTGGGAAGAGCTGAGCCCAGCCCCAGGCAGAGGCTTTAGCTCCAGGGCAGGCCTGACCAGACTCCAGATCAGCAGCAGCTGTGGCTGTTTCCAGATTTATCAACACATAGATGGGAAGGACAAAGTGAGAGGTCAGTGCAGTCTGGACTTTGGGACCCAGTAAGTGGGAGGGCTTTTTCCCCTGCCACAACAGCCAGCCAGTGCCAAGTGGCAGCTTTAGCTCCTGGCCTGCAGAGTGTAGGGGGACCAAGCACCAGTCTGAGGCGTAATTCCTCTTGCTTTAACCTGCTTGGATCTGGATTGCAGTCTAGAGTGGAGGTCCTGGGGTGTGTTTCCAGCTTGCCAGAGCATGTGGAGACCTCAGAGAGGGCACCCATCTAATACCTCTGGCAGCTGAGAAAACCCCAGCATTTGGGACGAAAGCTCCCCTGTCTGGTGGCAGAATCCTACTGTGGCAAAAAGCCCAGGGATCAAGTTACTGAGAGGTGACATGACCAGGCAAAGGAAACAAAGCAGACAGAAGATTTCAACATTAGACTCCTATTTTGAAGTCAAAAAGGATCAGAGCATGGAACAGGAGTAAAACCGCGAAGTCAGAATTCCTGCAGCAAAAGCTTCAAAGGAAAATACGAGCTGGTTATAGGCCATAGAGGACCTTAAAAAGCAGATAAGAAAAGTGGAGGGAAAATTGGGAAGACAAATGAGAATGATGCAAAAAAAAAAATTTACCAAATGAGAGTCAACAGCCTGACTGAGGAAAATAACACATCAAAAAATAGACTAACTCAAATGGAAAAAGAGGCTGAAAAAGGCAATGAGGAGAAGAATGCCTTAAAAAGCCAAATTTGAGAGATGGAAAAAGAATCTCAAAAGTTCAATGAGAAGAATCATTGCTTCAGAATTAGATTGGAGCAAATGGAGTCTAATGACTTTATGAGAAATCAAGATACTTGTTAAACAGATCCAAATAAATGAAAGAATAGAAGGCAATGTGAAATATCTTATGGAAAAAAGCACTGACCTGGAAAATAGATACAGGGAGATAATTTAAAAATTATTGCACTACCTCAAAGCTATGATCAAAGTAAGGACCTAGAAATCATCCTCCAGGAATTTCTCAAAGAAAACTTCCCTGATGTTTTAGTAGCAGAGTGCAAAATAGATGTTGAAAGAATCCACTGATCACCTCCTGAAAAACATCCCCAAAAGAAAACTCCTAGGAATATTATAGCCATGTTCTAGAATTCTCAGATTAAGGAGAGAATATTACAAGTGGGCAGGAAGAAACAATTTGAATATTCTGAAAACACAATCAGGATAACCCAGGATCTGGCAGCTTCCACACTGAGGGATTGAAGGGCTTGGAATATGATATTCCAGAGGTCAAAGGCGCTGGGATCAAAACCAAGAGTCACCTACCCAGCAAAACTGAGTATCGTGTTTCAGGGGAAAATATGGTCATTCAGTGCAATAGAGGACTTTCAAGCATTCTTGCTGAAAAAACCAGAGTTGAATAGAAAATTTGACATTCAGATACAAGAAGCAAGAGAAGCATAAGAAGGTAAACAGGGAAAAGAAATCATAAGTAACTTATCAAAGTTGAACTATTAACATTACTACATGGAAAAACAATAATTGTAACTTATGAAACTTTTCTTAATAGTTGAAGGGAATAGAAATATACATATATATATATATGTCTATATATGAGGCTATATGGGCATATGAATAGAATACATATGTGAATGTGTGTATATATGTTTACATGTGTACATAGATGGAGGGCACAAGACCAATTTAACAGGAAGGGATGATACTTAAAAGGTGAAATTAAGAGGTGAGAGAGGAATGTAGTGAGAGGAGATGGGGAGAGACAGAATGGGGTAAACTATCTCCTATAGAAGAGGCAAGGGAAAATGGTTACAATGGAGGGGAAGAATAGGAAGGCCAAAGGGAATGGGTCAACCTTATTCCCATTGAATTTGATTGAGGAGGGAATGAAATACACACTAAATAGGGTATTTCACTTTCCAGGAGAGTAGGGGGGGGAGGTGGAAGCACCCACTTTTGAAAAGGGAGAGCATCAAAGTAGAGAATAGAACAAGCAGGAGGTGGGATAGGAGGGAGGGAAATAGAGTCAGTCTTTTACAAAATATCTACTATGTTATTGTTTTGCATTAGCCACACATGTATAAGCTATACTGAAATGCTTATCTTCCCAGTAAGGGTGGGTGACAAGGTAACAAGGGAGGAAGGGAATGAATCTGGAATTCAAAGTTTTACAATCAAATACTCAAATATATATATATATATATATATATATATATATATATATATATAATACTATTTTACATGTAATTGGGAAATAAGATGTACAGGCACTGGGGCATAGAGATCCACTGGAAAAGTCGAAAGGGGTATGGGAGAGAGCAGATCGGAGGAGGGGATATCCTGTGGGACTGCTATTTTGGGGTGGTGGGTAGGGGAAAAACGGTGAGAAAATTTTAACTCAAAATCTGGCGAAAATGAATGATGTAAATCAGAAGTTAATAAAGCACTTGAAAAAAATAAAAAAGAGAGAGAAAGAGAGAGAGGGGGGAGAAGGAGGGAGGCAGAGAGGGAGAGAGGGAGATAGAGGGAGAGAGAGAAAGACAGAGACAGAGACAGAGACAAAGACAGACAGACAGACAGAGAGACAGAGACAGACAGAGACAGACAGAGACAGACAGAGACAGAGACAGACAGAGACAGAGAGAGAGACAGAGAGAGGCAGAGAGAGAGAGAGAGAGAGAGAGAGAGAGAGAGAGAGAGAGAGA
>NW_027186374.1:2835609-2843408 GCF_028583685.1 Petaurus breviceps papuanus | reverse complement strand
AGAGAGTAACTTTACTGAGTTACCAGGGAAAGAATCCCTCTGACACAAAATGCAGGAAAAACCTAACAACAAAGAGAATAAAAAAAATAAAATAAAATAAAATCACCATGAGCCATGACACCTATTCCAGTTCTGTGTTCTATGAAGCCCCTCTGTCCTCAGGACTCTCTTACCCTGCAGTTCAGGATTTCATGTCTGTGATAGCTCACAATTCTGTGTTCTGTGTTGTAAGGTGCCTCCTAGCCCTTAGAGATTGCATTATATAATTAACTTTACTGCCCAATTCTGAAATGTTATTCCCTATGCCCTTAGGGCTGTTCAGCTGTGACAGTCGACTCTCTGTGTCACTGTCTATGTCTCTCTCTTTCTCTCCCTTTCTCCTCTCTGTCTCTGTCTCTCTCTCCCCTCAGATCCCTGGCCATGCAAGGCCTCTGGCAGACACTGAGACATAACATGTGTGACATAGGATGCATCTTCTGAAGGTTCCTCTTGGTTTCCTGGACCCCAAGGAAAGCTCTTTAATTGACCCTTTTAAAATAACATGTGTAGATTTGTGTGCTGAAGAAAGCAAAGTGGCCCCAAACTGGATGTGAATGTCTCCAAAGTAAAAAAAATAAAAACTACAGAAAAGCTGTGGGAGTTAGCTGGGTTTTAGAACACTGATGGCCTTGGCAGGCTTCCTTTGTGAGGAGGAGATGGATGTTCAGAGAACAAGGAGGGGGTGTGAATCGGCTGGGAAGTCAACTGGCCAAGGCCAGAGCAGGCCACCCTGGGCATGTGCCTTTCCAGCAAGAGCTTGGGGATCTCTTGATCCTAGTTTAAATAGGACTGCTTTTTTGTTTTGTTGCCTTCATGTGGAGGCATTTTTTTTTTTTTGCTGGTATGACAGTAAATACCTTGTTCCCCACTGACTGCAGGCATGCCTGGTTCGGCCCGGCATGTGATGAAAAGCTGACCCCAGAGTGTTGGCTGCTTATAGCAACTCATGAAGACCATTGGTAAAGTTAAGGAGGGGCCACAATCCACAATGATAAGAAAAGGGCCTGTCTTTTCCATAATGCCATGAGCATGGCCTTGAACTTGGAATCAGTCCATTAGTCACTCTATGCACAAGCATTTATTAAGCATTTCCCATGCATTAGGCACTGGGCTAAATATTGGCAAAAACAGTCAAGGCAAAAACCATCAAGTTGAAGAAATTTCCCTCCCAGTGGGCGTGATAACATGCACACAGCTGGATACACACAAGACAGAAATACAGTGTAAGTGAAAGGTGACCCCAGAGGGAAGGCTCTCCATGAGGACCTGGCTTCGAATCTCAGCTTCAAAGCTTAGATCACTTTGTACTATCATGTACAAGCCATCACATCTCAGAGCCTTGGTTTCCTGAGGCGTTCCATGTAGTACATCCCTGGAAACCTTGTGGTAAGACTCTAAGGAGAGACTGCTTTGTAAGCCTTCAAACACTCCATTGGGACAAACTATTATAAATTAAATTATAAATCCTCAAAGTCCCAGAATAAATAATTGTTGTATGATGATTCTGAAGTATGGGGACACATGTTTAAATTCTACCTGCATGGTCTCAAGGGAAGTCATAACCTTCCTAGGATTCAATTTCCTCATTAGTAGTGGGAAGGGGGTGAAAGAGACTTTGAGGTTTCTTTCAACTCCAGACCTGTAATCTTGTCATCTTTAGTTTGCTGTTGTTGGTCAGTCATTTCAGTAGCGTTTGACTCTTTGTGACCTCATTTGGGGCTTTCTTGGCAGAGATTGTGGAGATGCTGCCATTTCTAGCTTCTCCATCTCATTTTACAGGTGAAGAAATGGAGGCAGACAAGTTTAAGTGACCCACCCAGGGTCATACAACTAGTAAGTGTCTGAAGCTGAATTTGATAATTTCAAAAGAAAGCTTTCCTGATAGTATTGTTTTTATTCCAAATTGTTTCCTCTAACATGACCCTACCCATGATGGAACCCTTACTTATTACAAAGAAAAATACTTTAGCAAAACCAACTGACACAGAAACTCCTTCTGAGAGCATTTATGATATTTTAAATTCCTAGTTGCCCCTTCTTTAATAAGGGAGAGGAAAGGAGAGATGAGGAGAAGAGAGGAGAGGAAAGGGGAGGGAAGGGCAGGGAGAGAAGAGTATTTTATCAGTTTATTCCGGATTTAAGACTATCACCACAATTAATCAGAAACTGCCTTTCAGTGGTTTTGTTTTCTTGACTGCAGTCACGCTATATGCCGTTCGCTTGGTTCTACTTCTCTTGGCATCAATGGCATATAAATCTTCCCATGGTTCTCTTAATTTTTCCTTCCTATCTCTGTCCCTCCCTCCCTCCCTCCCTTCCTTCCTCCCTCCCTTCCTTCCTTCCTTCCTTCCTTCCTTCCTTCCTTCCTTCCTTCCTTCCTTCCTTCCTTCCTTCCTACTTCCTTCCTTCCTTCCAATTTATTTGGAATATTGGAAGATTTACTACCTTGACCAAGGTTACATAGCCAGTATGCATCAGAGGGGTGATTTGAACCCATTTTTTTCTCTGATGTTAGTCCTTTGTATACCAGGCAAGATTGCCTTATCATTTCTTAACATGTAATTATATTATATTTCATTCATGCCTCACAATATATTCGGCTCTCCCCCAACAATGGATGCCCTCTTTCTATTCAGCTTTGCTCTTACCGAACATGCTGTTCTGTGTTTGCCTGATGAGCTCTCTCTGACCTTTTGCCTTGTTCTTCTTGCATTGGCTTCCAGGATGTGGACAGTTTAGCCTGGTGGGTTGGTGGGAGCTCTGAAGGCCCCTGACGAGGTGATGGAAGACTTGATGGAAGGATTCTGAGAGTGGAGACATGTGATTTTTAGTGTCTCCAGGTGCCCCTTTGAGAGTTGGTAGCACCCAAATGCTGGTCCTGACTTAAGGTAGGAAAAGGGACAGGGGAGAAATACAGAGATCTAACAGCTTGATAGTGTGTGTAGTGGATAGAATATGGAATCTGCACTCAGAAAGACCTGAGTTCAAAACCTGCCTCAGATATTTATTATCTATATGACCCTGGGCAAGTCAATCAGCCTCTCTAAGTTTCTGTTTTGTCATCTGTAAAATGGAATAATAATAGCACCAATATCACAGGATTGTTTAAAGATAAAATTGGATGACATACGCAACTGTTTGGTAGACCTTAAAGTTGGATATAAATGTGAGGTATTATCATAAAGATCAATAAAAGAGCAGAAAAAACCAGTCACAGCCATCAAAGAGAACCTTTTCCAAAATTCATATGGGGGAAAACAAAGAAACAAAAATTATGCCCATCAATTCATAGCTGATCGTTCCAAAGGCATCAATCTAAAAAGAGCTTAGGTGAGGCAAGAAAGGGAGGTGAATTTGGAAGTTTCAGATTTGGTATCCTTAAGGATCGGGACAGTAAGATAGCATTATTCTACTGCTATTTGTATGTGTGACTTTGGCAATGTCATCCTGTTGAACTCCCTCATTTGGCAGATGAGAAAGCCAAGTTCAGAGAAGGGCTGTGACTTGCTGTAATGCGAATGTAAATTTTAAAGATCTTCCCTGCCCCTAGGCTAAAGTGCACCAGAAGCCTGGGGAGGGAGGCTTGTTTTTCAGTAGATACTTTTTGATTGGCCAGTGGGTCAATAAGGTTGTTACATTCTCTGAGCCAGGAGAAGGCTATATAAGCCCTGATGTGTAGCTTTGTTTTGGGACTCACTTTGAGAAATGTTCTGTGATTTGATCTGAATTCTGGGAAGCCGTTGTTGAGAGTCCCCCGGCTTTGAAAAACCCAGAATGTGGAAACCCAGATGTTGACTGGGTATGGATGTAATGGTTGGACAGTTTGGAAATCTGTCTACTTGATGTTTCTGTCTTGATAATTATGCCTGTATACTTTGAGGTTCAGGGTGCTGACCTTTTCTCCTGAACAAGGTAAACGATATATGTCTGACTGATTAAAGTAAGCTTGTTAACCCATTTTGAGTTGCTTTCCTTTAACAAAGCAGATCCAAGAACCTGTGTGAGCAGGCACCCTGGGGACACTGGGGTGCTTGCTGCAACACTTGCCAAAAGTCTCATAGGCATTAAGGGAAAAAGCTAGCTTTAGGTCCCCAGAATAAAAAGCCAGTTTTCTTTCCACAAAGACATTAGATAAACACATTGAGAGTTTAGCACACAGCCAATTGGGGGAGTAAGGAGGACGGAGAGAGTGTTGGCAACCAGGCTGATCAGGAAAGGATGAAGGCTTTCAGAGGAGGCATTGCCTTCTGTGGGGTTTGGAAATCCTTCATGGACCTCTAGTCAGAGTTAACTCTTTCTAGTCCATGGAACAGGAACCAGAGCTACCCTTTATCAAGAACAAACTTCCCCTTAGCTATTGATGCCAATATCTTTGTTAGGGGAGGCTGAACATCAGAAAATATATAAATTCATCACTGGGACATTCTCCAGAAGAATGTAACCTGTGAGGTAGTGTCTGTGTCATTTCTATTTCTGCATCCCTAGAGCTCAATATAGTTCCTGACACATAGTAGGTATGTGATCAATGCCTGCTAAATTGAATTGATTGAAATTCTCCCCATTAGAAACTGAGTGCAGATTTGGGAGCTTGAAGACTCCCAAATGACTTTTCCCTTTACATACAGTGTCCATCATAAAACACAAAGCAGATGTTGAGGCTGATGTGTTTCCTAGGCATATTAACAGATCAAAAAACCACAGAATGCAAGTACTTTTTATTCTTATTATCTACTGATTGAAATTGGCAATGGTTTTAACTTGGGGAAATCTGAATAAAACTATGTATGTATATATGCATACACATATGTATTTATAATATATACCCACATGTCTGTATATATAGTTAACATATAGTTATATAGAATTAGAATATAAAGTTTTTAATATATGGTTATAATAAAAGTTATATGTAGTTATATATATATAGTATACATATAAATAGTATATATAAAATAATTATATGTAGTTACAATATATGGCTAAATGCAATTGCAACATATAGTTGTAATACATAGTTATAAACACATATGACTGTAATATATAGTTACACATAGTTTTGATATACAGTTATAATCATATACAGTTATATATAGTTGTAATATGTAGTTGTAATCATGTATAGTTATAATATATAATAATATATAGTTGTATTCATATGCATATATTTATATAACTGTACAAATTATATATATATATATATTAATATGTAAGTGTATGTATATTTATTCTCTATATAGTGAGAGTGGGGAGGCATGTGGTCTCACTTCAGAATTTCAACATGGATAATTGCGTGTTTCATGTTGCTTTTGATGAGTTATAACAACCCTGAATGGTTTTCCTTAACCCTTTCTGTGGTCGATAGGAGAGGCAGGAAAGCCAGGGTCATAAGTCTTATATGTGATTTCTTTTTTAATGCCTTAGGGGACACCTGTTTTTATTTTGGATCAGGGAGGATATTATTATACAGTGATGTTCTCTTTTCATCATTGATTTAGAAATGTATTACCCACAGCTCACCAAAGGATCTCCTTTCTTCTTTGGGGTTTGGAACAAGACCCGTATTTGCGAAATGCTCAGGCTCTCCCTTCAAAGGAATGGACTTCACTCATAGTATCAAAGGAACCCTTTCTTACCTTTTTCATCAGGATAGCCTTGTTATGTAAATAACAGGAGAGTGAGTCATTTGAGGGAAATAATCTTAACTGCTCCCCACCAAAGCTGTGAATGTTTAGTAATATAGAGCTTAGGTAGTACAGTGGATAGAATATTGATCCTGGAGTTAGGAAGACCTGCCTTCAAATCCAGTCAAAAATATTTACTAGCTGTGTGGCCCTGGGCAAGTCACTTCATCTCTGTTCACCCCAGTTTCCTCAATTGTAAAATTGGAATGATAGCAGCACCTGCCTAGCAGGTTTGTTGTGAGAATCAAATTAAATAAAATTTGTGAAACAAAACAAAACAAAACAAAATACAACAAATTGTCTAGTACAGTGCCAGGCACACATTGGTATAATATAAACGCCTATTCCCTTCCCTGTTTTTCCTTTCCCTTCCCTAATACATTGAGTTGGCAGATAAAGGATCCCAAAAGATCTTGATAGGCTAGAATTGATCTGAACCGAGTCAGATGAAATTTAATGGGGACAAATGCAAACCTTTAAATTTGGGTCCAAAAATTCAACTTCACAAGACAAAGTGAGCAAAGGCTGGCTATGTAATTATTTAATCTGAAAAACAATTAGGGGTTTTAGTGGACTTTCATCTCACTAGGAGTCAGTAGGGTGATATAAAGTAAACAAGCTAAGGAAAATTTGGGCTGCATTAAGGAAAACATTGCTCCCAGACTCAAGGAAGTAAAAATGCTGTTCCAGTCTGCCCTAGTCAGACCGCATTTGGATTCTGTTCTGATAACATCAGTTTAAGAAAGATGTTGACGAATAGGATAGACTCCAGAGGATGATAATCAGGCTGATGAAAGTCTCCAGATACATGACCTGTGAGATGTTTTCTCTTCCTTAGGAGCTCTGTTCCAAACCACAAGATGGCTGGTAGACATTTCTCACCAGCTATTCTATGAACACCTCAAACTTAAAATGCCTTGAAGAGAGGTGATCATTTTTCTCCTGCATTGTCTTATCTACTAAACTTTCCTATTTCGATGTATGGCAACACCATTCTTCCAGTCTCCTAGGTTTGTAATCTCAGCAACAGCCTAGACCTCTCACTCTCCCTCCCATTATATATCTAAGTAGTTGCCAAATCTCACCATTTCTGTGGTCACATTTCTTACATCTCTCTCCTCTCTGTTCCTATGGCTGCCACTTTAGGTTACGTCCTCATCAATTCTTGTTTGCACCAGTGGAATCAACTTACACAGTGTCCCTGACCCAAATTTATCCATGGTCTAATAACGTCTTCATTCAATTTCCTAAGTGACTTTGCTTAATGACAGATAATGTGTGCCATGGCTGGACTTCATTATCTCCTGTAGTTCCCTATTTCCTTGAGTATAAAATATAAACTCCTCTGTTTGACTTTTAAAGTCCTCGAGCACCTGGTCCCACTTGATAGTTCCTACCCCCTTGCTTCTTCCTCTTCTTTTCCAAACTCTACCATCCAACCAAACTGACCCTCTCTCTGTTTATCACACATGCACTCCTTCCTCCTCTTTACCTCATTCAATTCTTCCTTTCTAGACTAAGCTGTAGGTAACTTTATAGACAATGCCTTTTCCGAGCTCTCTTCTCCATGGCTAATGCCCTCCCTCACTAACCCCTTGCATTTAGTCAACATGTATGTATGTATTTACATATTTACTTATAAATGTATACTTTTCCTCCCCCTTAACCATATGCTTCTTGAGAGTAAATTATTTCATTCTTTGTATGTATGTCCTCATTACTTAGCACATGTCTGGACCATAGCAAACATTTAATAATTTCTGTTGATTCATTGTACACAGTAACAATATTGAGCAATGACCAACTTTTATAGACTTAGCTCTTCTCAGCAATAAACAGATCAAAGACATCTCCAACAGATTCATGATGGAAAGTGCTATTCACCTACAGAGACAGAACTATAGAACAATGTAGTCTGAATGCAGATTGAAACACTATTTGCTCTCTCTGTGTCTCTCTCTGTCCCTCTTTCTCTCTCTCTGTATCTCTCTCTCTCTCACTGTCTCTCTCTCACTCTTTCTCTGTCTCTTTCTCACTTCCTCTCTCTCTCTCTCTCTCTCTCTCTCTCTCTCTCTCTCT
>NW_027186374.1:2817311-2835509 GCF_028583685.1 Petaurus breviceps papuanus | reverse complement strand
CTCTCTCTCTCTCTCTCTCTCTCTCTCTCTCTCTCTCTCTCTCTCTGTCTCTCTCTGTCACTCTGTCTCTCTCTGTCTCTTTCTGTCTCTGTCTCTCTGTCTATGTTTCTCTGTCTCTGTATCTCTCTCTGTCTCTGTCTCTCTGTCTCTCTCTCTGTCCCTCTCTGTCTCTCTCTGTCTCTGTGTCTCTCTTTCTATCTCTGTCTCTGTGTCTCTCTCTCTGTCTCTCTCTCTGTCTCTTTCTCTCTGTCTCTCTCTCTGTCTCTTTCTCTGTATCTCTCTCTCTCTCACTGTTTCTCTCTGTCTCTCTCTCTGTCTCTGTCTCTCTCCTAATTGTTTCTTTCTGGTATTCCCTCCTATTGGTACTAATTCTTCTTTACAACATGACTAATGTGAAAATATATTTAATATGAAGAAGAAGAGGTGCCCCCAAAATGTTTGTTGAATGAATGTTTAGTTTTCTTTAAATAAAATAGTACTGAAAATTAATGATAACAATAAAAGAACCAATCAAGAACAACTTTTAATTACTATTCATTTTGATTATTATAAATATCTAAATTAATTACAAAGGGCATATGAAGGAAGAGGCAATGTGCGTGCAGAGAATGTATGGAAAAATAGTTTGTACAGAAAGATTTTACATATATTTTTGTGTATGTGGTATACACACATATTAGTGTCTAATGCTAGTCATCACTAGGGTAGGGAGTGGGAGAGGGAAGAAAAGAAATGAAAAAGAACATTACATTATAACTTTAATATATATTAAAAAAGAATATCAAGTTGCACATAAAAGATGTGCAGTTTTATGTATAAACATATTTTTTCTATTCTACTGTGTTATGGAAATTCTAGTTTAATTTAAATTAAGAATAAAATTAATTTAAAAAATAATGAATCAATTCTTATCTGGAGAAGATAAGACTTTGGAGAATGAAGGCTGGTCTTCAGAATTTGAGAGGATGCCACATAAAGTGATTTGTAAACCTAAGAGTGGCAGAGCCTGCTTGTTATTCTTTGGAGGAGGAATTCTGGTGATTCTTTTTGGCCCTAGAAGGACAGAAGCAGAAAAAGAAGTGGGGGTAGGGAAGTTGTTCATACCTTGCTTCAGTTCAAGTTTCTTTTGATCCTTGTATCAAGTCTGTTAAGAAACATAACATGTAGGGGTGGCCAGGTGGCACAGTGAGTACAGTGAGTAAGAGTACTGGCCCCAGAGTCGGGATGACCTGGGATCGAATCTGGGCTGATACTTAGCACGACACCCAGAAATAACTGGCCGTGTAACCTTGAGCAAGTTACTTAACCCCAATTGTTTTAAAAAAAAAAAGGACACTGAACATGTGAACCCCACAACTTGTGAAACCTGGATCTCATGAACTCCTGCAACAGGAAGGGGAGTAGTTAATGACCATATGTAAGGAGAGTCCCAGGCTAGAGACAGAAGAATTGAAAACTCTTGTGGTGGCAGAGTCATGAAGGAGAAAGAAAACTTGTGGTACTGGCACTATGTTTGTCTGCTATGTCTGTGTTCATGTCTGTTATACTTTGTACAGAAAGCCAGGCACTTTACTGGAAGGCCTGAAAGAGGATTTTCTGGTTGTATTTTTACAGAAGTCCTGGAGGAGGGTTTTGGGGGTCCCGGGACTTTATTGATGATTTGTGCAGACATATTGGACCTTGGTTGTGGGTCTGTGTGGATTTCTATGTTGATTATTTGTGCTGAGTTCTTATACCTTGTTGGTGGGTCTGAGTTTACTTCACAGGCAGATAGAGAATTGATTATGGTGCCACATTGTGTATGGATATTATTGTGGCTCTGTCAAGATTTGTCTTCCCAGAAACAGGAACTGTGAAGGACTTGAGGTGGCGTGGACACTGTGAACTTCAATATGGAATAGGAACAGGATGAAGAACTGGACAAGGAACTGGGAGCTGCCTGCCTTTGAACCCAGGTGATAGTTGGAACTGGGACCATGGGAGAGGAGTCATGGAACGTGAGAGCCAGTCTCAAGTTAAGCTGAAAGAAGATTTTACTTGGATACTGTGTACTGACTCAGAAGATTATGATTTGCTGTGACCTAGGAGTGGAGAACTTTGACTTTGTAATTTAATTAAGGATTTTGCAATTGACTAAATGAATGTACTTTGTTGGAAACTATGTGACCACTTTGGTGAAAACTATGTGACCACTTTAGTGATCAGTTGCTGAGTTGTGACAATGCTGTATTTTGATTTTCTGCGAATATTTTGCTCTGATTTGTTATTGAATAAGTAGAGAGTTCACTATACTATGTAATCAGAAACTTGAAAGCTGTTCACAGAAGCACTTATCTGTAAAGCTGCTCATGTGTGGCTTTACACTAAGTTCTTTCAGGTAGATAAAGGTAGTTACATGGACTTTGGCGACTTCTTAAACCAGGACAGTAAATACTTTGTCCCATTTTAGTAAAAAAAAAAAAAACTGATCAGAGGTTGCTTTGCTCTTCTCTCTTCCTTCACAAAGGAATAAGCATTTATTAAGTGCCTACTATGCATCAGGCCTTGTGATAGATGCTTGACAATAATTAGCTCGTTTGATCCTCACAAAGAGGGAATGAGGTGGCACTGCAGTGAAGAGAGGGCTGGACACAGAGTCAAGAAGACCTGAGTTCAAATCTAACCTCAGATTATTTCTAGCTGTATGACCTTAGGCAGATCACTTAACTTCTGTTTCCCTCAGTTTCTTCAAGTGTAAATGGGAATGATAAACAGTGCCTGCCTTGCAGAGTTGTTATGGGGATCAAATGAAAATCTAATTGTTAAAATTCTCATCACAGAGCCTGGAACATGGTACACACAATAGAACTATGCATATCCTTCTCTCCTACTTCACAACAACCCTGGGAGAGAGGTTCTATTATTATCCCATTTTACAGCTGAGAAAGCTGATGCAAATAGAGGTTAAATGACTTGGTCAAAGTGACACAGTTGGTAAGTGGCTACATCTGGATTTGAAATAGGATCTTCTTACCCCCAGACCCTGTGCTCTATCCACTGTACTGCCTAGCTGTCTTTACCGGTGTGAACTCAAGGCCTTTCCCTATCCTGATCATTCTTCGCTGGTGATTTTCCATCTTATCCAAGCTCTTCCTCAAATGACCTGCAGAGAACAGAATTGGATATGCTAGAGATGGCCAGATCCTGTCCACGATCCCTCTCATAACTGAGTTTAATAGCATCAGCTTTCTTGAACATCAAACTGTATCATTGGACTAACAATGGGCATGTGGTCCACTAGGACATCCAGATCTTTTCCAGTCCAACAATATTCTACCAGTGTCCCTATTAGTAATACAATTCAATTCAATTTACCTCACTCTGTGCACATCTTGAGCATCTCTTATGTGCCTGATATTTCTGGGTCCTGGGAAAAATAGAAATTTCCCCTGACCTCAGGGAACTTCCACTCTTAGGGGATACTCCATGGACATATATACATAAAAACAAAGTAATCCGAAAGACAAATGGAACTAAAAAATGGGAGGACTGGTAAAGGGTTCATGTAGCAGATAGTCCTTGTGCTTAGCTAAAACAAAAATGAGGAATTAGAGGAAGCAGAGGTAAGAATGGAAAGTGTTGTAGACATGGGATACCATTGGTGCCGAGGCAAGGAGGCACGATAGGAATTGTCAAATCAATTTAAAAAAAAAAACCACCATTTTAAAACCACCTACTATGTGCCATGTTTTGTGCTAAGCTATGGTGAGACAGATTCAAAAATGAAAGACTGTCCCTGACCTCAATAGACTTACACTCTAATGGGAGAAGGTGACACACACAAAGAAGTTGGGCAGCTGGGGAGAGGTAGCTAAGTCTGTGGTGGACATGTCAGAAAATCCCTAAAGTGCTACAGCCCAGGACACAATGAGCTGTCTGAGCTAAGCTCTCCCCAGAAATGGAGGCTTGGGAGTTCATGAGTCCTCCTTCCAATCAGAGGGGCAGCAGGCACTGATGAGAGGGGGGTGACCAGGGCCCATGGAATCTTGCTGGATGATGAGGTTGGCTCAATATTGACCTTCTTGGGGACAGGGGTGAATTCAGAGAAGTCCCAAAGTAGTGTAGCCAGTGGCAAATGAGGAAATGTTGATGAGGAGAGAGAGGAAGCAGCTGGCAAGCACATTTGGAATGGAGTGTGTGTGAAGGGAAAGAATAGGAAATAAGACCAGATTGGAGGTAGTAGCAGATTTGTAGAGGGAGTTAAATCCAGAGCAGGGCATTCTGCTTTTTATCCCCAAGAAAAACAGGAACAATTGGATATTTATTTTGTCCCCAATTTCAAGATTTCTGCTCTATTTAAATTTCATCTTATTTTAGTTTGGTCTAAGGATTATTAAGGTCTTCTTGGAGCCAGTCTCTGATATTCAATTTTACCTGTCAACCAGATACTGGTTAATGTAATATAAGGGGAGTACTTGAAAGTTTTCTGTTTGTCCGGAATTTTTTATTTAATAAAGAAAGTCTAGTTATCTCCCAGTGTCTTCGTATGAACCTAAGTTGTGAAAGATTAAAGCCCAGAATATTACTATGATGACAGGTGATATTAAAAGGTCTAATATCTAGGAATTCAGTGAAATCATCTTGTTAAAGAAATATACATTTAAAACTAGAAGGGACGTTGGAGGACATCATGTCCACTCATCCTCTCCATTTTACAGAATTGTTAAATTACTTGTCCAGGGTCCCGCAATGAGTATGCATCTAAACTGAGATTTAAACAGAGTTCTTCATAACTCCAATTCAGGTGCTCACACAGAGAAATGCAAAAATACCCTTAAAATTGGTTTTTACTTGCGTTTGATCAACCTCAGAAGAGAATGTCAAAAAACACCTTGAATAGATTTTCAGCCAAGAATCCTGGAGTCAAGTGTAGGATGTTGACAAAAGGAAGATGAAGTCAACTGAAATTCAAGGAAATTCAAGTATTCTGGAACTAGGAATCCAATTCACATCCTGACCATGGGGATTTTTTGTGTAACAGGAAAGTCATTTCTGAAGAGCTATTCCTTTCCCCCTCCAGATAACTTCCTTTGGGTAAAATATTCATAAATTTAGAATGAACAATCAGGCAAAAATGCACAATACCTTTCTTTAATGTAATACTGACCCCTGGGCTCTGGCTTTATAGGAATATTATTTTAGGGAATATGAATTTTTTATTGGATTAAATTTTTTATTAGGACCAAATACAACTATTTATATCCCTTTTCATCTTTGCCACCGCATTCATAAAATAGTCATGGTTATGGCTAAATAGAGGGGGAAGCACAAAAAGTGCCTTGGCAACGTCTTTTCATCACTTCCTCTTTCCTCCTGCTTTCACTACCCTAATATACTAATAAAAATAATAACAGCTGAGATTTATGTAGCATTTTCAAGGGCAGTTGCCAATCATCCTGAATTTTGGCTTGCCACTTTGATGACTGGGAACAGCTCTGCCTCCCTTAAATCCAATTCAAGAGGAAGTCAAGGCATTACCCCGTGATATCATTGGTCCTCCTCAAAAATGAAAGACAAACAAGTCCAATAGCCACAACAATGCCCTTGCTATGTGCCAGGCACTATTCTAAGCACTTTTCAATTATCTTATTCGATACTCACAAAACCCATGTGAGATAGGTGCTATTATTATCTCTCCCATTTTACAGATGAGAAACCTGAGTCTATCAGGGTAAAGTTACTTGTCCAGGGTCACACAGCTAGTAAATGTCTGAGGCCAGATTTGAACTCAAGGAGATGAGTCTTCCTGGCATTTTCTCCACTACATCACCTAATTACCTTCTGCCTGTAGTACTGGAGAAATTTCGTAATGTGTTTGTGCTTCATGTATTGACAGACTAGCCATCCAAAGTACTGTTGTTTGTCAGTTGTTTTAGTTGTGTCAGACATTTCAGGACCCCATTTGGCATTTTCTTGCCAAATATACCAAAATGGTATGCCATTTTTTTTCAGACTATTTTATAGATGCAGAAACTGAGGCAAATAGAGTTAAGTGACTTGCCCAGGGTCACACAGCTAGTAAGTGTTTGGGAACAGATTTGAATTTAGAAAAATAAGTCTTCCTTACTCAAGGCTTGGCACTCGGTCTACTGCATGAGTAAGCTGCCCTATAATTATGAATGCCCAGTATTAAGTCTGACTATATCACTCTTGTTTAAAACTGTCAGTGCTTCTCTATTGACATTGTGAAATATCTAGGTTCTTTATTCTATCAGTCAATGCCTTCCACACTCTGGTCCTAATGTACTTTTTTTTAGTGTGATTTGATTATCCTCCTCTCTCCCCACTGACTTAACTGGATTTTCCCTGTTGTCCCATGTAAAGCAGTCTGCTTTGTGCCTTTACTCATGCTACTCCTTGGAATGTCTGCCATGGATTCTTTATCATCTCTGTCTTTCAAATCCAGTAGGAAGTCCTCAAGGGTAGGGACTAGTTTTTCTTCTACTTTGTATCTCCAGTGTCAAAATAGTATATTAGCTGACATTTATGTAGCTCATTTAAATTTGCAAATCACCAGATGCCTATTTTCTCTCAATTCCCCCAAATCTCTTGCAGTCAGTGCTATTATTATTATGCCATTTCATAAATGAAGAAATCAAGGCACAGTCATGTCAAGTTACCTATCCAAAGGTAACATGCAGTCAGGTAGTATTGGAGGTGATTTTCAAACCCAGGTCTTTATGACTCCAAATCCAGTGCTCTGCAAACTGTGCAAAACTGACTCTGGATTTAATTTCATTAAATCTTGAAATCATACCCATACTTTAAGGAACAGTTAAGGGAGCACCTCTTCCACCAAGGCTTTCCTGATTCCCTCTAGTTTGAAATGTAAATATTCCCTTTTCAGATTTAATGTAAGATGTTGATACTCTACAATGAGATTATTATAACTTTTTAAAATTATAATTATTTACTTACATGTCAAGGCAGATAGGTGGTGCAACAGACAGAGAGGTGGGCCCGGAGTCAGGGAGACTCATCTTCCTTAGCTCAAATGTGTCCTCCAATACTCACTGGCTGCATCACCCTGGACAAGTCACTTAACCATGTTTACCTCAGTCCATCATCTGTAAAAGATCTGGAGAAGGAAATGATAAATCTTTCAAGTATCCACCAAGAAAAGCCCAAAGGAGGTCTGAAGAGTTAGGTATGACTGAAATGTCTGAGCAACAACTTATATGTCAGACCTTAGTAGATTTTGAGCTTCACAAGGATTTGGATCTTATCTCATGATGAGAATAGGGTCTTCCTTGCATAGTGACAGAGCCCTGTGACCTCAGATTAGGAGAGTCCATTGCTCTATGGCAACAGGGCACCTAAAATACAGAAGGGTCCTACAGGTATTGCCAAGGTGCTGATTTTATCAATGTTTAACCCTTGAATATTTGAGGTCCCTCAAGACTTCAACAACTTTCAGTATTGCCTACTGAGCAAAACAAAATTCCCAGTGACATACAAAGCATAAGGGAACAGAGACATCAAGACACAGAAAAAGACAAGAATAATTAAGACCACAGAGTGCTACACCACTGTGCCCCATTGTCTGAGAACGATAGACCAGAGTATGTTATTCCCATTGCTGGCAAAATTCTAGCAATATGGCATATCATTAAAAGGTTGTGTGAGCACTTAGAAAGGAAAACAATGATCAGTAAAAACTGTGATGATATTTCAAAACAGATCATGCTGTATTGAGTTCATTTCAATATTGTTAATGTTGAAGTGCTACATCAATAGATCAGGGTAAAGATGTAGAAAGATGTTAGCAGAGCATTGAATGACATGTCTCCTAGTAGAAGGCACCAATGAGTAATCGAGACCTAGACAGATCTTGGAAGACCTTTGTTCCACTGTCACCTCAGATACTAACTACCTATGTGACCCAGACAAGTTTATTAGGGTCTCTTAGATCATCTGTAAGATGGGGACAGCACTACCACCTGCTTGACAGAGTCCTTCTTGTCATCAAACGGAATGATGTGTGTCAAGTAGGTTGGAAACTTTCATAATTATACACACATTACGTACACACAATCCATACATACATCAGCAATTATGACAACTGCAATGATGATTTTATATTAACAGATGGTGTTGGAGGTTCTAGCCTTTGAAAATATCTGGAAAATTGGGCCAAACAGTAGTTGCACATGGCTCTATGTCACTTTGGGAAGAAATCTCTGGGGAAATGTCCAGGGATCTTGTGTTCTTCACCATTTTTGTAAGTGATCTGGAAGAAGGTATAGATGCAACGCTTTGGAAGTTAGAAGGAAACAAAGCCTTTAGAGGGGGTAGATAACTTGCTGGATGGCAGGTTCTGCATCTAACCAGCCTTTACAGGTTAGTGATCATCACTTAGGAAAATTTCTGGATTGTGATAGGTACTTTGTAAGTGTTTCTATGTGTAAAAGAGTATTTTGTACTTGTAGCTGTTTTTGTAGGAGCAGAGAACTGGAAACCAAACGGGTTATTATTAATTATTATTATTAAATATTATTATTATTAATTGGGAAATGACTGAACACATTATGGCACAGGAATGCAATGGAATAATATTTTTATAAGGCAGTTCTGGGTTCAGTGAAGGTCACACAGCTAGTAAGTGCTTGAGGTCATATTTGAACTCAGGTCCTCTTGACTCCAGGGCCAATATTCTATCCACTGCACTACCTCGCTGTCCCATAATGGAAAAATATTGTTCTGAAAGAATTGACAAAGGGGATAATTTCAGACTAACCTGGAAAGACTTTTAGGAACTGAGACAGAGTGAAGAGAACCAGGAGGACACTCTATACTTTAACAAGAACTTTGTAAAAATGGACACCTTTGATAGACTTAAGAATTCTGATCAGCACAATGGCCAGCCATGACTCTAGAAGACTGATGACGACATATGTTTCCAATCTCCTGAAAGAGAAGTGATGTATTCAGAATGGAGAATGAGACATACCTTTGGGTATATATCTTTGAGTGCATGTGGGAACTTCCTTTGCTCAACTTTAAATATATGTTAAATGATTTTTTCTTTTAAATTGAGTGAGGAGGAGGGAGAGAAAATGCATGGTTATTCACTGAAAAATAAAGTGGGAAGAAAAAAATGCTTGTTGATTATTGATGATGAGTTTAATTTCAAAAAGAAAATATTAATAAGAATAAATGCAAAGTTCCACATTTAGATTAAAAATTCAAATATATGAATAAATAAATGATAAGAATGTGTTTGTCCAGACATTAGTTTGTGTATAAAAGAGCAAAGATTCCATACAAGTCTATATTATATTATGGTAGTCAGGAACAGAGGAATGAGCCTAGATTACATTAAGGGTGATTTAATATCTAGAGGAAGGAGTCTACTATTCCATGCTATATACTGCCATGATCTGGCCAGATCTTGACTCTCATGTTCAGTTCTGGGCAATGCCTTTTAGGAAAGTTATAGACAAGCTATATTGCAGCCAGAAGAGCAAGTCAAGGATGATGTGAGAAGATTGGATGGCAGGTAACATGTGAATCGACTGAAGGATCTGGGGATGTTCATGCCAAGAAAGAAAATGGAATATAGCTGTCTTACTATAACTGAAGTTATGCCCTGCTAAACATTAACTTTTCTTCACTTAGCCCCAGAGACCAAAAGCAGGAGGAATGGGGAAAGTGGCCGAGAGGCAGATTTGAATTTGGTGCAAATCAACCTATTAATCAGTCACTCAATAAACATTTTTCAGCCACAGACTACATTCCAGCCACTAGGCTTAGGACTGGGCAAACAAAAAAAAAATAAAGATAATAGGCCCTATCCTCAAAGGTCTAGAATTCTAATGTAGGAGTCCTCTTGAACTCTGGCATACCAAGGGCACACAGACAAGTCACACACAGAGTAAATGCAAGTTAACTTTTGAGAGGAAGGCACGGACATCCAGGAAGAACCTGGAAAGGAATGCTAAAGAAGGTGGGATTTGAACTGAGCCTTTAAGAAAGTTATAAAAACTAAAAGATTAAGGGAAGGTGAGGAAAAAGTTCATTCTAACCATTGGGGAAAGGCAATGCAAAGATGCAGACACTAGGAATGGAGTATTGTGTGTGAGCAATATCAAATAGTCCAATATGCTAGAGTATATTGAAGGAAGTGTCATATAAGAAAACTGGAAAAATAGGAAAAAGGTGAGGTTTTTAAGAGCATTAAATACAAGACAGAAATATTTTCTCTTTGAATCTAGAAGTAAATGGGAGTTACTGCAGTTTATTGAGTAGGGGAGTAACGGTTAATAATAAGCAGACATGTATGTAATGCTTTAGTGTTCACAAAGCACTTTATATATGACATCTCATTTGATACTGATCACAATCTTGGGAAGCAGGTATTATTATCATCTCCATTTTACAACTGAGGAAACTGAGGCTGAGATAAGTCAAGTAACTTGCCCAGGGTCAAATAATTAGTAAGTGTCTGAGGATAGATTTGAACTCAGACCTTCCTGGTTCCACATCCAGCATTCTATGCACAAAGCAGCATCAGTTAGACTTTCATTATATGAAAATCACTTGGCAACAATTTGGGAAAATAAACAACAAAAACATCCTAGCCATCAGAGCTGTCCAAAAGGAGAGTGTGTTGCCTTGGGGAAAGAGGGTTTCCTTTCTCTGGAAATAGTTTACCAGAGAATGAACAACTACTTGGTGGAATGCTGACCTAGGAATGCAGGTTTCCAGTGGATGAGTACTCACTTCCTCTCTAGCTCTGCAATGGTGATTTACCTAGTTCTATGGTTCTCCCTTTTGAAAACTGAGTCTGCTCTGCAGAAGGGCTGCCAGTTTAGAAATACCAGCACAGAAGCCAGAGTTAGTTTTACTATTATGGGCTGCCTCAGAGGCAGAGAAGAACCAGTACATGTTAGTTATTGGCAACAGCTGTCACCTTCCTCTCCCACAGTTCAATGATTGCCTTACTGACACAGGATCAGTAAGTGCTAATTGTTTGTTGAGTAAAATCAAAGTTTACTGATTTTTAAAAAAATTACTAAGAAGCATATTTTTTTTTAAATTTTCTCTCCCACTGAAAATAAAACCAAACCAAGCCTTTATATAACACATATTCATAGAAAAACAAATTCTCTAGAGCACTGGAGTCTGGAGGACCTGAGTTCAACTGTGGTCTCAGACACTTACTAGCTGTGGGACCCTGGGAAAGTCATTTCACCCTAATTGCCCCCCCCCAAAGAAACTCAAAGCAAAAAAAAAAGAGAAAACCAAATCCTCACAATGTGAATGTCCAAACAACATATGTCTCAATTTGCAAACTAAATCCTTCAGGAGATGAATAGACTGCTTCATCGGCAATATGCCCGAAATCATGATTAGCCGTCACTCTGATCAAAGTTCTTAAGTTTTTGAAGTATGTTGTTATTGTAGAAACTATTTTCCTGGTTCTACTCACTTTTCTCTATATCAGTTCATAAATGTCTCCCCAAGTTTTATGAAAACTGTCCCTTTCATCATTTCTTACTAGACGATATTATTCCATCACCTTATTTACTGTACTTTGTTTATTTGCTATATTATTTAGCCATCATTTGCTCAGCCCTTTTCCAGTTAATTGCCATAATCTTTGGTTATCAGTTTGCCACTACACAAAGGTGTTCTTTTTCCCCCTCCATCTCTTTCTTTCTTCTTCCCTCACTCCCTCCTTACCTACTTCTTTTGCTCTCTCCTTTTGTTCTTTCTTTTATATCTGGCATATATTGGTCATATCACAAGGTCAAAGAATATGGACAATTTAGTAACTTTTAGGTATCGTTCCAAATTACTTTATAGAAAATGTACCAACAGTCCATTAAAGTAATGATCTTCTTATAACCTCTTCAATATTTGTTATTTTCCTATTTTGTCAGTGTTATGAATCTGACGATTATGAGCTAAAACCTCAGATTTGCTTGAATTTGTATTGTTCTAATTATTGTTTATTTGGAGTATTTTATATGACTAATGATAACGTGAATTTCCTCCCTAGAAAACTGCCCATTCATATCTTTTGATCATTTATCAACTGGCAAATTGTGCTTATTCTTTTAATATATGGGGATTAGACCCTTAGAGACCCTTACCAGGGAAATTTGACACATTTTTTAATTATCTGTTTCCTTTTCAATTTTAACCAAATGTGTTTACACAAAAATATTCCATCTAATCAAAATTGTCTGTTTTATTTTCTGTGCTCCTTTACATCCCTTGTTAGGTCATGAAATCGACAAATCTGAAAGGTAATTTCACCTTTCTTCCTCTTCCTTCTGAGGTAACCATTTTTGTATAAGTTTAAATCATGTGGTGTTTATCTTTTGGTGCTTATCTTCATATGTGGTTTGAGATGCTGATCTTTGGGTTTTGCGAGATTGCCTTTCCGTTTTTCCCAAGAGTTTGTGGTAAATAGTCAGCTGAGGCTTTTGGCTTAAATGAAAACTGGAGTTTTCTATTTGTTTGCTCCTTAGTTTTACACCCAATCTCTTCCAGATATAGTCCTTTCTTTTTCTCAATCAGAACCAAATCATTTTGCTGATTACTACTTTAATATCATTTCGGATCTGTTACTTCGAGGACTCCATCCTTCTCACTTTCACCCATTATTTTCCTTGAGGATCTTTACATTTTCTTCCTCCAGAAGAATTCCATCATTATTTTATCTAGCTCCATAATACAATCCCTCAGGTATGTTTGATTTATTTGATTAGTAATCTACTGAATAAGAAAGTAAATTTATATAGTATTGTCATATAAAATGAAATTGACTTTGTCTACCCATAAGCAATTAATATTTCTCTAATTATTTGCATCTATCTTTTTCATATAAATATTTCATAGTTATGTTCATGTAGTTCATGAGAATATATTGTCAGGCAGACTTCTAAGGATTTTATCCATTCTTTAGGTATTTTAAATTAACTTTATCTTTCTATTACTTCCCACTAGTATCCTACAGAAATGCTAATAATTTCGGTGGGTTTATTTTGTTTCCTTTTGCTTCTCACTTTCTCCTTGTCTTACTGCTAATAGCTGGCATTTCTAGTAACATATCAAACAGGAGTGGTGATGGGTATCTTTGCTTTAGTCCTAGTTTTATTGGGAAGGTCTCTAGTTTATCCTCATTACATATACAATTAGCTCTTGATTTGAGATAGACAATATTTATTTATGTTTACTATTAGTTTTGATATGAATGCTATTTCTCATCGTTTTGCCCTGATCTATTGACATAATCATATGCTCTTTATTGCTCTTGTAAGTCATTAAATATTTATTATATGCTTACCATATATCAGAAATTATACTAGTTGGTGGTAGTTATTAGAAAAGTAAAAAAAAATCCCGAATTTATCGTGTATTGTCTTGTATGTACATAGATGCTTGGGTGTTGCCTCACCCATTAGACTAGGAACTCCTTTCAGGAAGGGACTCGAATAAAAAAAAACTTAGAGGTCTGTAAGTTTCATATCCACATCTATCCTACAAAGTTGTACTCATCCAAATTATATGGTACAGGATAAGAAATAGAGTGATCACACTATAAACCAAGATAAACTCAAAATGGATATATTATTTAGACATAAAGGATGATATCATAAGCAAATTGGGAAATCTTGGGGAAAAAATACCTGTCATATCAAGGTAAAGGGAAAGGTTTGTGATCAAAGAAGAAAGAAAGAGAATAATAAGAGGTAAAATGTATAATTTGTATTGCATTAAATGAGAAATATTTTGCACAAACAAAATCAGTGCAGTCAAAATTAGAAAGACAGAAGGAAATGGGGAGGCGTTACAACACTCTTCACTGATAAATATCTAATTTATCAAATATGTAGGATACTGAGTCAAACTTATAAAAGAGAAATGATTAATAAATTAATAAAGTATATATACAGGTAATGTTCAGAAGAATAAATCAAAGCTATCAACAATCCTATAAAAAAGCTCTAAACTATTAATAAAAAATGTAGATTAAAGCAAGTCTGAGGCACCATCTTGCAAAATTTAATCCAATCCAATCACCATTTATTAAGCATCTCTAATGTACCAGGCATTATTGCTAAGCACTAAGGGTACAATTAATTGTAAGCCCTCAAGAAACTTACAATGAAATTGGGATGAGAGAACACACAAAAATGTTTAGGAAAGTCAGAGAGGAGATGTGGGACTCCAGGGGGTACCTGGTGCTGAGACATCTTGTTCTGTGCAGTTGAAACCAGACAAAACATCACGTGCAAAATGAAATTAAGGTTAGAGTTAAAGTCAGATTAGCTAAAATTTCAGAAAAGGTAAATGACAAATGCTGGAGGGGAGGTAGGAAAATAGGTACACTAATGAACCCTTGGTGGAGTGGTGAACTGATCCAACTAGTTCTCCATTTGGGAGAAAAAAATGGAATTTGAAACAATTTTATAGTCCAAAGGGCTTTGACCTAGCAATACAACTTACTAAGTATGTATTCTGAAGAGATCAAAGGGAAAAGGACCAATTAAAAAAATAGTTATAAGAATATTGTTGTGTAAAAGAATTGGGAATTTTTGGGATACCTATCAATTGGTGAATGGCTGAGTAAGTTGTGGTCTATATTGGTGATGGAATAAATGATGAAAGGAATGATTTCAGAACAACCTGGGAAGACTAATATATAAACTACTGTAAAGTGAGAAGAACTAGAAGAACATTTTACCCAATAATAGCAATATTGCAATGATGATTAGTTATGAAAGACTTTGCTACTGTGATAAAAAATAATGGTGTACAATCATTTCAAAGAATTCATGATGAAAAATGGTATTCACCTCAGAAAGAGAACTGATGAACTCTGAACACAAATTGAAACATATGTCTCTCTCTCTCACTTTCTTTTGCAACATAGCTAATATAGAAATATTTTGCATGACTTCATAAATGTAGGGTGCATCAAAATTTTTGTCTGCTTAATGAGTAGGGAAGGGGGTGGTGAGAGAGAGACAATTTGAAACTGAAAATAAAAAGAAAATAATGACTTCAAAAGACTTCTTTCTGAAGGCAGAATTTTACTTGAGACTTGAAGGAGTCCAGGAAAACCAGTAAATAGGAATGAGGAAAGAGCTAATTCCAGGCATGGAGATGCTGGTGAAAATACAGAATTGTTATTAATGTATTCTATTGTGATGAAAATTTTCCTAATGTTGAACCAACCTTGAATCTTTGTATAAATTCTAATTGGATATAACATCTTTGTGATTTGTTGCAACATCATAACTTATCTGCTAATATTTTATTTAATTCTTACTTCAATATCAATTAGGGATATTGGTCTATAAACCCCGATTTAAGTGTTAAGAAAATGTTTGGTTTATTGAAGGAATTTGGTGGAACTCCTTTTTTCATTTTCTCCCTATTTATATGTATTATTAGAATTTTAATTGTTCTTTGAATGCTTAATAAAAATTATATGTACATATATCTGATTCTTCTTTCCCTTTTCCTCCCCCATTATCTCCACACAATACCCTGACCTCTACACACCATAATGATATTGGTAATTGAAGGTCTTCCCTACCCCTTAATAGGTTGAATGTCATCACATGGAGCTTGTGGTGGGAAGAGTTTGCTGAAAGGTGGAGAAGAGCCCACAGGAAACTGGTAGTCAGAGCAGTTAGAGATGGTGGGAGAGAGAGGATGCTTAGGCAAGGAGACAGATAGGCTTGTGAGTAAATGTTGGTTTGTGGGAAGGATAAAGAATGGTGTGGCTCTCTGCTGCATTGTGGTGTATTAACTTCTATGTTGCTATGAAGGATTATATTTCCTGGTATTGGAAATTGGTTTTCTGGTGTCTGAATAAATGCTTTGCTTCTGTGTTCTATATAGAGTCTGTTATATTCACGATTGAGCACTAAGCTGGCATACTCACAGTCCCCATTCATGCTGTGAATATTGTGTTGGAACTACAAACACACACACACACATATTCTCTCTCTCTCTCTCTCTCTCTCTCTCTCTCTTTCTCTCTCTCTCCCTCTCTCAGCTCATTTATGGCTTGTTCAATTTCTTTTTTTAGTTAAGTAAGATGCTCTATTTCTTATTCTGTTAATCTGGCCATTTTATACTTTTTTATATAAATGTCCATCCATTTTATTTAAGTTACCAATTTAATTGTCATATAATTAGGTGAATACCTTCTGACAATTTCCTTTCTCCTTATGCTTTTGTGAATGTACCTTTTTCAATTTTGATATAAATATTTGGTTTTATTTCTTAAAAAATCAAATTAGCTAATGAGTTAACTATTACAAAAAGAGCTCCTAATTTCCCTCTTTATTTTGCTTTCAATTTTGTTTTGGCATTGACCAATCTTTTCTATGACCATCTACTATCTTGGACATTTTTGAAATTTGTTTTGAATTTTTCATTTTCTGTACTTAAGGTGATTTTTCTTCCTATAGATAGAAGAGTCAATTTTGGCTTTATAACTTGAGTTGAACATATGATTTTAAGGATCACTGCTTCTGAAGTCAAGGGACCAGATCTCAGCTGCTTCCTACTCACAGGACTTCTGTCCAGTCACTTATCCTCTCAGGAGAAGGGGAGGGAAGAAACCACGGAGGGAAAATCAGAAGTCATTGAACAGTAGAGTTGGAGAGACTTTAGAGATGATGGAGCCCATGCCATCCCTTTCTATTTTCACATAGATGGATGAAACTGAGGTCTTGAGTAGCTAACAATAAGACCTTGGGTCAAAGCTGCATCTCTTGCTTCCAAGTGCACAGCTTTAAACAGAGAAAAAAGAATGGGAAAGAAGGAAGAAGCAGAGGGAAGAGAGGGCCGAGGGGAGGGAGGATTGTGTAAGGATGCATTCCAGCTCCTAGGGGGCAAACAAAAAGCCTTGACCTAACATGGTTTTGATATTTTCAGTTCTACATTTAGAAATTTCCCCTTTCAAGCCAGAAATTCATACTTCAGTGAGCAGGCCCTTGAAACCAACCTAAGGATGCTGCAACACTCTTCTTCTTCATGGGAAAGTCCTCTATTTGTGGGATATGGGAGCCAGAGCCTTCCTCAGCCTGGCCCTCCAGTGTGTCTCAGGGTACCCCTAAGGAGCCCACAGGGATCCATCTCTGGGCCTGCAGCCCTGCTTCTCCTGCCCCCTCAAATCCTGATGTTGTTTATTCCGTTCTGATTTTCAGTGTTGTCCTTTTAATGAATCTAAACGTAACAGGCTCAGATGGGTCATTTGAATCATCGGGGGCAGTTCCTGGAGTCTGGCAGGAAAACATTATGACAGGCATGACCTCCATTTCAGTAGATTCTACAGCTTTTCTTTCTCTAACTCTATCTCTGTCTCCATCTTTCTCTTTATGAAAAATCCCTCAAAGATTCAACCTTCCCATTGTATTTATGCTAAATGTGCCACTATTGTGCTTCCCCCTATTTATTTCCTTGGCTGTTGGCTGAGGTTCAGAATTCATCACCTCACATCTAGACAGCTTCTATGACCTCCTAGGTGGACACCCTTACTTCCATTGAGCCTCGTGATCTTTCTGCCACTAGTTACCAGATTCTTTATCCCCAAACCTCATTTGAACATATCACTCTCCCTTCCAAGAACCTTCAATAGCTTCCTGTGTCCTTCTGTTTTATATCGACTAATTTTCCAGGACTTCTGGGATTTTATTCTACCACATGGGTCTCATTACCATTTTTTTCTGTTGCCTAGTAAGATTAGGGGAATGCCTTAGACTATGCAAATCTGAATAGCATAGGTATTTCAGAACATCTGTGATGATATCTGTGGGCACTCTGGGGAAAGCTGTGAGTTGGAGAACAAGGAAACATGATGGATTTACTGCTGGACCCAAAGAAAATTGTCAGGTAGAGGGTCCTGTTCATCTCGCTTAGGACCTGTGAGGCATAACAGGATCATCAGTGAAGTGGACGAAGGCATTGGTGATAGACATATGAAATGAAAAGTGAGATAAACCTTGGAGGGACAGCTGAGACACTGAACAATGTAATAAAAGATATAAATGTCATCAGGTCAAGAATAATGGCATGAAATTAATAAAGCAAAATTTCATATTTAATAGGGACTAATATAAAATCCTATCCTTAGGTTGAATATCTATCTATCTATCTATCTATCTATCTATCTATCTATCTATCTAT
>NW_027186374.1:2814764-2817301 GCF_028583685.1 Petaurus breviceps papuanus | reverse complement strand
ATCCATCCATCCATCTATCTATCATCTATCTATCTATCTTTCATCTGTCCATCTGTCTATCTATATCAATTTATCTATAGATCTCTCTCTCTATATATAAATACATATGTATGTATACATGTATGTATATTTGTATGTATTCACCAACTAATTAAAAATGAGGGAAGTAAAACAAGAGAATCATTTCTCTGAAAAGAGGTGGGTGTAGGGATACTGAACTGTAAGCTCAATATGGAACAATGATATGGCACAGAAAGCAGCGATCCAACAGAAGGCTGCATGGAGTGTCCAAATGGTCAGTGGGAAAGCGACAATTGTCACTGTCCCCTGCCATGGTCAACCCACATCTGCAGAGTTTTCTTCATTTCTGGGGGACAGATTTTTGTGATAGAATACTGAGATTTTGGACAATTCAATTTGGACAATCCAATACAATTAGACAATTCAATTGGATTCAATGCACATTTCCTAAGAGCCTACTATGTATCAGACACTGTTAGCTTCTAGGTATATGAACATAACAAATGAAAAGCACCCCCAGATTTCAGAGAGCTAACATTTGATTTGGGAGAAACAACCTAATATACAGATTTAAAAAATACACAATATAAATAAACAAAATTCATGGTATGCTAAAAGATGGGCTTCTAGAGTGGCCTGATGGCTCAGAACCATGCCATGCTCAGATTGGCAAAAATCGCTTGTGCTGGCAGACCCAAGAGCTCCCCTGGGCACCCATGATTCCAACCATATATAGGAGGAACTCTCTCACAGATGTCTGACATCTTCTGAATGCACCCTGTCCAGAGCAGATGTCATTCTCTTTTCCCATGAGCCTGCTATTCGCTTTAGGCTTGACTATTTCTGTCTGTTGTAGCAAGACTCAGTAGTCTCTCATACTTGCAACCTTTTCTAAACCACTTCTGTTTAACACTGTCAGTCACCAAGTCCTGCTGAGAACATCTCCAGCTCTGCCCCGCCCCTCTCCCCTCTAGTCCCTTGCCAACTGTATGGGACTTTACTACCAGCCGTGAAACAGAAAAACGGCACCCAGTTTGGAATTGGGAATTCCAGCTTAGGGACAGTATTTGTAGAGGAAGGGTATGCTAGCTCTTTACGTGGCTATGATCATTAGGAGACAGCACAGCTTCAGTAGGAAGAGGTCCTGGCAAAATATCCCCATTTTCATATTTGACTGATGAGTCAGACAAATGCCATAGATGTAGGCTATGTGGATTTTGATCAGAACAGTTTAAAATTCTCTCATGCTGTCCTTGAGATAAGAGGGAGTGATGTGAGCTATGCAAAAATGCAATTGCATGTATTTAGGAGTTGGCTAAATGTTTACACCCAAAGTATAATTAATGGATTAATGTATGCCTTCAGGGAGGCATCTAGTGGCAAGATAGACAATGAGGGGGAATATATGTACCTGTAGTAGTAAATTACCATTTCCAAGTTATGAAGGCTTGAAAAGGCATTCCCCTGATGTTACTATTGGTATATTATCTAGTATAGGTGTTGCTACATAACAGGTCCTGAGTGTATGATGTTGGAGTGGGGGAACAGTGGTTGAATACCTGTTGAGACAAAGAGAGGGAGGAAAAAAGGGAGGGTGGGAGGAGAGAGAGAGAGAGAGAGAGAAAGAGAGGGGAGAGGGAGAGAAAGAGAGAGAGAGAGAGAGAGAATGATGTGACATTACTGTGTGGAATGCGGAAAAAGTATGACTCAGTGTGGCAGTTTGTAGTTGAGTCAGTGTAGATACCTGGAGGGGTGGGTTCACTCCTAGGGTGAACTTTGATTAGGGAGTATGGGTTGGGGGATAGGTGAGAATTGGGAGAATTTATATAAGTGGATTCAATATCTGAAGTTAGTCAGCCAGAATGACTGTATCCTGGCCTCACTACAAAGGGATACTAGCCTATTTGGGGGCAGTGACAGAGGAGATTTTTACATCTGCTTAAATCTGCTTTTATTAGAAGAGCAGAAGGGCATAGTTCTGGCCCCTACACAGGAACAAAGGGAGCCTGGGGAAGGGGAACTAAATGAAGTCAGAAATGGAAGGTGAGGGAAATCACCTGAAGAGTGTGAGGGAATATGCAAGGGATTTAGATTATGTGCTTCTGATTACTTTTCCTCATTCTCCATTGAGAAAGACTTAAAATTAGTGATTTATAAGCAGGGAAAAAATTAACTTCATATTTGCAGATGATACAAACATTTTAAAATGGACACACCGTATAGTGAAATACTGATTCAGAAACATCTCAATGGGCAAGGAGAATGGGGGCCTAATGGTAATATGACATATCTTAGGGGAGAATATATTTCTAAAACAGGATTTGTATTTCAGCTGCAGAAATATAGGCTAGCAGAAAGTTGTCCAGATAATAGACCTTGTTCCCAGTTCCTTCAAATGACTTTTCTATAGCATGGACTCAATGACCTCCACCCTCCTTGTTGTCTCAGAATATTCCCTAGTTTAGTCCAAAATTGTGAATGATACTACAAATGTGGTTTGAGCAGGGCAATATGCA
>NW_027186374.1:2807881-2814664 GCF_028583685.1 Petaurus breviceps papuanus | reverse complement strand
TATATATATATATATATATATATATATATATATATAATATTTGATTTTAAAACTTTGAATTCCAGATTCTTTCCTTTTCTCCCTCATCACCCATCCTTACTGGGAAGATAAGCAATTCAATATTGGTTGTACATATCTAGCTATGCAAAACATTTCCATAGTGGATGTATTGTGAAAGACTGACTATATTTCCCTCCATACTATTCCACCCTCACTTGTTCTATTCTGTACTTTTATCCTGTCCCTTTTCAAAAGTGGGTGCTTCCAACTTCCCTACCCCCCCAGCTTGCCCTCCCTTCCATCATTCCCCCTCTCATCCCCTTCCCCCCTACTCTCCTATAGGGTGACATACCTTATTTACTGTGTATGTCATTCACTCCCTAAGCCAAATTCAATGAGAAAAAGGTTGACCCATTCCCTTTTGTCTTCCTGTTCTTCCCCTCCATTGTAACCATTTCCCTTGCCTCTTCTATATGAGATAGTTTACCCCATTCTGTCTCTATCCATCTCCTCTCATTATATTCCTCTCTCACCTCTTTATTTCACCTTTTAAATATCATCCCTTCCTATTCACTGGTCCTGTGCCCTCTGTCTAGGTATACCTGTGCACATATATACACACACTCACATATGTATTCATATGCCTATATACCCTCCTATATAGACATACATGTATTTGTATACATACATACATACACACATTTCTATTCCCTTCAACTATTCTCATACTGAGAAAAATTTCATCAGTTACAATTCTCATTTCTCCATGTAGGAATGTTAAGAGTTCAACTCTGATAAGTTCCTTATGATTTCTCTTCCCTGTTTACCTTCTCATGCTTCTCTTGCTTTTTTGTATCTGAATGTCAAAATTTCCATTCAACTCTGGTTTGTTTTTTTTTATCATGAATGCTTGAAACTCCTCTATTCCATTGAGAGACCATATTTCACCCGAAACATGACACTTAGTTTTGCTGGGCAGGTGACTCTTGGTTTTAATCCCAGCTTCTTTGACCTCCAGAATATCATATTCCAAGCCCTTCAGTCCCTTAGTATAGAAGCTGCCAGATACTGTATTATCCTGATTGTGTTTCCACAATATTCAAATTGTTTTTTCATGGCTGCTTGTAATTTTTTCTCATTGATCTGGAAATTCAGGAACCTGGCTACAACATTTCTAGGAGTTTTCTTTTTGAGATCTTTTTCATGAGGTGATTTGTGTATTCTTTCAACCTCCATTTGGCCCTCTGGTTCTAAAACATTGGGGCATTTTTCTTCGAGAATTTCTTGAAGGATGATTTCTAGGTTCTTTTTGTGATTGTGGCTTTCAGGTAGTCCAATAATTTTATAAAGTTCTTTCTCCTGGATCTATTTTCCAGGTCGGTGGTTTTTCCCATGAGATATTTCACATTTCCTTCTATTTTTCATTTATTTGGATCTGTTTAATAGTACCTTGATTTCTTATAAAGTCACTAGCTTCCATTTGCTCCAATCTAATTATGAAGGAATGATTCTTTTCAGTGAGCTTTTGAGATTCTTTTTCAATCTGGCAAATTCAGCTTTTTAAGCATTCCTCTCCTCATTGGCTTTTTGAGCTTCTTTTGCTGTTTGAGTTAGTCTTTTTTAAGGTGTTATTTTCTTCAGTCAGGTTTTTGACTCTCATTTCATAATTTTCTTGCATCACTCTCATTTCTCTTCCCAATTTTTCATCCACTTCTCTTATTTGGTTTTCAAAATCATTCTTAAGCTCCTCTATGTCCTGAACATAATGAGAGAAATGGCCAAAGATGTCCCAATCATTAAAGCATAATTGTGTTTAGTCAGCAAGCATTAATTATTTCCTATGGCCCATGAATAAGAACAAATGCAAGAAATGGGCTCCTTCTTCCACATTACAACCCATCACATAAATGAAGACAACTACCCTATCTTCTCAAAGTCTTTCCTCCTTCTCATCCCCAGGTATTAAAAGTACTTTTCAGATTCAAAAAGGTGATTCAGTCTTGAGTTTATTCCAGACTCTGTTCTTTGTCCACAAACAGTGTTTATGGATCTCTTTATTTGGCCTGGCAGTGTTCCAGGGCTTGATGCAACCAGGGTCATCCACAATGGGAGGTATGAATCTGAAGCCAGAAGTTGAGGGTTCCAATCCCACATGTAATACACTGTGAATATCTTTTTTATTGTCTTATTGCTATAGACAGCTTGTCTAAGACTTTGTGGCTTAGCTTTCAGAGATAAAGGCTTGGGAAATATCCTCCATAGCCAACGTAAGTACAACACACTTAAAGAAGGGGTTCATGAAGCCCTTTTCAATGCTGAAACTCTTTATGTTTCTATGTTTAATTAGGGACTGGCTTTGGGGTGATATGTCCTTGAAGATGGGGTGGATGTTTTCTACTTGGTTTCAGTCACTCCTTAGAAAATGCAGATTTTTTTTTGCCTGCTTCCAGTTAAACATATATGGAACCCACATGGCCAAGGCAATACTTAAGCAGCCACAGGACTGGCAGAGGGGCAATTCACTCCTTGTGTTTGCACACTCAATACCAGCTCAGCAGCTCATGGATCATCAGTTCTTTTAGTTGCTCTGAGAACCAGAAGACTCTTCATGGCCACCCAGGAGAAACTTCTCCATCACTCAAGGTCAGAAGGAAGTTTGCCAAGCCTTGACATTAATAGTAAGCAGGCAGACTCAATTACCTCTAAGCAAAAGGATCCACAGCAATAAGAATGGTTACCAGACATCTGCCCCTACAAATCTAGAAAACATTTTTCCACAAATACCCACCATGTCAATGGGGAGAGTGAACACCAGCATAAAAGACAAGGGCAATGGGACACATAGCTCTCTCCTAGACCCTTTGTTCTTTTTTCTTCCTGATGATGAGTAAGGAAGAATTGGCATGATCTACCCAATGGGGAAATACCCCAAATTAGGGTTCCCCATCTAGCCACCATGTGCCCATTAAGGCATAGATTCTGTGATTCACTCATGCCTGTTCTCTACTGATCTTATGCCCTCCTGATCAGATAATCCTAAAAGCAATGTGTGCAGACAACTGGGATATCTAACTGATCCATGACTGGAGCCCTAGGAACTAGAAACTGTAGCAGAATCTACCAAAAAGTGGTAGTAGGGCTTATTTATGCATGAGATAGCAGCAGATAGATGTAGAAAGACAATCCCTTGACTATGTGGCATTTTCAGGGAATGGAACCTTTTTTTTTTTTTAAAGCAATCGGGGTTAAGTAACTTGCTCAAGGTTACATGGCCAGTTATTTCTGCATGTGGTGCTAAGCCCGGATTTGATCCCCAGGTCATCCCGAAACTGGAACCAGTGTTCTTACTTTCTGAGCCACCTGGCCACCCCTAAGCAATTGGGGTTAAGTAACTTGCTCAAAGTTACACGGCCAGGTGTTTCTGGGTGGGTGCTAAGTGTCTGAGCTCGGATTCGATCCCCAGGTCATCCCGACACTGGAGCTGGTGCTCTTACTCACTGTGCTACCTGGACACCCCAGAGGGAATGGAACCTTTGAAGACAGAATGCATGTTGTGAACTTTGGGAAGACACCAATTCCTAAAGCTTAACAGTGTTCTAGACAGAAATGAAACTTCATGAATATTCCTCAAAGGGAGAAACAGAGTTTTGGGATTAGGGGCCAGGAGATAACCTTCTGCCAGGTGTGTTCTATACACAAGTACATCACTGATATCATATTGAAATTTGAGGAATTTCTTTCTAAGAACCTCACATTCAGAAGAGTATAATAATGTACTTCTATTTAGGGGAACTTTTCTTTTTGGTCTTTATTAATTTGTTGATTTACTTTTGGTTTACAAGATTCAGTTCCCCAGTTCTTTGAGTTTCAAATTTTCCTCCTCTCCCTCCCCTCCCCACCTCCATGGCAGGATACAATCAGGTATAGGATCTGCAGATACTTTCACATTAGACATTAGTCATATTATAAAGAAGGATTGTATGGGATGCAGTGAACAATGGGAAAGAGAAAACAAAACCAACCAAGATAAAAGACAGAGAGCAAGTAGTTTGCTTCAATCTGCATTCAAACTCTGTTCTTTATGGTTCTTTCTCTGAATGTAGACATCTCTCTCCATCATGAGTCTTTTGGAATTTACCTTTAGCCCTGCATTGCAGAGAAGGGTACAGTCTATCAAAGTTGGTCATCACACATATGTTGTATCTCTAATTATGGATAAATTTTTCCTGGTTCTGCACTTCTCACTCAGCATCAATTCATATAAGCTTCTCCAGGTAAATATGATGTCCATCTGCTCCTCATTTTTTATGTCACAATAGTATTCCATTACATTCATATGCCATAACTTGTTTAGCCATGCCCCAGTTTATAGGCATCCCTTTAATTTCCAATTCTTTGTCACCACAAAAAGATCTGCTATAAATATTTTTGTATATATGGGTCTTTCTCCCACTTCTAAGATCTCTTTGGGATACAACTGTAAAAGTGGTATTGCTGGTTCAAAGGGTATGAAATTATTTATAGCCCTTTGGGCATAGTTCCAGATTGCTCTCCAGAATGGAAGAATCAGTTCACAACTCCACCAGCAATGCATTAATATTCCAATTTTTCTACATCCTCTCCAACATTTATCATTTTCCTGTTTTGTCATCTTAGCCAATCTGACTGGTGAGATGTTGTACATCAGAGTTGTTTTGATTTGCATTTCTCTAATCAATAGTGATTTAGAGCCTTTTTTCATACACTTATAGATATCTTTAAATTTCTTCCTCTGAGAACTGCCTGTTCATATCCTTTGACCATGTATCAATTGGGGAATGACTTGAATTCTTATAGATTCGATAGGGGGATTATTTCAAAACTATTGTTTTTGCTGTATCTTCTCAGTACTTCCCTATTCTAAAAAGGCAGTAGTGGTTGATTAATAATGTGGAATACACCAGATGTAGGTGGTTAAGCCACAGTGTTAGAAATCCCAGGTCCTCAGGGTCACCACTAAATTCCTGAAGTGTCTGGTAACTAAGTATCCTCTGGGGACACCCCCCCCATCATTTAATGTGGGTTTTAGGGAAAGAAGCACAGAGGAGATGCTCCATGCTGAAGCAGCAGTTAGAGACCAGCTAGTCTGACCTCTTCATTCTGCAGGTGAGGAAAATAAAGTATTGAGAGGGAAGTGATTGGCCCCAGATCACCCAAGAGATGATGGTGGACTGGGGACTAGGGCTCTGCTGTCCTGTCCCACATTGAAATGCCTTCATGTTCTTCCTCCAGTTCCCATTCTATGCTCTTGCAGCCCTAATGATACATGAATGTCTTTAATAAAGGGCAGGCTTTGATGTTTTCAAGGTGAGCAGTAATGGCCAAGTTTAAAATCTCCTGTCCTTGAGATGTGGCATTATAGAAATAGATATGAGTCATGCTCAGGCAATTCCCTTTTTGTCACTGAAAGGAATTTTCAGTTCTTCCTGGCGGCCCAACCTCTGTTCTCAGCAAAGGGGAAGGTGAAGGCTGGGCAATGGCTTACCTTCTTAGAATGGCACTGAACTAGGTCAGACTTTCTTTCAGAGGAGTTAGTTCAAAAAGAAACATCAAAGCAAGCTAAAAAGCAGGCTGCTGGTCATTTGAGCCACTTTTGTGGAAGAAAAGGGGTTTTCTCCATAATAATTATAAAAACATTCATCATATAGCACTTTGTGCTAGTTACTGTGCTTTACAATTGATATTTGATTCTTATAATAACATTACATTCTCCTATAATCCCTGATTTACAGATGAGGAAAATGAGGAAAAAAGAAATTAAGTGATTTCCTCAGGGTCACAGAGGTAGTAAATTTATGCAGCTAAATTTTAGCTCAGGTTTTCCTGACTCCAGGCTTGGTATGTAATCCATTTCCCTCCCCTCCCCTCCCTTGCACTTCCCCTCCCCTTCCTTTGCACTTCCCTTTCCCCTTCCCCTTCCCCTTTCCCTTCTCCTTCCTCTTTCCCTTCCCCTTCCCTAAATTTGAAATCAGGTCCTCAGACTTGAAAAAAAAAAACTTTTTTTCTCACATGACTCAAATGCGAACTGGGATCCCAGATCGGAGTGATCTGTTTCCTAACACATTTCTTACAGTGCTTCATCTCAACATTTCTTCCACATTTCTCTTTCACTCCCTCACTTTAGCAAGATGTGGGTCACTGCCTTTTCTCAATTACGTAGGTGGTAAGAATTCTACTGGAAAGCAAGGTTTACATCTTAATGTTGTTCATATCACCATCTCTTAGACAGGTCCCTCAGAAGTGACAGTTGAATTTGTTGGTTGCAAAAGAATGAGTTGGCTTTTAAGTGACAGCTTCTGGGCACAGAAGAGATGTTGGGAAAAGACCTGAAGCTTAGAGGGATATCACCATTGAGCTTTCCCCCAAAATCTGTCCTTCTTTAATGCTCTAATGAATAATTATTAGATCAATGACCCTAAGGAGGAGCCAAAGACAATGCCAAGTCTGGGAGCATCAGAAACAATGGAAGAAAGAGGGCACCCAAAGGGTGAAGAGTTTTCATAGAAAAGGTCAGATAATTATCATTGTTTATGTATCATTGAAGGCTTGTAAAACACTATGTATGCCATATCATTTGATCTTCTAGTGAGAAGAAGGTGTTATTATTATCCCCATTTTACAGATAAGGAAATAGAGGTTGACAGAGATTGTGACTCCTCAGGGTCAGTCAGCTCAGGTCTAACACAGAATTTGGACCTATGTCTTTCTCCCTTTTCAGTAACTTCTATATATCACATTTCTCAT
>NW_027186374.1:2799271-2804881 GCF_028583685.1 Petaurus breviceps papuanus | reverse complement strand
TATGTATATTCACACAAACATTTATACATACCGATACATACATACATACATACATGTATACATACATAGACATTTTTTAGGGTGTCCATTTTGATGACAAAGATTTCTGGATAAATCATTGATAGATTATTATTTAAACATTTAGCTCAATTTTTAGCAACACAGACACATATAGTGTATACATTTATATAGACTCCCCCCATTTAGATTGGATGAAATGGTCACTGAAGCCCTGTCCTGAGGTTTGATGCTGTTGGCTTGGCCCTTCACTGGATGAGTGCTGCCTTTTCCAAATACTGATCACTTGAGTTTACTTATTAATTTTGGTCACAATGAATCACTCCCAGAGATTTGAATTTTTGAAAGTACTCCCCAACCATTTTGTCCTTGTGTGGGGGAGTTCTGATTGCTCCCACTTTCAAGATGGTAGTTATGAAGACAAAGGGAATGTGGTCTTACAATCTCTAACCATCGGGGGGTAAGCGTATCAGGAGACCACCATTATGGTGGGTTGGATACAGTAGGGCACAAGATGCCCTTGTAATGCTTTTCCACCTCCCAGAACTGGTCCAATTGGAATCTCAGAAAATGTTTGCTGTGTGTTGTCTTGCCTAAGGCCCCAAGCCTATGACTGTGTCTAGCGGACCTTTGATCTGAGGCCTATTTTGGGAACATTCAGTGATGTCATATTTTCTCCATTTGGGAGAGATGCCTCTAACTAACTGGGCCATTGACAGTGATCTATGGAAGGGCATCAGAGCCTCTCAGGGGGCAGACAAAACAATAAATACACTGAATCTCCTGCTGTGTTCCCAGGTAGGGTGGTTAGGTCTTCAAAACAGAACCCCCCCAAGGTAAAACAATGAATGACCTTAGAAAGGACAGAAACTAACAGACTTAACTTAAATCCCCAGCAGAAGGAATTATTGAAGAAGCAAAGTGTTTCAGGCTTCCTCAGACACATAGTTCAATTCAGAATTCATTTTCAGGGTCCTTATTTGGGGGTCCTTATCTTTGGGAGGTGTTAAATTAGAGGCTCATCTGAGGGACTGTAGAAAAATAAAGACTGGGTTTTCGGGGAACTGGACTTTTGCACTACCTTGCTTTATGACCTTGGAAAAGTCGTTTCCTATCTCTTTAGCTTGCCCTCTGTTAAATGTCATAGCTCAACTAATTGAGCTCCTGGGTCCCTTCCAGTCCTGGCATTCTATGTTCTGTATTTGAAGGTCTCTCCCCATTCAATGTTTATGTGCAAAGGTCTCCTTGAGCTCTGACATACTATATCCCCATTCTAGAGCACCTCTCAACTTTGATATTCTATGAAAGAATATAAGGTCTCTCAAAGGATCATTGTCCTAAATTGATACCCTAGATTTACAGCTGGAAAAAAACTTAGAATCCATGGATTCCAACCCTATCCATTCACAGGTGAGGACACTGAGGTTGGGAGAGGGGAAGTGCCTTGCCCAGGTTTCTGAAGCCAGTGTCCTGTTAGTCTTAGGCAGAATCAAAGTCAGATTTTCCCACTGCTGAGTCCAGAAGTCTATCCACTTTGCCTCCTATGTCTCCTAACTCTCACTAAGATTCTATGGCTCTGCCTCCAAACCCCGTTTCCTGGAAGTGCTTGACTGCTTTGTTGGGCTCATCTTTAACAATTTGTGCTAAACCTGTTGAAGAATGAGGAAGTCACACTGGATATTCACCACCCTCCTCCCCCCTTCTTGTTGTGGCTCCCTGAAACGGACTTTCTTCTGTCAATATGCTCTCTCTCTTGTCCCCTGGCTCATGAGCAGCATGTCCCAGCTTCTCCTCCTTTGCTGAGCTCTTTTTTTTAATGGAATGTCCCCCACTCCAGACCCTATATCTCTGCTTTCCCAAATGCCCCTGGCCTTCCCATTCCTCCCCCATGAAGCCTTCCCCATGAAGCCTCCAAGCCCACTCCTGTAAACAGTGATCCTCCTCCACTAAATGTGCTTTTATGGGGACTTAAACACATACTTAAGCAATCTAGGTGGTACAGGGGATAGAGCACTGAGGTTCAAATCAGGAAGGCTTGTCTTTGTGAGTTCAAATCTGATCTCAAACACTTACTAGCTGTGTGACCCTGGGCAAGTCACTTTACCCTGTTCATCTCTGGTTCCTTATCTATAAAATGAGCTGGAGAATAAAT
Organism: Petaurus breviceps papuanus; assembly: GCF_028583685.1. Taxonomy (NCBI): domain Eukaryota; kingdom Metazoa; phylum Chordata; class Mammalia; order Diprotodontia; family Petauridae; genus Petaurus; species Petaurus breviceps. The sequence continues at coordinate 2,802,711 of NW_027186374.1, read as the reverse complement.
GGTAAACCACTTCAGTATCTTTGTCAAGGAATCCCCAAAGAGGGGTCACCAAGAGCCAGCTGTCACCGAAAGGCCCAAGCAACAGTAATAGAAATCAACACTTAGAGTCACCAGCTGCGATAGTGCATGTGCTTCTATATTTACATGGACTTTTCAGCAGCCATGGGTGGTAAAGAAGCAAATAGTGTTATCCTCCCCATTTTACAGGCTGGGAAACTGAGGCTTAGAGACAGTGAATTTGTCAAGATTATACAGTTGGAAGATTTAAATCCAAGTCTCTTGATTCCAAGTTCACTGCTCCACACTGCCTTCACGGCAATTTTATGTTATCTTCCCTCATCAGAATGTGAGCTCCTTGAGGGTAGGGACTTTATTGTGCACTGGGTTTGAATCCTCATCACTTAGCATGGTGCCTGGAACATAATAAAGCTGAGAATGTTTTGTCTGTCTGCCTCTGTCTCCATCCATCTATCATCTATCATCTCTCTCTCTCCCTCTTTCTCTCTGTCTGTCTGTCTATTCATCCATGCATCCATGCGTTCATCCATGCATGCATGTATGTATGTATGTATGTATGTAGCTGTCCATATGTTCATCCATCTATCATATATCATCTCTTTTTATTTATCTCTATCATCTATCTATCTATCTATCTATCTATCTATCTATCTATCTATCTATCTATCTATCATCTATCTGCATGTGGCATTTATTGTCTATATCATCTATTTGGCACTTAGCCACCCTTACGGTTTAGGGAGGGAACTTCATCCATAGTTGCATTAAAGCCAATCAGGTGCTCAATCAAAACATGGGCTCTCTTGAACAGATTCAGTGCCCCCAAAGCATCTCACTTTGAAGAGCGCTGGCAGTATCCCTGAGGGTCATCATGGTAACTGAGGAAATAATCATTCAACAAGGATAGATTAAGTACTTCCTTTGTGCCAGTCACTGTCCTATTTTCTAGGGGCACAAAGACAAAAAACAGTCCCTGTCATGAAGGAGTTTCCATTTTTCTGGGGAGCAGGAACATGAACACAGGAAAGTAAATACAAAATATTTTAAAGGAATGCAAAATCACTTGGAAACCAATTTAACACACCTATAAAGTAATGGAATTGAGACTCAACCCTGACTCCCCTGTCCAGCGCCAGAGTTCTATACATGACAAGGTTTGCCTCTTAATGACTCTTCTCCATCAGGATATGGGCTATTCTTGTCTTGTTCTGATGATCCATTGTGGCTTGAAGGTTCTCAGAGGCTAAGCTGGAAAAGCACAAGACCTCTGCTCCTTGAACCCACAAAACCAACAATTTCTTATCCCTAGCCTCTCTCCTGAGGCAGTCCTGTGTGGACATCTGTCTCGTGGACATTTCTTGCTAGATATACCATAGACATCTCAAAAGAAAGGTCCACAATGATATCTATCATCTTCTATCTTTCACCCAAAACTTTCTCTCTTCTGAACTTCCCAGTTTCTTTGGACGTCGCCACCGTTTTCTGGTGATCAAAACTCTCAACCTGAATATTGACTCCTCACTCTCATTCATCCCAGTCAGTCACTAAATTTTATCATTTCTTTCTTTGCCCCATTTCTCCCATATGTCCCCTTCTTTCTACTCATGAAGCACAGTTCACACCTGGATCACCTCTTGATTAGATTATTTCAGTGTTTTCCTTATTGGTCTTACTGTCTCAATTCTTTCCCCACTCTCATTCATCCTCCACTCCACCTTTCAAAGGGATTTTCTTAAAGCATGGGTTTGACTATTCAGTAAACTTCATTAGTTCACTGTAGTCTTTGATATATGATCTCTGAAGGCTCTTTCCTGCCTGATACATACTGCCTTACAGTCCAGCCATACTGTCTTACTCATCCCTCAAACCTACCCTGCCTATCTCCCTCCCTCTCTCCCTCCATACAGAAACTTGTGTATAATTGTACATACATACATGTGTATCATTGTAAGGTCCTTGAACGTGGTGGCTGGCCAGCTGCTTTATATATCCTTGCTTCATGATTTCTTGCTCGATTTCACTATAAGAAAAAAAAAATCTAAGAAAATCTCAGAATATGCCTCTGACTCTGGGAAGCATAACTCAATCCAGCATTACCCTTACCTGAAAAGAGCTTGACCATCAAGTGCCTCCAGGGTTGGAATTTCTCTCCTGTGTCTTAGCTAAGTCAAACACCCTGGCAGTGGAGACCATGTGTGCTTCTTCTCACTCTTGAGGGCCAGGCCTGTCTTGCCTTTTTGCATTTATATTCCTAGCATATCCCCTATGCCTGGCACATAGTAGGCATGTAACAAATGTATAGTTGGCTGGTTTGGGTAGTGCCAGGTGTATGTCCCATCCAGAAGTATGTGAGGAAGTACCATTTATGGGGCAATGGAATAAGAATCCACATTATAGTAGCCAGGTGGGTTGAATAGAGAACCAGCTTTAGAGATGGGGAGACCGATTCAGGTCCCTCTTCTGGTCCATTTTCATTGTATGACTCTAGACCAGTCATTCAACCTCCAAGTGCCCTAGGCAGCTTTCTGTCTATGAGTGACATGAGCTGCTGGTCTGTGTTAGTTGGTTGAGGTTCCATAATGGGCATTCTCTACACTAATTCTCTACACAGACTCACAGGTCTGGCCAAAATGGATGGCATAAAGCTTTTCCAACTGCCAGTATCAAAACCCTTCCTTCTTACCATCAGGAATTTTATAGGACCCATTCCAGCTAAGCCTTGTTGGGACTTTCTCTTTTGCCAGCCTAAATCTTCCATGACAGTATGTATCAGAATGATTTTGGTAAATATGACTTAATAAAAGGAACATTATATTTGAGTCCAGAGGAGCTGGGTTTGAATGCTACTTCAGCCATTTGGCAGCTATGTGGCCTTGGTTTAAAAACCTTTTGTAACTCTTAGTCAATGATCCTTTGACCCCTTCTCTGGGCCTTGATTTCCTTGTGCTGAAAATGAAAGAACTGGGCTCGATCACTCCCTAAGGTTCCTTTCAGCTCTGAATACCATGTCTTTTGCAAAAGCACCATTGGGCTGACAAAATGAGAATGACCAGGTTCAGAGAAATAGTCCCCTGCTGAAAACACAAACAAATCTAATCTTCTGAATGGGAGAGATGAATCCCAGGAATGTGGGGGTCTCTTATGTCAGATAGACAATTATTGGCCGGATGTCAGATTGCCTAATGCAATGAGGATGGCGTTTCCTGTTTCATCTGAAATGTGGCCAGAGATGCCAGAGAGCATTTATCTTCTCAAGTGACAGGGGCCGACATTCGGAGGAGATGAAGTAACCGTTAGGGGAGGGGGCAGGGAGCTTGAGGTGCAGGAAGAGAAAGAGGCAGCTTTAATTCCCAGAGTCTTGTTCTCTGCCTCTTCCTCCCTCGCTGCTTCCCTCTCTTTTTCTTTCTTTTCCCTTCACATGC
>NW_027186374.1:2795413-2799261 GCF_028583685.1 Petaurus breviceps papuanus | reverse complement strand
TCTCTCTGTGTGTCTCTCCATCTCTCTCCCTCTCTCTTTCTCCTTTCCTTCCCCTCTCTCTGTCTCTCTCTCTCTGTCTGTCTCCCTCTGTCTGTCTCTCTGTCTCTCTCTTTCTCTTTCTCTCTGTCTCAGTCTCTCTCTCTCTGTCTCTCTTTCTCTGTCTCTCTCTGTCTCCCTTTCTTTCTCCCTTTCTCTCTTTCCTTATCTCTGTATCAGAGGCCTGGCCCTCAAGAGTGAGAAGAGGCATTCATGGTCTCTACCACCAGCGTGTTTGACTTAGCTAAGACACAGGAGAGAAAGTCCAACCCTGGAGCGCTTGATGGTCAAGCCCTTTTCTGGTAAGGGTAATGCTGGATTGAGTTATGCTTTCCAGAGTCAGAGGTAAAAAGCACACACACACACACACACACACACACACACACACACACACACACACAGTGTGTGTGGCATGGTGGGGGGGGGGGGGAGAATCCAAATCTTCCAGGTTAACCAGGTTGCTCCTTGGATGAAAGATAGCAATTGCAATCATTTTTCACTTTGCAAGACCTGTTGCCATAGCTTGGGTTGTGCTGGTGTAGACATGGACACATGTAGCCATCTCCCACCCTACACCATCAAGGAAGCACTTGATTTGTCAAGCCAAAAGAATTTCAGTTCAATGGTAGAATTCCATGCACTCAGCCAGCTGGCGGAATTGATATTTTTGGACAGGAGGTCTCTGTAACCCCTTCAAACCAGACCCCACAGAAATTGAAACTGTATCGAAGGGGAGTAAGACTCATTCAGCATGATTCCGTGACCTAGATCCTAAATTCCCCAATGTTTATCAAGCTTCCTATACTGCAAATATGTTGGGGACTTGTATCCTTGGGATCTTCTAAGATTTGGACAACAAAGAGCCTGGAGTGATAAAATTAGATAGATGGATGGATGGATGGATGGATGGATGGATGGATGGATGGATGGATAGATAGATAGATAGATAGATAGATAGATAGATAGATAGATAGATAGATAGATAGATAGAGACAGATATACAGAAATAGAGAAAAGATAAAGAACAGATAAAGAGAAACAGAGAAAAAACAGAGAACAGAGGGAAAAGAGACAAAGAGAGAAACAGAGAGAGACAATGAGAAAGAGAAAGACCGTGCCAGGCAAGTGAACACCAGGGGCATTTCTTCTTTCAATGACCAGCACACACAGACCTAGCACAGCCCTAGAGTTATAAAGCACCAGGACTGTCAGAGGAAATTCCTGGCTTAGTACAAACATACAAATCTGCCAAATGTGTCTATTAGGTAATGAAATCCGATCCTCAACACTAATCCTAACCATGCAAGATATACCATTATTTCTAAAAGGAATATCCCAATGAGTTAATTCTGCTGGACCCATTGTGCTGACCTTGACATGAGGCCACATGCTGTTCTCCAAATTCTCATAGAGAGAGAAGAGACAGAAAGGGTAGGCGTGGAGCGGGGTGGGGGGAAGGCTGCAAATTAATCACTCCTCTGTCTGGCAGAGCAGCACCAGCAAGAGCAGAAGTAGAAAGAGCGACACTAATAATTCCCTTCTGTCTGGGCATGTGGCATTGTCTGTACCCTGCTAAGTGGGGCAGTGGATGGAGGACTAGGGCTAGAGTCAGGAAGACCTGAGTTCAAATCCAGCCTCAGACACTCACTAGCTGTGTGACCTTGGGCAAATCACTTAACCCCTCTTTGCCTCAGTTCCTCATCTGTAAAACAGGGATACACTGGAGAAGGAAATGTCAAACCACTCCAGTATCTTAGCCAAGAAAATCCCACGCACAACATCTGTGGGTTCGCATAGGATAGGACATGACTGAAATACTGAGCACCAGAGAACCCCTGAGACCCAAATGCACACACATTGAAACCCTCTGGAGTTTCCTATAGACCCTCACATGATGTCTATACATTTTTGCCCTACTCTCAACTCTGACAAGCTGTGTTTTTCCAGGTCACAAATAGCTCAGAGGGGAAGGGGAATCAGAAGTGAAAGAATCCTGATGGCAAAAAGAACACAAAACTGATGAAAACACAGGATTCTGTGAGCATTGAATGTCAGAGCAAATGACCTGTATGTGGCAACATACACCTCGAACTTCTGCTCCATACAGGGACAACCTCTCAGCTCCACAGCTATACCCCAGGAGGCCTAATGAAATTTTTTAAAGCAATAGGGGTTAAGTAACTTGCTCAAGGTTACACAGCCAGTTATTTCTGGGTGTGATGCTAAGTATCTGAGCCCGGATTTGATCCAGGTCATCCCGACACTGGAGCCAGTGCTCTTACTCGCTGAGCCACCTGGCCACCCCTAAGCAATTGGGGTTAAGTAACTTGCTCAAGGTTACACGGCCAGGTGTTTCTGGGTGGGTACTAAGTGTCTGAGCCCGGGATTCGATCTCCAGGTCATCCCAACACTGGAGCCAGTGCTCTTACTCGCTGTGTCACCTGGCCGCCCCAGACCTGGTGAATTCTTACCCATAAGTAATAGTTGGCATTTATATGGCGCTTGAAGGTTTGCCAATACTTCACCAATATCATCTCATTTTATCCTCCTAGCAATCTGGGGAGGCAGATGCTATTAGTACACTCATTTTACAGATGAGGAAACTGAGGCAATTTGTGGTTAATGCACATGCTCAGGGTCACATGGATAGTAAGTACCTGAATCTAGTTTTGAACTCACATCTTCCCAATTGCAGGTTCTTTGTTCAATACACTTTGCCTCCTGTTTACTTTTAAAGCTCAATCCCATTAGTGCGTCCTTTGTGGAATCTCCCCTAGTATCTTTGTGTGATCATTGTGTGGTCATTTCTTTTTCCCTTGGGCCTCATAAGCCATTTGGTTTTGCAGTGTGCTAATGTACCTTGTATGGGTTTCACCCCATGTATAAAGATGGTGCTGTGCTCACTGATTTCCGAGACTGCTTCTAGCTTTTAAATGCCTGATTCTCTTACTGTGTATTGTAGCCAGGAAACACCTCATCCCCTTAGAAGACTGTAATCCCCAGGAGGGAAAGAACTGTGTCTTATCTAAGCTCTCTGTTTATCTTGGTGTCCAAGAACAGTGTTGTATACACAGGAAGCAATAGTATTGAACGACTGAGGAATGAATGAAGCTTCCCTTCTCATAATGAAGTGTTTCCTCATGGAAAAGAATAAGGAGGAGAGGCTTTGGAGGCTCTTGATAGATCCCAGGCTCACCCACTTCAGAGACTATCTGATCCAACAAGAATGCTCCTACATCAGCCCATAAGAAGTGATGCTTCAGTTTTGACTTGGAGACCTTCCAGGGATGAGGGTCTCCCAGGGGAGCCTATGCCACGTTTCTGTAGGTATTTGGAAGTTAGTTATTCCTGACATCTGGAGCTTTGTCACATCGCTCATTCATCCTTTCAGTCTCTCAATTGATCTTCAGATCTTTGTTAAGCACTGACTATGGACCCAACAAGAGGCCAGTCATCTGTTTAGTAGAGAGAGAGCTATCTATGAGGCCATCAGAACCTTAGTGAAAGACCTGCCTCTGGCACATCCTGACTGGGTGGCCCCAGGCAGGTGACCTAACATTTTATGACCCTGGGTGATTCTTTAAGACTGATTCTACATTTTGGAGAAGATGCCCACCTTCATTGGTAGAGGGAGTGCCTTCGTATAGGATTCCCTTTTATGAATGAAATCAGGGCCTGTTCTGCCCCTATCCTTATATGGCAGGAATTGTGCTAAGCACTGTGAAGATACAAGGGAAAAAAAATAAAACTAAAAATAAAATAATGAAAAAACAAGCAACCCATGACTTCAGGGAACTTTACATTCTAATAGA
>NW_027186374.1:2781320-2792413 GCF_028583685.1 Petaurus breviceps papuanus | reverse complement strand
TTTTGTTACACTCATACACCACAACTTGTTTAACCTTTCCCCAACTGATGGGCATCCTCTCAATTTCCAGTTCTTTACCATCATGAAAAGAGCTGCTATAAATATTTTTGTACATGTGGGTCCTTTTCCCACTTGTATGATCTCTTTGGTATACAGCCCTAGAAGTGGTATTGCTGGGTCAAAGGGTATGCACATTTTATATCCCTTTGGGCATAGGAACTCAAAAGGTTTAAAAAATGAATGTTAAAATTGCTTTTATTTGAAAATGTAATAAAAATAATATGTTTAAAATGGTGACCCTGGGGAACTGAGAAGTGAGAGAAGTAAGAAGTGATTTGTCCATTCTGGTCATTGAGGCAGAACTCGTACTGGGACAATACTTGGGAGCAGGTCTTCATATCTCCAAAGCCAACCCTCTAGCTACCCCACTACACTACTTGGAATTCCTATTAACTATTAATTGATTAGTTAATTAATAAGTGCTTATTTTATAATATAATAATCATTTATTTATTAGTTAAATCATTTATTCTCTCATTCTTTTTGTCTTTATCTATGATGTTAGATTGAACCTGCCCAATGATAAGTTCTTCGTCTGCTAATGTTCTTTGGTTCCTGCTCTGGGGAGCAGAGTCCCCACATTGGGGAGAGGAAAGGAGCTTAGAGGGCCCCAAGTCCAGCCCCCTCCCCACATTGGATAAATGAGAAATGAAATGGGTTGCTCATGTGTCACAGAGCTAAGAAGTGTCTAAAGTGGGATTTGAACTCATATCTTCCTGACTCTAAGTCTAACAATGTTCTATGCTGCTTAAGGGAAAACTGGACTGCTAAAAGCATTCATTGAATAAACATATTGTGATATAAGTCCATCCCCTAAGCATTATTGTCAATATTTATTAATTAACATTATTGCTATCTCATTTTTTTTAGTTTTAAATTGCAGTGCCAGGGGACACATTAACATTTTTTGTTTTACATTTATCACTTAGAATATTTAGTATGGGGAAGAAATCTTTCTTTTCATTCACTGGGATTACACAACATTCGACATACTTTCTGATTCATGGCCATGATTTCAGAGAAGCCCAAACCACAAAGCTGGCTCCCTGCCTGTCTTTCTTGAATTTATTATCTGGCGACCCTGAAGGTATTTTGTATCTGTCTCTGTGTTTCCCGCCTCCTCTAGGAGTCCTCCTTAGCTATTAGCCAGATGTCCTGGGCCCTGCCTTCTGGTCACTGCCCAAGGCTATCAGAAACACTTCCTTTTCACTCTACCTAAGTCCATCCCCACCAACTGTTACTTCAATTGTCTCTATAGGCTCTTTCATAAAAAAATAAAAAGATCATCTTCATGAAAAACAGCCTGTCTTTGAGGCATCCAAGTTCCTTGGTCTTCAGAACAGAGGCAGTGTGGTGTAGTGCTGAAAGGACCTAGGATTTAACCTCATCTCTGATGCTTACTGCCTGAGAGACCTTGGATAAGTCACTTACACTCATTGGACCTCAATGTCCTCATCTGTAAAATGAAGGAGTTGGCCTCAGTGTTCTCTGAAGTTCTGTATCACTCTAGACTTGTAAACCTACTGACTTTTCTGGGTCTTGGTTTCTCCATCTATAACATAGGAGGGTTGGGATAGAAGGCCTCTGAGGGCCCTTCCAGCTCTTGGTCTGTGAATCTCCAATACTAATTCCATTGCTTATTATCTATATGGCACTTTGCTCGTCCCCTCTCCAATCTGGGCTTTCTTTCTTCGTTTATAAAATTGGCAGATGGAGTAGAATTGGGAGATTAAATTATCTCTAAGTTACCTCCCAGGCCCAAATCCTGTGATCCTGAAGGGTTATCATGGGCTATTTATCAGAGATACTTTGCTGAAGAGTGCACATGTTTAACAAAAATGTAGCTTCTTTCCCACTGAGAAAGGGGCAATTTTTAGCACTTGAAGGGTGTCCCAGAAAAAAAACAATCCTATCTGGAATGTTTAATGCTGAAGGAGGACAGGCCATTAAAGAAATAACAGCCACCTGCCTGATGGACGCATTCCCTCTTCTAAAGAAACTAAGTCCCCTAAGATGTGAAATCCTTCTATTCCAAGATCCTCTCTGCTACCCTCTGGTACGCCGTTTGCTGCCAGTTCCCTGACCCTGCTAAGAATACTTGAAGGATGAAGCCATGGGAATTGATAGTTGACAGTGATCTTTGATGGGAGAGTCTATTTGGTTTAAACAAAAATGGAAAGAAATTGCTTTTGTCTTTGAGACGTTGCCTTTCAGCACCAAGAAAGGTAGTTCTTCTCCTGATCTCCGTGGATCCCCCAAGCTGTGTGAAAGCCTGGTCTCTTTACATAGAGACATAGTGTCATGACTGGAATTAGAAGGGTTAAGACTCAAGTTCGAGTTTCAAGTTCTGTGACACGGACAAGTCACATATTTTGATATCGGCATCCTCATGTGCTAAGGGTTGGCATCGTTACCTGCCAGTAGGCCATGACATCAGGGGATGTTACGGGTGTGGGGACTCAGAGCTCTGGAGTCCCAGAATCAAAGAGCTATAGCAGAACTCAGGTACCATCTACCCCCAAGATGTCTCTGAACAAGGTTCTTCTGTACAACCATGGGTGGTTGAACCCAAACATTCATTCTTCAGCCTCATCTTGAGAACCTTGAATGATGATAAGCCAGGATGGTGAAGGGCCTTAAGCCCATGCATAACAAGGAATGGTAGAAGGAACTGGGACTGTGTCGCATGTAGAAGAGAAGGCTTAGAGGGAATGTAGCAGGTATAATAAAATTATTTGAAGGGCTGCCACGTGGCTGAAGTCTTCCATTGGTTTTGCTTGATCCTAGATCACAGAACCAGGAATAATGAGAAAAAGGGTTATTGGGAAGAGTTTCCTAAGAAGGAGTGGCAGCCTGTAGTGGAGGGGCCTGCCTTGGCAGGGGGTGGGGCCACCTCTCTTGGGCATCTTAAAAGAGATCCAAGATGACACATATTGTGGGATAGCACAGCCTAGCGAACATTACTTTTTGCATCAGTCTTGGCCAAGATGACTGAGAAGATCCCATTCCATTCTACATGTGGCCTCTCGGGATGGCCTCTCCAAATTTCAGGCTACACTATCATTAACAAGTAAGTTGTCCCACTGTTAAGTCATGTTTTACCCTTTATGACACTATTTGAGGTTTTCTTGTGCTTTGCCATTCCCTTCTCCAGCTCATTCTACAAATGAGGAAACTGAAGAAAACATGGTGAAGTGACTTGCTTAGGGTCACAGTGCTAGAAAGTGTCTGAAGTCACATTTGAACTCAAGGGGAAGAGTCTTCCTGCCTCCAGGCCTGGAACTCTATCCACCAAACCACCTACCTGCCCTAGGAAGTTAATTATATTAAACCAATTCAGCTTCTGAAACTTTAACCCATTCATTGCCTCTGATTCTTCCCTTTGAGGCCAACCCGCAACCTGAACAAGTCAAATCTCTCTTCTCCTTAACCCCCCTTCCATGAGGCACAAGATCACAAAATCTCAGTATTGAGAGGGGCCCCTCAAGCACAAGAATCCCTTCCATAAGGTGGGGTTGTCTAGCTGAAAGATCACTCAGTTTTTGTTTGAAGACTTCCTGGTGAAGGGGCACGAACGGCCAGTCCATCTCCTGCCCCCTGGTGGGATGGTGTCGGTGACTTTCTTTAAAACATTCCTAGAGGGTCCAGCCCTTGGGAGAGTGGCCTTGGCCTGCTTATTTTAATATTCCACCACTATCAGTGCAATGCAGAGCCTGTCTTTCTCTCCCTCTCCTCTCTTTCCCACACTGTCTCCTGAACACCTCCCTCTGTGGCTCACTCCCAATTTGCCTTACCTATCATGCCTTTGCCCCTAGATTTGAGCCTGTTGTCTCCCTCATCAGACTGTGGGCTACTCCAGACAAGGCTGTCTTTTCCCCTTCCTTGTATCCCCAGCACTTGGCACAGAGCTTGGCACACACGTGCTTCTCTTCATCCATGCTCAGTGAAAGACTGTCTCTGGCTTTTTGTCTTTGGCTGTCTGCCTGGCTGTCTGTCTGACTTTTCCCCTTTACATTCTGGTCCCGCCCCCTGCCGTCCCCATTTTCCAGTCATATGTGTCCTTGACTTCTGCCCCGCTAATTCTGCCTACATCATCCTTGAGGATCTGCTGAAGCTGCTTACACCCACCAGCCAACACTCTCTGCCTTCTTTCTGAGTCACCTGCAGCTTTTGTACTGACAGCAGGCCAGGGTTTTCAGCCATGAATCATTGCTGGGTAGAGAGATTGCAGGGTCGTCCAAGTGAGAGACTTGACCAAGGTCATCCACCAGTTAAGTGGTGGAGATGGGAATCCCATTCCAGTGTTGGCACCCACTCTATCATTCTCCCACTGACTTCTAGGTTGGGACAAAGTCATTGCACTTTGGTGGGGTGGCGATGGTGGAGAACCTAATCCTACTGTAAGTACAGGGAAGGGGGGCATCAGATCCCTCTGACACCCCCTGGCAGTGGGCAGATGTGAGAAATGGTGACAATCGGGCCTCTGGAAGGGTGGCAGCCTGGGGGCAGGTATGCTCAGCACCAGGGCCACGTCAATAACTCTCCCTCAGTAAGCCTGTCGTAATGGCTCTTAGCTGCCCTGTTTAGCAGAGGACAGCTGTCTCAGGACTTTGGCATTGTCGCAGGAAGGAAGTTCCCCTGCATCCACGTGTTAGCCCCCCAGGGCCAAAGCCTCATTTGTTCATCATTAGTTAGGGCTCTGACTTGCATCAGAGAAATGGGTCTAAAGTATGGCTAGTGATTTCTGCTCTGCTAGCCACACAGGCAGAGTCAGCAAGCTCAGCTTTGCAGCCATAGATTGTCATGCAATCATGGGCCATTCCTATTTCCCTTTTATTTGGGATCATTGGTGGAGCCTGAGTGAGGGATAACATCTGGGCGGCCCCAGATCCATAATGGTGCCCTTGAAATATCCATAGAAGCAGGGGAAGGCCCATGTGCAGTGTGCTAGCCAGACATTCTATGGAGAACCTAGAGGAAACCATGAAACAAAGTGAATTAGACAGGGTGGGAAGACAGGGGTGGGTTGTCAGCTGTACTTGGTGAAGGAGTCAGAGCATCAGAGGGTTAACGTACCTGCAGAAAGCCTTATGGATCCAGAGGACAGAAAGGACCTTGGGACTATGTAGTCTGTTTCCCTCATTTTAGAGATGAGAAAATTGAGGCAGGTGGGTCATCTTTCCAAGGTTGCACAAAGGACTACAGGTGTGTAGAGTCTGAAGGGACCTTAGACATTCTCCTGTTCAATCCTCACCTTTTACATATTTGGAAACTGAGTCTCAGAGGAGCCAAATGACTCACTAAGGACCTTTGGGCTATTGGTCTCCATGTGGTCCATGCTGGGGACACAGCTTTGCAAACTTTCCTATGGCACATGTTCATTGATGTGGAAAATAACAGCCAACATTTTCATAGTACTTATGATGGACCACGTGCTGGGCTAACCACATTATGATTTTAAAATCTCATTTGATCCTTATGACAACTGGGAGAGGTTGATGCTATTATTATGACCATTTCATAGATGGGGAAACTGAGGCAGACAGCAATTAAGTGACTCACCCAGGGTCACACAGCTACAGGCTGGATTTAAACTCAGGTCTTGTTGATTGCAGGCCCGGGGCTTTATCTACCGTGCCACCTGGCTGCTATTTGGTGTCGTTCAGGATGCTTGGGGACCTACTTTTCTGGGATGGGTGTCTGTGATCTCACAGCTCAAATGACACTCCTTGGCCCTGTTTTTTTTCAAGGTATCCTTCCTGTCTCATAGGCCACAGTCAGCACACTCAGGAAAGCCTCTTTGTGTCTTCCTCGTCTCCTCCCTGGAGCAGGAAGAGCTCTTGCATCTCCCCATCGAAGCCTCTGCTCGGCCACCCAGCATTCTGAGCTGTCTCCCGTGCTTGGGGGAGGCATTTCCTGCCAATGTGGAGAAGGGAAAAGCCAGCCGCCTCTCCGCCGTCCCTCATCTGGCAAATTGGCTTTCCTGTGAGGGGGAACAAAGTCTGCAGCGTGAATCATCAGTAATTTCATTCTTCTCCCTTCTTCCTCAGGCAGGCCATGTGTGATGGGGATCCTGAGAGCACATTAAGATCCAGCTTCCAGTCTGTCACTATTCCCCAGGCTTTGATGGGGCCCCACTGATTCTGAGCTCCAGGGACACACAGAGTTCGCAATATGTCACAGACACACATTCATGACAGAGCCGGTACTTCACCACTCAGAAAAGTGGAACTTGACTCATAATGACTGGCAGTTCCATGGAGCTGTAGCATTCGAAACGCTGTATAGACATTCCCTGATTTGTTATGTATGTATGGCAAACCCTGCTGTGATGGCTGGGACACCAGACATGGAGGCAGGGAGAAGAAGCCCTGAGCTCATAGCCTGCCCGTGAAATCCTGGGCAGCCTGCAGGTCCTTTCACCTCTGACCAGCTTCTTCCTCTGCAAAATGCGGGTTTTAGATTCATGGCTATTAAGGGCCCTGCCAGCTCTAAGCAAGTGATCCTCGAAGGTTGAACTCAGTGAAGTATCTACCGTAGGAAATACTGCATCATTTGTTACTTCCTAGGACAGCTGCTTAACCTCTCTGGGCCTCTGTAAAATGATAGGGTTGGACACGTGACTGGGATTCCATCTAATGCTAAAGCTCTATGATACAGAAGAAACAATCAGAGACTTGGTGATGTTACCTGACTGGGTGCAGTCACCAAGCTAGCACAGCTCAGATGAAGTCTTGCTGACTCGGGTCCAGTGCTGTATGTGGCTAAGTCATCTCTAATAGTACTTAAAAGTGTTGGGGGCAAGATGGTCCTTGATTTTCCTTCCTTCCTTCCTTCCTTCCTTCCTTCCTTCCTTCCTTCCTTCCTTTCTTCCTTCCTTCCTTCCTTTCTTTCCTTCCTTCTTTCTTTCTTCATTAAAGGACTTACTCAGGGTAATACAGCTAGTGTTGATTTACTTTCAATAACATATACTCAAAGAATTAATGAATGCAGAGGATGGAAATAAAACCTCTGAATAGGGGAATTGGCCCCTCAGGGTCATTTCATCCAACCCAAACTTAAACCAGGATGCCCGAATGATCCAGCCTTGACTTTGAGATCTTCTTTATGGGGAAACCAGCATGGCAAAAAGAGTGCAGAGTCTAGAGTCAGAGTGGCTGGGGCTCAGTCTCCCCCTTACTGGCTGTTTGACTTTAGGGAATCTCTGTGCCTCTCTGGTCCCCATGGGAGGAGGAATTTCAAGGGACCTTCCAGTACTAAATTTGGGTTATTATTTTAACAAGGCTGATGGTACTAGACAGGCAAGTTGACCTCTGGCTGGGGGTATGCAATTTGCTTTGAGATGAGAAGACAAAGTTGATTTCTGGCTGAGGAGTCCCTTCTTTCTTTTGGAATAATGTAACAAGACTTTGGTCCTTGTGATTGGGTTAATGGCAACTGAAGCAGAAAATGCTGCCTGTTTTGGGAAGCTATCAGCTGGGAGAGGAGATCGTTCCCAGTGTCTTTTTGCTAAAACACGGCCAATGCCAACTTTGGACTTCTCCTGGAAGGAGGAGATACTTCTCTCTTTCCTACCCCAGCTGGTGGCAGCCCATAACAACCTCATGGAAAAGGTTCTTCATGTGTGTCTCGGGCTTTTGGGAGTCAGGATCTGAAGCCCCTGGGTGCTTCTCTGCTCTGTGTTCCTCCTCTGAGCTCAAGCAACCAAGTAGCAACTGCAAGAGATGGCTGTTGTCTGTCCTAGCAACTGCCATGTGAGCTTGAGAGTCAGAAAGTCCTGCCCAATGGGAGGCATTTCCTTCAATGTCTCCCATCTTGAAGGAGAAAATGGCCACCATCAGGAGGAGTATTTTCCCCATTTTATAGAAGAGAAACTGAGACCCAGAGAGACTAAGCTATGTGCACAAAGTCACATAGCTATTAGCTGAATGAACAAAGCACGCTCAAGCTGTGCCCTGGGTGTCTGTTAGCCATATCAATGTTCTCCTTCCTACTCCAGCTAGAGGGATCTTGTTAGTCACTTGGGTCATTCAGCCTGAGATGAAGGTGAGGCCCACAAAGCTGTTTCTCTTCTGGAGAGAGTATAAAGGAGGTGATGATTTATTTTTCTTGTTTTTAGTAGTCATGAAAATCTATCAGTCTTCTGCATTTTAAACTTTTCTTTGGTGGCACAATAAATATCTGTCTTGGCTTTCCCTGATGGAAGGCAGCTTGATGTAGGAGATAAGAAGTCAGACTTGATGTCTGGAATGCATAGGTTCCAATCTGCCACATGCTGACTGTGTCATCTAAAGGGAGTCTATGTTTAAATATTCTGAATGAAAGACTGGAAGGCACAGAGAAGGCCTGTCTCGGTAGAGAACTTCTCTTGGCTTGGGTGTGCCTTCTACCACCGAGATCGCTAACTCAGATCCTCTCCATAGAAATGGTATGTACTTTGGACAGCAAGTGTATTTTTAAAAAGGGACTGTGTTCAGTTGGTACGGGGGGAAGTGCCCAGATGGGAGCCATTGTTATTGGTGTTCGGTCATTTTGTTCCTGTCTGACTCTTCGTGACTCCATTAGGGGTTTTCTTGGCAAAGATACTAGAGTGATTTTCCATTTCATCCTCCAGCTTATTTGACTAAGTGAGGCAAAAAGGGTTAAGTGACTTGTTCAGGGTCACACAGCTAGTAGTTAAGTGTCTGAAGCTGGATTTGACCTCATGAAAAGTCTTCCTGATTCTAGGATCAGCACTGTCTCCACTGAGACAGCTAGGTGTCCCCTATAAACCTTTGCTAAATTTATTTAAGAAAATGTCTCCAGAAGTCCAGGGCAGTCACATGACGAGAGCATGAGAAAAGCCTGCTTCCTTCTCCTTATGGTCAGGATCCCCCTGAAAGGAATTCCATTGAAACCCAGTACCAGAGCCACTGGTGGGAAGGGAAGGACGCCTCCCTCCCAGAAGCAGGTGATGCGATGACCTTCTGAGAAGCTCACTTCACTTCTAGACCAGTCTAATGATCCCACCATGTCATGCCAAGTGAACGAGAGTATTTCAGGTACGTGTCGTGTTGGAAGCACTGGGCCAAGTGTTGGGGAATGAAAGAAAAGGCCAAAACCAAAACAAAGATGCATTCTTGCCCTCCTGGGGCTTCGATTCTGAGGGGGTGCAGGGTAAAACTTGTAAACAACTAGGTAGACAGAGAGTAGAATTGTTAAAAAGAAAGAGTCCTTTACCTGAAAGCAAAATCACCCTCTACCTTCTTCTCTGCTCTTTGAGGCCAACCAGACGAAACCTAACCCCATTTCAAAGAACCAAAGGCATAGAATCTAATTGTGGAAAGGGGTTTCAGATGCTACCCAGTCCAGCCCATGACTGACCAAGAACTCTTCCTCCCTGAACTTTCCCTAGCTTCTTCATCAGTGAGGAGAAGGGCCCTCCCCAGGCCAGTCTCTAAGGAGAGAATATTTCCTTGGTTTCTGTTTATTTCTGCCCTAGCTTCTAGCCATTCCCCTAGTTCTGCCCTTTGCGGTGAATCTCTCTTCTATTTACCTGTCGACAGAGCTCATGTTTTCCGCAGACCATACAACAAGTCTCCTATTTGCCAGGTGAAAGGTTGCTGTTTACTTCAGTTGATCCCCAGAGGGCGTGGTTTCATCTCTTGGCCCATCCTCTTCTGGATCTGATCCAATGAATTCATTTCCTTCCTCACGGGGTCACCAATACCACAGATTGGCTTTTCAGGGCTCAGGAAAACACATGCATTTGGTCATTGGGCTTCTTTCAGCATAGCCTGGGAAAGTCCCCAAATCCAGCTTAAATGGCACAGCCAATAGAGTAGTGGGCTTGGAAAGAGGAAGACTCCTCTTCCTGAGTTCAAATTCAGCCTCAGTCTCTTACTAGCTGTGTGACCCTGGGCAAGTCACTTTACCCTGTCTGCCTCAGTTTCTCATCTATAAAATGAGCAGGAGAAGGGAGTGGCAGACACTTCCAGTATCTCAACCAAAAAACCCCCACATGGGGTCATGGAAAAGAAGACATGACTGAAGTATGACTCAACAACAAGATTTATCCTGTATATAGCTCATTTGGACATATTTGTTTGCTTGTTGTCTCTCCCCTTAGATCCTGAGCTCTTGGAGGTCAAGGATTGTCTCACCTTTCTTTGTATGTCCATTGCTTAACACAGTATCTGTCACACAGTAGGCACTTAATAAATGCTTACTGACCATTGATCATCTCTTTCCATTCTGTAGCTCATTAATGATCTTTTAATATTGTCCTCTAGAAAGTTGTCAGGAAAAGAATCCCAGTTCACTGGATTTCTGCAGGAATCTTCTGATTCCTTCAG
The DNA here is from genome assembly GCF_028583685.1 of Petaurus breviceps papuanus. Classification (NCBI taxonomy): domain Eukaryota; kingdom Metazoa; phylum Chordata; class Mammalia; order Diprotodontia; family Petauridae; genus Petaurus; species Petaurus breviceps. Next base: position 2,782,019 of record NW_027186374.1, on the reverse strand, counting down.
TTTCCCCCAACTCCAACCCAATCTAATTTGGCTGGATCTGGTAACTTGAACCCACCAAAGACTGTAGTACTCTCTCACTATCCCCTCTGTCATCTCAGGCAGCAACTTTGTATTGGCCACATCAGTTCTTTCTTTCCCATTCCATAAAATATTTTCTTTGGCAGAAAAAGTTAAAGAAAATTAAAAGCTGAAGAATTCTGCCTTTTCTCCCTTGGCCATTATCCTCAGCCCATGAATTCCGAACAGTGGAATTGGGCCTATCCTTTGGCAAATCTTTCTCTTAATTTCAATATTACTTGAGTATTAAATACAAAGTAATATACACATAAATATGAACATATGTATATTAAATATAAAATAAATATTAATACATATAAAATAAGTGTGAAAATATGAAAATGTTTATTTTAAATGTAAAATAAATATATACAAATAAATAAAAATATGAAGATACATTTATCTTAAATATAAAACCTTTCTGCTGTTATCCACATCACCTTTGTGAACATCAGTTTATTCTGGACTTTAGTGCTTTGGAACTGTTCTAAGTCTCTGGTTTTCTTGTATTCAACACCTAGTATGCAGTCTCATTTACTCAAAAAACATCTGTTGAACTGAAGTTAACATAGAGAGCTGAGTGGTGCTCTAGTGCTGTATCAGCAATGCCATATTCACAATGCCTATAGAGATTACAAATAT
>NW_027186374.1:2777822-2781310 GCF_028583685.1 Petaurus breviceps papuanus | reverse complement strand
CCAACGGGGCATGGAAGATCTTTAAATCCCATAACCCTTACAAGTGCCTATAGCCCTGGACTTGGAATGAAGGAGACCTGGGTGGGTTCAAGTCTTGCCTGAGATCCTTACCAGCTGTGTGACTCTGGGAAACTTCACTTTCAGTCTCCTGAGTTCACTGCCCTGTCTCACTGGTCTTCTTCCTTTGACCCTACACCCCTCTTCTTTCATTGGTGAGTTCTTCTCCTGGCCCCACACCAGCAATCTTCCATTTTCTGTACTTTGTCACCATGACCTTCCCTGGTCTAGGACCTTCCCTGATGCCTTTTCAGATGTCTCCCCCACTGGGAGCTCCTTTAAACCTGGGGCTATCTTATTACTTTATTTCTGAGCCCAGAAGAACTTGCAGACCTTAAAGTACTCTGTAAATGGTAGCTATTATTATACTGAATTTACTTCCCTTCATCTCTCTATGCTGCCTCTGCTGGAGTCCTCTATATGCTTTTTTTTTTTTTTAATATATAACTTGCCTCATTATTTCCGTAACTACAGCAGTCCTCTCTCTCTCTTTCTCTTTCTCTCTGTGTCTCACCACCCCCTCAAATGCAAACTTGTAATTTTTTATTCCTTCCCAACAAAACCCCAAACTTTCTTACAAAATATATGCTCTCTCCCTCAATAGTTCAGTATGTTGATGGCTGACAAAAAGGAGGGATGGTATGTCCTTTAATTTTGACAGTGTGAACCACCACTGATTACTGAAGTTGGCTACTGTGCTCTTCCTTCTCCATGTTGATTTTATTTACACTATTGTAGTGATTTCTTTATTCTGCATCACTTCATGTAGTTCCTTTGATGTTTCATTGAAATTCTTCAAGGCCCTTATTATTTGTTCTGCAATGACATTCTATTCACAATTTTGCAATAATTTGTTAAGCCATTCCCAAATTTTGTGTGAAGTATTTTATTTCCTGATTTTTTACAAAGAGATCCCTGATATTAACATTAACAATGATCCTTTTCCTGCGGTCAGGACTCTTCTTCTGGTACATATAGTCCCAGTTATGGATTCTCTGGGTCAGAGCGTATGAAAAGTTAACGAACTTTTCTTGAGATATCCCAGAGTATTTCTATAAGTGTTAAACCAATGCTCATCTCTGGCAAAAGTGAGTTATCATGCCTATCATGAAACCATGAAATCTCATGGAATTTGCTTCCATTTTCTCTGCCAAGGAAAACGGACATTGGACTAGCAAGATCAGAGGGAAAAAAGGGTTATTAGCAAATTAATACTCCAAATAAGCCGGAGAATTTTAAGCATGAACCTGTCTGCAGAAAGCTCGGGTTGATGACAGAGAAAACTTCCTGACAGTGAGACGTATCCAAAAATGGAATGGGCCGCCTCCCTGCTAGGGGTGTGCAAGCAGACATGCTCCCCTGTTTGCTGGATATGTGGTAGTATCAGCTCCTGTTCACCTCCAGCTAAGCCTGATGTCCTTTGCGGCCCCTTCCGAGGGTAAGATTCTGGAATTCTGGGAATAGGGCATGAGCAAGCTGCAGTGAGGACAGACCACTCTCCCTGAGAGCCCAGCAAATTGGCCCTCCTCATTCATTCATTACAAGCTTCTGCTCCTCCCTCATTTCCTAGTCCATCTCCCCTCAAAATTATCCCGTTGGAGAGAAGTAGTCTTCTGTGCCAACGCAACTCCTTTACTTGTGAGCTTAATTGCATCCCTACTTGTATGCTCTGTGAGTTTATTCCTCCAGAAGGGGCCAAGTGGGACAGGGACTTACCTTTCTGTCTCCCATAACACAATATTTAGTTTAGACTGTTTCAAAGCAGGATGGCCCTGCCTCTACTGAATCAAAAAGTACTAAAAGCAAAATGGAAAACACAACAACAACAATGACAACAAAACACACAAAACCAAACCCTTCAACATCGTTGTTAATCACTACCACCCACTCTAGTGTCTCAGAGACAACACTGATCCTAGTAGATTAGCTTTGTGACTTTCTAGTGTAGAGTTTCAAAGGGGAGAAGTAGAAAAGATATTCAATGTACAGTATAATTTGAATGTGGGGTAGGCAATTTATTACTACTTACAAAAAGAATGTTAGGCATTAAAGAATCATAGGGCACATTAGCAGAACAATTAGAACATAATTCAGTAATTTAATTTATAACTACTGCCACGGTTAGCTGGGAAGCTAATATTTAAGCCTCATCAGGGCATAAAGCAATTTTGTAGGACTAATGTGGTGTTTTGTATTTCACCTTGGCTCACAACCATCCAATCAACTTTTCAACTTGAATCAGTCTTCCTTCTGGCAGCTTCACACTCCAGTAAGGGAAATTCCTTTTGCTGCCAGCCTGCTCCTGTCTCTTCTTAAATTGATTGATCTCTCATTGGTCCCAGGACCTGTGGACCTTTCAAATTCAAAAGGTCACACCCTGGACATATACAAAGCTTATTCTCAGTCACCAACTCAGGAGAGGAAAGAAAATTATCCCCAGGTTCATGCCATCCTTGGCAAGACACATACACCTACATGAAAGGTAGATAGGAACTATTGGCCATTTCCCCACCCAGCTCTAGGGATACAGGTGGAAATAGTCTACTTATTTCCCAGCTGGAAAGGAGAGAAAAGGAGAAACACATTTGGTTCCCTTTGCACATTCTTTGCGTTATCAGTTCATCTGATAAAACAGCCAATTAGGGGATTCTGTATTATCTCTCTTTGTAAGTTTGCTCACTCCAAGTGATGAATCAAACATGGATAGAAACAGCATCCCTACCCCAAGGTTGCTTCCAGAAATGTTGACTGACTGTATGGAGGAAGTCAATTAGTATTAATCAGTAAGCAATTATTAAGTGTCTACTATATGCTAGGCACTGTGCTAAGTAAGCTCTGGAGATACAAAGAGGCCAGAAAGTTCCTGCCCTCAAGGACCTTGAACTCTAATGATAATAAGTCCCCCACCTGCAGTATATTGCCCTGCACTGTCTCCTTCGCCTCTGCCATACAACAAGTCCAGCTCTCCACAGACCTTAAAAATCAACATTACAGACTGTCTTATGGGCTCTGGTTATTATCTTTTATTTCTTCTAGCTTTTCCAGGCAAACTCCAGTCTGGACAAAAGAGGTAAAGAACAAGACAAAAGGCCCCATGCCCCACTTGCTGCCTTTCACTCCCTTCTCAGCTAGCTGTGCCATGGCTCTGATTCTACCACTTATTGGGAAGTCTCTCTCCAAAGACACCGATAATCTCATATGGCCTGGACCTAAGGCCCTTGACTCTCCTGGTTGCCTCCCATAGAAATTATCCAGCATTCACATGTCCTCCTCCTCCTCTTTCTTCTTCTTCTTCTTCTTCTTCTTCTTTCTTCTTCTTTCTTCTTTCTTCTTTCTTCTTCTTTCTTTCTTCTTTCTTCTTCTTTCTTCTTCTTCTTCTTCTTTCTTCTTCTTCTTCTTCTTCTTCTTCTTCTTCTTCTTCTTCTTCTTCT
>NW_027186374.1:2764025-2777812 GCF_028583685.1 Petaurus breviceps papuanus | reverse complement strand
CTTCTTCTTCTTCTTCTTCTTCTTCTTCTTCTTCTTCTTCTTCTTCTATTTTGCTTTTTGGAGGACAATTGGTGTTAAGTGACTTGCCCAAAGTCACATGGCTAATAGGTGTGTCAAGTTTATAAAGCTGGATTTGAACTCAGGTCCTCCTGACTCCTGGGCCAGTGCTCTATTCACTGTGTCACCTAGACCCCATGAGTCCTTCTTAAATCATAGTGCCCAGAATTGAGCACAGTTGTCCAGGTGAGGTTTGACAGTAGGCAGGAAGCTGGATTTCCAAGATCAGAGTTCAAATTCTTTCTCAGACTCTTACTATCTGTGTGACCCTGGTAAAGTCATTTAACTTCTCCCTGCCTCAATTTCCTCACCTGTAAAATGAAGAAAATGATAGCACCTACCTCCCTGGTTATTGTGAGGAGAAAATGAGAGATTTCTAAAGTGTTTTGACAACCATAAAATGACAGGTAAATCACAGCTTTTGTCATCATCTTCATCCTCATCATCTATTCCTCGGAACCATATCCCTTTGAGAACAGCTCAGATGACGTCAGTCTTTTGGACGGCCATGCCACATTGCTGACCCATGCTGAGTCTGTGGTTCACTCAAAATCCCAAGATCTTTTTCCAGGATATCTGATGTGTAACTGTGCTTTTGAAGCTGATTTTTTAACCCAAGTACAAGATTTGACATTTATCCCTAATGAAGACTTCATATTTATCCCTCTTCTTTTTTTCTTTCCCAAAATAGAATGCATTCTCTTTAAGGCTGTGACAGTTTCATTTTTCCTTTGTGTCCCTGGTGGCTAACACATAGAAAATGCTTAATAAATGCTTGTCACATTCTTGTCTAGTCCTGGGCTCTGCATTTCAGAAAGGCAGTTGTCAGATGGAAGCATGACAAAAGATGGGTCATCAGGGTGTTGAAGGAAGGTTGATACCTTTGGTATTAGTGGTAGGAAGTGGGCAAGTGTGTGCTGGAGGAGAAAAGTTGGGAGGATAATGTAATTGTCTCCAAGTATCTGAAGGATTGTCCTAGGCAGGATGGACTGTTCCTACTCCATTTGGTCTCAGAGAGGAGACCCTGACCAATGAGAGAAAAGCTACCTGGAGGCTAACTTAGGCTCAACATCAGGAATGAACAAAGAGCTACTTGGAAGGGAAATGAATGGGTTTCTTCAGGATGTGGGTGTGTCCCACTGGCTAGAGGTCTTCCCCCAGAGGGTGGGTGAACCACCTCATCAAGGAACAGGCTAGCCGAAGTGCACAATTTGGTCCCCTCCATGAGATTCATCCTCTCTTACCTGACACTGTGGAGGTCAGACATCAGATGTCTTCCTGCCTGGCATTTCGGTAGTCAGAGATCAGATGTTCTCCCCAACTTTGAGCACTAAAGCTAAAGAAACATAATTCTGAGAAAGAAATCCTAAATCAGTTGTGAATCTTGTCAGGCTTCTCAATCTGGAGGGAGCTCATGCCCTTTGCTGCAGACAGACTACTCTCCACTCACATGGCCACCACCCCCTCCAGGCTCTCATCAGCTCTTACCTGAATTGTTGGAAGAACCTCCAGATCATTCTCCCTGACTTTATGTGCTCCATTCTCCCATATACCCTTCATACTGCTTTTTACTTGGCATTCCTAAAACATAGATCTGACCAAGGCACTCCCCTTGTTTACAGTCTCCCATGACTCCCTATTACATCTAGGTTAAATATAAAACGCTCATTCTCTCCTCTCATTTATGGCCATCCACAATATGCTTGTCCTTATTCCATGTCCAAAACATGCCACCTACCACATCAGTACTTTTTCACAGGGAGTCCCCAGTATCTAGTATACAAGATACAATCCCTATTCATTTCTGCCTCTTGTAATCCCTTGTTTTCTTCTGCTCTCAGTCCAAACATCAATGAGACTTGTCTTGATGTGCCTCTCTTTTCTGCCCATGTATGCACACACACAGATGTGTTAACTCTGTCTCTGTTGTTATCTTTCTGTCTCTTTGTTTCTCTCTGCTTCTTTTTCTCTTACTGTTTCTGTTTTTTCTGTCATTATCTCTCTCTCACTCTATCTCTGTCTATTTATGTCTGCCTTGAAATTATTTTACAGAAACTAAAACTTGTATGGAGGACCTGGTCCCTACATAAATCTGCCTGTTCATTGTTCTAGCCCCTGTCCTTCATTTTAAAGTGTGTCCCTCCCTGGGTCATAATCTTGAGCATTGATTTTGGGGAAAACTAAGTGAAGCTTCTGAAGCGCAAAAGGAGTGTGGATTTTTGGAGAGGGTTTTGTGTATGTCTGTGGGTGGCAAGAGGGCACCAAAGGAGGTGGGTCACATTGGTCATCTGATAATTCTTCTCTGTTATAATCGACCCCATCCCATTCTCTTTAGGTAGGGCAATGTCAAGTGACATGATTCTGAGCCCCCACACATCTCTCACAGTGAACAAGAGGTACCAGGGAAATAACATACTCCCCCAGAAAACGGATGCTTTCTGTGACACTGATGCACTGGGGATTTCATTGTTCCTACCCAGTTGAGGGCTCCAGATCTCATTAGGCACTCCTCTTTGGGGAAAGTGAATGGAAAACATCCTCTAGAGGTGGGGATGTTGACTAGGCAGGCCCCCTTTCTCTCTCAACCATTCATACAAGTGCTCAAAACAAAAATAGCTTGTTCTTATGAATGGAGTGGGCTTGTTCTCAATGCTGGATGACTCACCAAGTTCTAGAGAGAGTCAAGTTTCTGCAGAATGTAATTGTGGAGATTTTGCAGGGGTTCTGTTTATATACCATCTCCCTTTCTCCCCTTCTCCTTTTCTCCCTCTCTCCCCCTCCCCTCTCTCCTCTTTTCTTTCCCTTCCTCCCCCATCCTCCCCCACCCTCTTTCTCTTTTCCTCTCTCTCTCTCTCTCTCTCCCCCTCCCTCTTTCTTTTCCTGTTTCATTCTCTTTATGTATTTATTTATTTATTCTGCTTTCAATGCAAACACATATATTAAAAAACCCATATATTTCATTCACTGTATGTATGTGTATGTATATATGTATATGTATACATGTATGTGTTTATATATCTTTCCCATGTGGAAAAAAGAACCTCCATCTTTCTTTGGCTTTTCATAATCATCTCTGCAGGAGGTCAGATTTTATGTATCACACATGCACAATAGAGAGAAAGAAGGGCCGGGTCCCTTTCCTGCATAATTTCCTCCCCCCTAACATTCCCTAATTGCTCCTGTACCTGTGGGCGGTAAATCAGCTCTTGATTTAGGTAGGAAATAAACAGATGCAAACAGGGAGGCTTTCTCACCAGTGGTGGGACTTGAGAGCCTGTATTTGTAATAAAATCCTATTTTATTAGAATCCAATTTGTGACTCCTAGGAAAGGACACCCTGGTTGTCAGAAACCACTCAAAGGTCCTTCTGAGCTGGGAAAGCCAAGCACATTTGGCAGCTCTGTGTTCAGAGCAGTTACTGTGTGATGGGCAAGCTTGAGGGGTTGAGAGGAGATAGGGGCTGACCGGTACTGACCCAGCTCTCAGGAAGCTAGAAGAAAGAGAAGGCAGGATAAAAACCATTCTAACAAAGTAGAACAAGCTTAGTCATCTTCAGTATTTCCTTCTTTGATTTGACCACTCCTGAAGCTACCATGGAAGCTGGAGCTTTTTTTTCCCTTACTGCCTCACCCACCCACCCACTCTCCAACCCTGTGTAACCCTGTTTTCAGCCTCCCTACTCTATAGACACTGCTCTGTCCAGGGTCATCTAAGCCAATGGACCCTTCTCATGCCTCCTTATCCTCCTTGGACTCTTTGCAGCATTTAAAACAGATGACAACCTCTTCCTTTTAGATACTCCCTGGGTACTATAACGTCAAAATCTAGAAAATCAGAGTTGGAAGGAAGTACAGAGGTCATCTGACTAATAGCCTGCACCACATATTCTCCTGCCTTGATCCTCCTGCTACATGTCTGACTATTTCTGCTTTCTGTCTCCTGCTTGTGGGATGATCTTCTTCTTGACCCACAAGCACGTGTGCCTCCCAAAGTTCTGCCTTTGCTGTCTTCCATTCTTCTCTCTCAACTCTGACTCTGGACAGACTCTAGACTTTCATTATGTCTGTCTTGGTTTCCTCACCTCCTCTCACCTATGTCCATGGTGTCAGTTATCACCTCTGTGTAGTACAGGAGGCATTTGAGCTTGACCTTGATGGAGGAATAAGGGTCTGGCTGGAATGAGGGCTACGGGGAGATTTCCTGGAAGCAGAGGGAGGCAGTAGGACACAGGACAGTGACCTTGCTGTCATGAGTGCCTAGGCTCAGATCTCACCTTACATACAGCTCACCTGGATGATAATGGCTGAGCCATGTAACCTATCTGGACTCAGGCTTCTCATTTACAGAATGAGGGGGTGTGATAGTAATGGCAATTAAAGATTCCCCTGTATTGGCTTGGTTTTCAAATTGATTGTGTTAAAACCCAGAGCTTGTTAATCCCACCTGTGGGATGGACTTTTTGATGTGAAAAGAAAGTCCTGAACTGGGAGGAGCTGGTGACATAGATTTGGAGAGACAAGAGAGAGGCGGATGATCTTTTTGGAAGCAGCACCTCGTGGAGAGAGAGACTAAGAGAATTGCTGGTGGCCGCTTTGAATTGCCCTGGACTTTTGAGACCTGCCCCCTGAGCTGCCAAGGACTGAGGAGACATGGCTGTTTTGCTGGTACTTTGTCTGTCTGTTTTGATGTTGTTTTGCCAGATTTGTCCACTGGTGAAAGACAGTCCTCTTGTTGAAGAAGTTCTGGAACCTGGCTGTTGGCTAAGAAGCCCTGAGACTGTCCTGCAGACAGAGAGTGAATGCTGTCCACTGGTGAAGGACAGTGCTGTTGTTGCAGGGGTCTGGGAACCTTTCTGTTGGTTCAGAAGCCCTGAAGAAGGATTTTCTGGTTGTATGTTTACAGAAATCCTGGGAGAGGGTTTTGCTAATGTTTTCAGGGGTTCTAGGACTGTTCTACAGACAGAGGATGAATTGATGAAGGGACTGGCAATGTATCTTGTGGCCTTGCTAAGCCTTGTCTCCCCAGGAACTAAGATTGCTGAGAACTTGCCTAGTGTCAAGATGAAGAAAAGACCTCCATTTGGGTATTAAGTGCTGTGTTTAAACTTGATGTAACTCTGGGGTAGATTCAATTGTGATTCAGGGGTGGGGAACTTTTGACCTTATGTTTGGAAACTAATCTCCATTTGAGAAGAGGGGCTTTGTGGTGGACTTAATTAAGGTATAGCCTAGGGGTGGAGAAATATTTAGAACAGAGACTTTGTAATTGATTGAATGATTGGAAGGTCCTGGGGTGGGGTAGTACTTGGAGATTATCTAATCAAGCTTAGCAAATGCTGTATTTTGAATGATGTCATGTTTTGATCTTCTCTGTTCTTGTCACTAAGTAAAATGGAGAGCACCTATGCTGGTATTCTGAACCTTGGGAAGTTGCCTTTCCTTGGCATTATATTACAGGGGGTTGGACTCATTGGTGTCTAAGGCTCTTCTAGGTCTAGATATGTGACCCCGTGAGCCTTCTGGTCTTTGCCCCCTCTTCTGTCTGCTGAGGTTCCCTTCCAGATCTAAAGCTATGATTCTATGATCCCTTATTTACTAGCTGTGTGACCCTAAGTCCCTGAAGAATCTCCCAGCCTCTTGTAAAACAAAATAATATGATGTAAAGTTATTTGCAAACTTTTTACATACTCTACACATCTTAGTATTGAATTGGGGCTTGAAGGATAAATAATTTTTCTTTGGTTGATTATTAAAGGCTTCCTGGGGGAGGTACCATCGGGGCTTTGAATGGAGGGAAGGATTGTGATGTCCTGTTTGACCAATAAAGGCTTCTGAGAGAAGGGAGCATATAAGCTGGGCTTTGAAGGATTGGCATGATTTCATCAGGCAGAGGTATGTGGGAGGGCAGGTATTTATAAAATCCTTGACAATAGACAGGAAGAAACTCATCTAGGGCCATGGGAGCTTGCCTGTAATGATGCCTGTGTTAGGAATGTCAGAAATGATCATTTCATGTGAGGCGTGTTGTATTTCTTCACTTAGCTTCCTGCATTCAGGAGTGAGCATGAGGCTTGTTCCGGGGGGGGGGGGGGGGGGGGGGGAGCTAAGCTTTCTTGATGTGAAGGCCCAGCCCCTGATAAGGCCATGCATGAGAGTCCCATGCCAGCATCACTCACCATCACCCTCTGCCCTCTCTGTCTCACTTGGTTCTCCATGAGCTATTTGCAGATACCACAGAAGGAGACAAAATGAAACTCGATGGAAAGGCTGTGTTCCCACACAAGTCCTGTATTTATAGGTATTAGAAATAGGGATGAGTCACCAGCACTATAGTTAATGCCTGAGAAATTGTTGTCTCATTCATTGAAAAAGAAAACAAAGTGTCTTTGGTTCAGGCCTCAGTTTTCCTCTTGCATTGGTGAGCAGGGTCTGTGGGAGAGATGGAAAGAGGCAGGCTCCTTCTCACTTGTTACTTGGCAAAAAGATGGCAGCATCTGGAATTGGGGGAGGGGGGAGAGACCCACATGGTCCTCTTGTCCAATCACTGGGTCTTACAGAGGCTCAGAGAGGGGAGGGTCCTGCTCAAGGTCATGCGGCAGCAGCAGGGGATTTCCCTGGAGAGAACTCCCTTTTGGACTGCAGGGCTTCTTAAGGATGGAGTCAGTCACTGTTCACTACAAGCATAATTCCATACCGAGGGTTAGCTGCAGGAAATGTGGGCCTTCAGCCTGGGGAAGGGAGAATCATAGCTTCACAGACCTAGGGCTAGAGGGAACGTCAGAGGCAATCTCATTCTGTGATTCGAGGAAAATGGGTCTAAGGGCAGTCTCGTGGCATTGTGGACAGTGCTGGATCTGGGCTTACAAAGACCGTAATTGAAAACAAGCTTACAATACTTACCAGCTGGGTAACCTTGGCAGACTCCAGACTGACCCTCTGTGTACCTCAGTGTCCTCATCAGTAAAGTGGGGATAACGGTGGCCCCTTTCTGCCAGGGCTGTGGGGAGGTAAATGAAATACCCCTTATAAAGCACTATACAAAGGTCATTATCATTATTATATGAGCAGGTTGAGATAGTGAGCAAGTACAGAAGTCTTAGGGGTGGGGAGTACCCTGGACAGTTGTCTTCAGGGGCTTAAGGAAGAGGGATTAGATTTGTACTTTTTGTCCTTAGAGGCCAGCACTGAGAGCTGTCTTGTGTAAGGGAGAGCAAGGAGACCCAAATCACCAGACAATAGAGAAGATGAAAGGGAGTAGAGTGAAAAGGACCTCCCAGCCAGCACTGGGTTAGGAGGACTTTAGAAGCCGGACAGGATTTTAGGTTTCGTCCTGGACGTAATAGGGAGCCATAGTGTGTCCTATCACACTGCATAGCTTCACATTGTATCACATCATATGGTATCACGTCACTGAATTTTGTTTCATTTTATATATTCTATTTATAGATCTATCATCTGTCTGTCTGTCTATCTCCCCACCTATACTTCCATCTTTCTCTCTATTCATCTTTTTTCATCTCTTAAACTAGAAGGGACCTCAGAGATGCATCGGTCTAATCCCTTCATTTTGCAAAGGTGGAAATGGTAACTAAACACTAGAGTGACTTGTGCTTGGAAACAGGGAAAGTGAAGTGGCGGGATGGACATTCAAGCCCAGGCCCTGGGGCTCAGCCTAAGCCTTGGTGGTTTCTGGTGGGGCTGCCCCCCTGTGCCCCCTCCCCCACAACTTATTGTGAATTATATATGAAATGTTGGCCTCAGTGAGCTGATAAAAACAACTTGAACGGCTACTCCTGCTGTTACTATGACAACTACTACTGCTACTGTCGCCTCTGCTGCTGCTAGGACCGCTACTTTTCTACTATTACTATTTCTGCTGCTACTGTTGCTGCTACTGTTACTGTTACTTCTGCTACTGTTACTGTTGCTGCTGCTACTGTTACTGTTGCTACTGCTATTCATGTCACTGCTTCCACTACTGCTGTTGCTGCTGCCACTTACTACGGCTCTGCGGCCTCTACACTGTTACTACTACTGCTACTGTTGCTGCTGCTGCTGCTACTGTCATTGCTGACACCACTACTGTCACGACCCCTAACATGACCACCTTTTGGTTCATTCATTTCAGTCACGTACGACTCTTCCTGACCCCATTTGCATCTTTGTTTTTTGGCAGAGATATTGGAGCAGGTTTCAATTTCTTTTTCCAGCTCACTTTACAGATAAGGAAACTGAGGCAAATAGGGTGAAGAGACTTCCCCAGGGTCATGCCACTAGTAAATGCTTGAGGTCAGATTTGAACTCGGGTCTTTCTGAGACCAGGTTTGGCATGAGTTGTGCTGCTTGTTACGGCTGCTACAGCTACTGCTGAACGCATTCTACTAACTTAAATTCACATGGCACTTACTGTGTGCTAGGCACTGTGCTAAGGGTTTTGCAATTATTACCTCTTTTGGTTCTTATAACAACTTGTGCTCTAGGCCCAGGAACACAAAGGCAGATGGAGATTCTCTTCTATTCTCTTCTGTGGGTGGTTATTAAAGTTCCACCCCCCACCCTCAACTCTGAAAATGATGTATCCTGAGAAATCTCCTTTCTGTTGCCTTAATAAAAAGGGCTTCTTTCTCTCTAAGCAGAGCTTATGGCCCCTGTGGCCCATGGTTCTCTCTTTCGAGATAGCAGTTTGGCTTGGTAGCTCCATCTGAAAGAGCTTGCGACAGAATTATCACTTAAAATCTCTGAAGAGGCCTCAGTCACTGAGGAGCCCTTTGTTTGGGGCCTGGGACAGAAGGGGATGGGGGGGATGGAGAATGGGGGGTGGGATGGACTGACAGCTGACTGCCTAGAACAGGGATTTTCTGTCTCTGAGCTGGGATCCTAACCAGGACTTGCCAGCTGCCAGGCTCAGCCACTGCCCTGAAACCATCAGAGATTAGACAGGAGGAGAGCCCTGATGGCTTGGCAGCAGCAGAGCGGATGCCCCTCCTGCTGCCCACCCCCAACAAAGTGATTACGCTTTTTGAGGCTTTGACTCTTGGGAGATTTTATAGGTGGCAGAGACCTCAGCAGCTGCCTTAATCATAGATTCCTGTTATTTTCAGAGTGAGGAAGGGGTGACAAACTGAGATAGAAGCAGGGGTCATTAAACCATCCCTAAGGGTCCTGGCAAACCACATATTAACTTATAAAACTACATATTAACATATTATTACTACTATATATTTTATATTATATATATATATTACTACTAACATGATTATATTAACATATTAATTATTGTAGTTTTAATTTATTTTGTCAGATATTTCCCAATTACATTTTACTTTAGTTAAAGTACATTCTGGAATGTTGTGGGCCTCCAGCTGGTTGTGTGTTTGGTACCTCTGCTTTGAAGCATGGAACAGAATGGCAGAGCTGTGCAAGACATTAGCACATGAAACAGACCATTAGAGCTGGAAAGGACCTGAGAGCATGAAATGTCAGAAGTGTGTAAATTTCTATACCAAGTACTAATGACACAAATATATTGTTAAAAATAGTCTGCACCCATAAGAGACTTAACTTGTATTCTGCAATGCAACATGCCGACAGGTAGGTGGGTACATGCAGCATAATTTGATGAAGGAAAGAGACCTAACCACAAAGGGGAGTCCACAATTTCCCTTCAGGAGGTAACTCAAAAGCTGAGTCACTGAGGATCAGAGATTTAAATCTGGAGAGACCCTTTGAAGTAATCTGGTTCCACCCTTGCATTTTACAAATGGAGAAACTGAGGCCTAGAGAGTTGGGTGACTGACTCAAGGTCACATAGGGAGCAAGGATTTGAATTCAGAACATTTTGTCTACAGATCCAGCAGACTTTTCATAGTACCAAGCTGGATCTGTAAAGAGATCCTAAGAGGCAGAGGGAAGGTGAGGGTTAATCTGGACATGGGGCACAGCCAATATAAGGATACAGTCAGGATTTATCCAGCTGTGTTTGGGGAAGAGTAAGCAGTAAGCTTTGCTGGGATATAAAGTGTTCAATGGGAAATGCTAATACACATGGAAAGGTAGGATGGCACCAGGTAGGGAAGGCTTTGAATGCCAAATGGAGGCTTTAATAATATCCAAATGGTAATAGGGAGCTATCTAAGGTTCTTGCAGAACAGATCAGATGCTTTCTCCATACGTGAAAACAATTGTCATGCTGCCCGTCAACCTTTCCATGACACTAACACCCTCACTTTAGAGAAAAGGAGACTTAAAAACAGGGGAAGTAAGTCTCCAGAGAGCAATTAGTTGAACCTTTTCATTTTACAGATTTGGAAAGAGGTGCACAGCTGGGAGCTGATGACCATGGGAAGGAGTGTCAGAGCTGTCACACACAGGCATAAGCAGATGGAGCAAGATTCAAGAGTAGCACATGCCAGAGATGAGTTTGCTGCAGTAAATTGCTAGTTGGGTGACCCTGGGCAAGTCAATTCACCCTGTTTTCCTCAGTTTCCTCATTTGTAAAATGAGCAGAAGAAGGGAATGGCAAACCCCTCCAGTATCTCTTCCAAGAAGACCTCAACTGGTATCACAGCAAATGACTGAACAGCAACTCAAAGTGGACTTAGCAGTATCTGCAGTGCCCACCCCCAGAAAGTTTCCATGAGGCTACAAAACCAGAACATAAGTAAAGGGCTTTTTGTAAAGTCTTAAGTGCCTTTAGATGCTACTTGTCCTTCCTCATTTCCTGTTAATTATCTCCTATGTCTCCTGTCTTCCTTTGCTTGTTGTCTCCCTCCTTAGGTTGTAAGCTCCTTGAGGGCAGGAACTGTCTGTTCCCAGAATTTAGTGCAATGCCAGGCACACAGTAGGTATTTAATACATGTTGATGGATTAATTAGGAAACCTGCATTTTGAAGCTCAAGTCTTTAGCTTCCAGGTCAGGGCAGTTCCTAATGTGAATAGCCTCATTCTGTGTCTCTCAATGGGACAAGAAATAGAGACTGGACTTCTGACTTCACGATGTAGGGTGTCTTCCAGGTGAGGAAACTCCCTCTGCCAGTGCATGCCATTCCCTTCTTTGCTCTTAAAAGTCATCAAATGTTAAGTGAAGTGTTATCCAGGGTCACCCATATGGGACACGTCAGAAGTAGGACTTGATCCCAGTTCTTTGTGGATCCCAGGTTAACTCTCTCTCCCCTGATTGAAACCAGCTGTGGCAAGAGAACCCACCACCTTTCAATACAATTGGGAAAAAATCCACTTGCCATGACATTTTCCTTGATAGAGCCCCTTCTTTGCAGCTTCCACCTATGGTGGCCAGGTTGGTTTGTTTTAACACCCCCTCCCAATCAAGAATAACAAATATAATCCCTTCTTCACCACACAGTCTTTCAAATACTTTGATTTACCCATTAGGTTCCCCAAAGGCTGTTTTTCTCAAGGAAAGGATAATCACAGTCCTTTCACCTGATGCTCATAGACTATAGTCTCTGAAACTTTTTTTGTTTGTTTTGTTTTTTTTTCTCTTAGAAAGACCTGCCTTAACCCCCAATCACTCTGGTCCCAGAGAAAGCCCTACGTGGTAACTATCTGAACCCTGATTGACTCAGAATGAATGTAAATAACAATTGTTTCTGTTTTGGCCAAAAATGCTGAGGGTCTTCCATAAAGAGAGCTTTCTTTGCCTCATTTTTTTTATTAAGCCTTAATCATTCACTAGGCACTTCCTCAGTAAACTGAGACCTGTTAAAGACCTTAGCTTGAAAAGATCAAGGTCCTCTACTGCATCCTGGGTCATATACAGTTGTCCTGACCCATATCTGACAGCTAGACCCAGATGGCTCTGGAGGAGAAAGTGAGGCTGGTGATTTGGTTCCTGATTTTGGTTCACTTAAATCCAATTCACTTCCCTGTCATGGAATCACCTCCTGGATGTCATGGTCCTCTTCAAGAACCAAGAACAAACAACAGCATAGGCTGGAAGACTCTTCACCACAGCGATAACCCTTCTCTGGATAATTTCAGTCATCAGTGCCATTCTTAAACAGTGTCACCTGGAAATAGAAATAACCATTGTCCTCTGTTCTGTGTCCAAGAAGAGCAGTCTAGGGAGCTGACCTGCCTCCTTCTGACTGGATGCTTTGTCTCTCTTCTCACATCCCAGGATGGCTTGAACTTTGTTTTGGCTGACACATCACAGGGCTGACTCATACTCAGCATGAACCTGAGGCCCCTTCATTGAATTTTATAATACAATAGACATTTATTAAGTAGCTGCTTTGGGCAGAGAAGAAACAGAAACTCAGAGAGGTTAAGTGATCACCCAACTGGTAAATGTCAGGGCCAGATTCAAGCCAAGGTGTCAGGCTGCATGGACGCCACCATGTGCCTCAATTCACATATCAAGGTCTCCTGTTCCACAAAGACAAATAGTTCTGCTCCTTGCGTGGTTGCATTGTGACAATGACATTTCCATTGGGCTTGTCAGGACTGACTAACGGATTGTTGTCTTAGGACAAGGTCAGAAAAAAATGTGACCCTCAGTTTCTCTCTTGATATTTCAAGCCATTGAAAGGACCAATGAAGTGAAACATGGCAGGTCTTATTTCCTTCTTTTGTGTCATTATGGAGAGTGAGTCAATGGTGCCCTCTTCAGCATTATCTACTGTGAGTCAACTGTGACCTGTCTCCCCTAGGCTTTGTGTGAATGTACTGGACAGTGAATTGTAGTCCAAATGAGTGACTATTAAGTCAGGCAGGAGTTGTGACCCAGTGTGTGTGATGTGGCTGATAGAGCAAACCCCTATGGGAAATCTTGAGTGAAGATGGAATCCTTTGTCTTGGTTCCTCAGATTCCTCATCTGTGAAATAATGAGGTCAGAATGAGTGATTTTTGACATCATTCCCAACTCTAAAATTATGAATTTATGGACTTATGGTTCTACCTTTGATTTGCAAGAAATTCAACCATGACACTCTAGAGACAATATGCATCTGTGCCTATGTATGGGCCAGAATATTTCAAGGAAATATGCCCATGGGCTTACTGTTGGATGAAGGGTGGCAAAGAGTGAGGAAGAGGAAAGAGAAAGAGACCCAATGGCACCTGAACTAATAACATCCCCTTGGAAATATCAGACTGATGATTGGTAGCCTTAGGGCTTCTTCTATCTTTGTATGAACCGATGAGAAAGTCAACTGCAGATGCCACAGACCCATGAGCATGAAATAATAGCAGCAAAACTGGCACCAGATCTCGCCTCAACTTTGCTTGATGTCTCAGCTGAGCTGAGAATTCAATTTTCAAATTATTCTCCTCCTGGAGCTGAGAGGGTGAGAGAGATAAAGAAGAGAATTAGCCCAGAAAGTGATTCTCCATTTAGGAGGCATGGGTCCAAATGGAGTCTCTGATGGAGAAGCTCCTCACCTGCCAAGCAATCCTTGTACTTCTGCTGCCTGGGATGGGGATATGGAAGGGACCTGGGTGTTCACAGCCAATGGGAACTCCTGGGGAAGGAAACTCCCACGACCAGTCAGTCTGTCAATCAGTCAGTCAACAAGCCTTCAGTAAGCACTTACTCTCTGCCAGGGGCTGTGTTAAGTGCTAGGGATATAAATATAAGCAATAAAGAAAGATAGCCCCTGGATAAAATAAAATGCAGTGTTATGAATGAAATCAATTTTATTGAAATACAGTTAATAATAATGAGGATGATGATTGAGGATGATGATGGGGATGATTATGAGGATGGGAAC
>NW_027186374.1:2731154-2764015 GCF_028583685.1 Petaurus breviceps papuanus | reverse complement strand
GATGATGATGATGATGACAGATGAGGAGGAGGAGAATGATAAAAGTCCACCCCCCCCCAGGTTAACAATCCCTGCCTCAGAAGTCACCTGTGGCACTGGCAGGTTAAGCAAAGAGCTCAGTTTCATGGCCAGATCTTCCTAACTCCCAAGCCAGTTCTCTCTTTCTTCCCAATTTCTTTACTAGAATTTTATACTTGTAACTGATACATCCTTGAGTTAAAGGCTGAACGCCGAAGTCTAGAGCCAGTGCTGGAACGAGGGCTCGGCCAGCATTTCCATGGGAGGCCATGTACACCTAGACTTCTGGAGAAGTCCTTGAGCCCATCCACAGGGGGCTGGGGCCCAGGAGAGAATTGCGGATAGTTCTCAGAAAGAGAGAGACACAAGGAAGCAGCCCAACAGCATGGCATGGCCTCTGGACTGGATGTCACACATGAGCCACAGCATGTTCTTGTGCCTGGAGTTCCAGAATCTTCATCAATAAGCACCAGCATAGCAATGACTCATCCCACATTGTCCATGAACAAGCCAAGCATGGAGAACTGCAGCTGCATGGGAAGGGAGTTCACCCCCAACATTTCAGGGCAAAGGGTGATGTTTCAGTTATATACTTTTTATTCCTTGACTGTAATATTTCTAAATGTTGCCAGTGACCTTTGTATACAAGGCTTCCCACCCTTTAGAGATCTCTGTGTATGTAGGAGATAGTGAACACCTGCAAGGCTGTGTTAGTGCAAGCCCCACGTATGTGTCGGGTTAGTAGATAACTCCCCAGGCAAATCCATCTGTTTTAGTTCTGGCTCTTTACATTTCAAGGTCCTATAAACATAGTTATTATTATTATTATTGTTAATGATTAATTTTTTCCTTCCTTTTGTATTTTTTAAACAAAAAAATCACATTACCAGTACCCAAAGTGAAAAGACTGAATATGCCACCAATGAAGTTGAAATTAAAGAAATTATTAAGAATTATTTGATTTGATTATAGTCCAATAAATCTGAAAATCTAAGTAAAATGAATAAACATTTATAAAAATATATCTTTCCAAATTAACAGAAGAGAAAAATATAATACTTATATAACTATATTAGAAAAATAAATTTAATGTGCTTTCAATAAGCTCCCTAAGGAAAAAAAAAATCCCCAGAAACAGATAGATTCAAAGTAAATTCTACAAAACTTTTAAAGAACAATGAATTCCAGTACTATATGAACTATTTGGAAAAAAATAGGTGAAATAATCCTATAAAATTCCTTTTATGACACAAATATTATGCTGTCACCTAAAGCAGAAAGCAAAAATTAAAAAAAAAAATATAGAGGAAGAGAAAGGAAGCTATTGAATCTTTTCTCTAATGAATAGTGATGCAAAATCTTTAAATAAAATATGTCTAGCAAGGAGACCACAGCAATATGTCACAAAGGTCATACATCATGACCAGGCAGGATTTACATCAGAAATTCAGGTCTGGTTCAATATTATGCAAATTATCACCATAAATGACCATATCGATAACAATAACAACAAAAATCATGTGATTATGTCAATGAAAACAAAAAAAATCGTTGCCAAAAGATTGCTATTAAAAGCATTAGAAAGCATAGTAATAAATGGAGCTTTTTTTAAAATGCTATGGTGTCATCTATCTAAAATCATCAGCAAACATTATCAATGATGGGGATAAGCTAGAAGCTTTCTCAATAAAATCAGAGGTGAAACAAGGATGCCCTCTATCACCATTATTATTCAATATTGTACTAGAAATGCTAGCTACAGCAGTAAGAGTAGAAAAGTAAGTTGATCAGAAAAGGCAATGAATGAGAAAAGAACTATCGCTTTACAAAGAGGATGCTTGGAGAATTCTGGAGAATCCACAACAACCAAAAAATCTAGTTTGAGCAATATTAGTGAATGTATAAGATATAAAGTAAACACACTAATTATCAGCATTTCTATGCATTACCATGTAATGCGAATGTAAATTTTAAAGATCTTCCCTGCCCCTAGGCTAAAGTGCACCAGAAGCCTGGGGAGGGAGGCTTGTTTTTCAGTAGATACTTTTTGATTGGCCAGTGGGTCAATAAGGTTGTTACATTCTCTGAGCCAGGAGAAGGCTATATAAGCCCTGATGTGTAGCTTTGTTTTGGGACTCACTTTGAGAAGTGTTCTGTGATTTGATCTGAATTCTGGGAAGCCGTTGTTGAGAGTCCCCCGGCTTTGAAAAACCCAGAATGTGGAAACCCAGATGTTGACTGGGTATGGATGTAATGATTGGACAGTTTGGAAATCTGTCTACTTGATGTTTCTGTCTTGATAATTATGCCTGTATACTTTGAGGTTCAGGGTGCTGACCTTTTCTCCTGAACAAGGTAAACGATATATGTCTGACTGATTAAAGTAAGCTTGTTAACCCATTTTGAGTTGCTTTCCTTTAACAAAGCAGATCCAAGAACCTGTGGTAGTTGCAAACCCTGAGGACGCTTGGGGTGCTTGCTGCTACATACCAACAGAGTTCAACAGCAAAGGATAGAAAGGAAAATTCCATTTAAAATATCTTCCACCATTATAAAATACTTGGGAATTTACCTACCAAGACAAACCCAGGAACTATATGAACACCATTACAAAACACTTTTCACAGGAATTTAGTCAGATCTGAAGAGCTGGAAACATATTAACTGTTCATAAGTAGGCCAAACTATTACACAAGTCTACATAAATTAATTTACTTATTCATAATAATTGAACTACCCAAAGGTATTACATAGAAATAGAAAAAAAAAGATAATAACAAAATTCATTTGGAAGAACAAAATGTCAGAGATATCAAAAGAATCAATGAAAAAAAAAATAAGTGGAGGAAGATGACTTAATAATGCCAGATCTCAAACTATATTACAAAGCAGTAATCAACGGTATCTGGTACTGGTTAAGAAACAGAGTAGTGGGCCAATGAAATAGATCAGGTGTACAATACACAATAATAGATGACCACAGTGATCTAGTGTTTTATAAAGTTAAAGATCCAAGCTTTGTCAATCCAACTAAATATTTGGCAAAAATTGCTGGGAAAATTGGAAAACAGTTTGGCAGAGGCTAGATATACACCAGCATCTCACACCAAATACCAAGATAAAGTCAAATGGGTACATGATGTAGAGATAAAGGATCATATTATAAGAAAATTAGGGGAGCATAGAAAAATTCAATCTATTAAATCTATCGATAAGGAAAGAATTTATGACCAAACTAGAAATAAAGAGGAATGTGGGCAGTAAAATGGATAATTCTAATTATATTAAATTTAAAAATATATGTGTTTTATATGAACAAAACCAATGTAGCTAAGACTAGAAGTAAAGCAGGAAACTGGAAAAAAAATGTTTCTTTGATAAAAGCCTAATTTCTCAAATGCATAGAGAACAGAATCAAATTTATAGGAATGTGAGTCCTTCCCCAATTGATAGATGCCAAAGGATATGAATAGGAAATTTTCAGAAAATTTCAAAGCTATATGTAGACATATTAAAAATACTCTAAATCACTGTTGATTATAGAATTACAAATTCAAACAACTCTGAGATACAACCTTACACCTATCAGATTGACTAACTTGACAGAAAAGGAAAATGGCAAATATTAGAGGAGATATGGAAAAATAGGGTTGAGTTATGAATTGATACAACTATTCTGGAAAACAATTTGAAATTGTGCCCAAAGGGCTATTAAACTACATGCCCTTTGACCCAGTGATACCACTACTAGATCTGTATCCTATGGAGACTTTAAAAACAAAGGAAAAGGACCTATATTTACAAAAAATTATTTATAACAGCACTTTTTGTGGTGACAAAAACATGAATTTTGAAAGTATGCCCACCAATTGGGTTGTTGCATATGATTGTGATGGAACATTACTGTGCCATAAGAAATGACAAGCAGGATGCTTCCAGAAAAACCTGGGAAGATATATATGAACTATTGCAAAATGAAGTGAGCAGAAACAAGATAACATTGTACACAGCAATATCAATATTGTATGATAAACAAGTGTGAATGACTTAGCTCTTCTGATCAATACAATGATACAAGACAATTCTGAAGGATTTATAATAAAAAATGCTATCTAAGAATTGATGGAGTTTGAATGCATATTGAAGAATATTTTTTCACTTTATTTTTCTTTCTTTCTCTTTTTGCAACATGACTAACATGGAAATATTTGGTGTAATTTCACATGTTTAATTGGTATCACATTCCTTGCCTTTATACTTGGATGGATGAGGGGGGAAAGGGAAAGAGAGAATACAAAACTCTTTTTAGAAATAATGTTAAAATTAATCAATTATACGTAAGCAAATTAATTTAAAAATAGATGCCAAAAATAAAAGTGTGGTTTTGGTACCACAGGATGGTCTTGCTGCTCTATTTCAATGGCTTTCAGCTGGGAATGGGAAAAGAAAAGGCCATTTCCATTTAATGGCATAACGAGAAGCCAGATACTATATTTCTACAATAATAAAAACTGACGTTTATCTGCTACTTCTTACATTGATATTTCAGTGGGTTTGTGATTTCAGGGATGCAGATCCTATCACTAACAATGCAGGCAGTCACCCATCTATGTCTTCTTATCTTGTAAGAGTTCCTTCAATGTCACTTCCCCTCTCTGGACTTCAGCTCCCTGATTTTAAAAGGAGGGATTTTGAGTAGGAACTCCTTTAAGGTTCCTTTCAGCTACAAGGTTGTTATCCTGTGATTACCCTTTGAATTCTCCATGGGTAATGGGTAGCACCTGTACGGTCTTTCATGAATTACTTTTCTTTGTTCTGGATTGGTTTCCTCATTTGATGAATGAGGGGCTTGTCTGAAGTCTTGAAGTTTCTCTCTACCTGAAAAAACAAACAAATTTCCTGACCATAGATCTGTGAGAACTCTAGATCAGTTGGACATTGACCCCATAGGAACCTTGGATCAACTGCTTCCCCCTCAGAAGGCTTCAATCTTCTTCTGTAAAATGAAAGAGATGATGAAGAAGTCCAGTGGTGGTGTGAGGAGTGTACTGGACCTGGAATTAGGAGGGTCTGCATTTGAATCCCTTATCAGTTGTGTGATCTCCATGGGTCTCAGTTTCCTTTTCTGTAAAATGAGGAATCTGGATTCACTAGTCTCTAGGATCACTTCTTACCCTTGATCTATGACCCTAGGATCTCTAATCCTGGTTGATGTTCTAGGTCCCCTTGCATCTCTGATATTCTCTATTCTAGACTCTAACATGCTCTCCTGTGCTCTGTTCTAGTCTCTAATGCCTCTCCCACCTTCAAACACTGTAATCTAAGGTTCTTTCTAGATTTGATATTCTTTGTTCTCGGTTCTAAGGATTCCTCCATGTAGTGAGGTAGAAGACATATGATGAGTTGAAATTAAATTCCAAGCTCAGCTGAGGCAGGATGGGACAAGTGAATTGCAGAGCCTGTAGTGATTTTGTTCTTGAATGTATTGGGAATAACCTGGAAGTAATTTGTGCAATTTCTTGTCGATGACGTCCCTGTTTCCAGTCAAGTACTTTTACCAACAATTACAGTATTGGTGGGAAGGGCTTGCTGCAAGACATCTGCAAAACTGACTTCAGTTTCCATTTGGGAAGAGATCCCCAAATGCCTCCAACTCTGAAGGAAAGTATGGGAGAGAAAAGGCATTACATGGACTACCAAACTGGTCTACTGGACAGTCTCCCAGCGCCATTCTGGGAAACTGAACACTTGCATTTGCATTGCCTTAGGAAGATTCTGAAGATCATCTGGAAGGATGAGGTACCAGACACTGAGGTCCTTTCTTAAGCTGAAATTCCCAGCATTCAAACTCTCCTGGAGAGATCACAGTTCCAATGGGCTAGCCATGTTGCTCAAATGCAAAACATATGCCTGCCAAAAAAACTATTTTATGGAGAATTTACACAGGGCAAACATTCACAAGGTGGTCAGGAGAAGAGATACAAGGGCAGTCTCAAGGTCTCTCTTAAGAAATTTGGAATTGATTGTGTGATGTGGGAGATAGTGGTACAGGACCACCCAGCATGGCATGCCTGCCTTAGAGAAGGTGCTGTGCTCTGTGAGCAAAGCAGAATTGAGACAGCTCCAAGGAGATGCAGGATGTGCAAAAATGTTAACACAGACTATTTGTGCTGACCTGTACTAGGGCATTCCAAGTTCCTATTGGTCTGGCCAGCAACAGCTGGATACACTGTAATTTAACTCTAGCATAGTGATGTCCCTTTGGTCATCTTCAAGAATGAAGGACAACAAGCAACGTTCCTTGGTCTGGAGATCTCCACATCCCCCACAGTCTCTCCAGGTGCAGGCAGACAGACTGTCCCCAATTTGTTATCATTTGAGGAAAGCCTTTGACCTGAAGCTCAGACATTCTAGGACAAGCTGTGTCCTAACTTCCATTCTGACTCTGACCTTCTGTGTTCAAAGTTCTAATGTTCCAGCTGCTCTGTTTTCTGTGCCACTGTATGCCAGTCTATGCTCTAAGGTCCCTCCCAGTGGTGCCATTCTATGTTCTAGGTCTTTGCTGCCCTGGCTGTTCTCAGGTCCGTCTCATCTGTGACACGTCCATGCTCACTGCCAGGCTCATCATAGATTCATTATTTTCCCTTTTTGAGCCTTAGTTTGCTCCTTTGTGATGTATGAACATCAGATTCTATGACTTCTCAAGAAATTTGTGTCCATCTCTTACAGTTCCTGACTTAGCTCTCCTTCAGTGGAGGTTCAGAAGCTTTCCTCCCCAGGCTGCCAATACCTGCCCCTGTTTCACAGTTCTCTATGTGGTGTTCCACAGTGAAAGGACATGTGGCATGGTGCCCCAGCACATCCTCCTGCCTCAGGATGCTTCTGTGAGTCGCTGTCCCCTGACCTCACTAAGGGGGTGAAGATGGGCACATTGGGGAGGGGGGCAGAACAGGGCAGGAGAAGCAGAGTTCTGCTTCATGCTGTCCTTAGCCAGAGGCATATTTCTACTGCTTTCCTATTCACCTGGTAACAAAGATAATACTTTCCCAAACAAGGAAAGTCCGTAAATTGTGCAATTGTCCCTTTGTTCCTCTGAGAAACACTGGATATCAGAGCTGGAAGGCCCTTAGAACATGGAACCCAGAATGGCTCAGCTGGGGGTGGGGGTGGGGCAGAGTTAGCACACACAGCACAGAAGGGCTGAAAGGGATGTGACCACACAATGTAAACTGTCCAATCTGGGAGGAAGCTTAGACTATAGAAAAGGTCAGAATCAGGACTTAGACTCTATAATACAAAATGTCAGAATTGAGCAGGACATTAGAACCTAGATCAAGGAATGTCAATGCTTAGTGGGGCCTTAGAACACAAAACCCAGAATGGCATTGTGAAAAGACCCCAGGACACAGAATGTAGAACATCAGAGGTGAGAGGGAACTGAGAACATAACCAGAGAATATGAGGAGGGAAAGGGACTCTTGAATGGAGAACTCATGATGGCCAAGCCTGAAGGAATCTTTGAACTGAGAACGGCAAACCTCTGCAGGGTCTTAGAACATGGAATGCCTGAGCTAGGGACAGACTTAGTAACAACTTAGAACAGAGAACGCTTGATGGGGAAAGCATTTGGAATGGGGAGAATTTTGGAAAACACTCCAGGGCCCATCAGAACTACAAGGAAGCTGAGGGTCAGTGGGCTGAGTGGCCTCATTTTCCAGAGGAGAAGCCGAGGCCCAAGAGAGGAAAGAACATCCCTGGAGGGACCAAACAACAAATTAACCACAGAGTCAGGGATGCTATGGTGTTCAAATGAGATGATGGATAGAAAGAGCACTTTGTGAACCTTGTGATGCTATCCAAATGGCTCGTATTGTCACTAGCCCATAGTTACAAGGCCTCTGTTTGGGCAGTGACTTAGTTCCTGGAGCCCACTACTGCACTCTTGCTGCAACCACACCATGGGGAGGGAGAAACCCAACTGCTCTGGCTCCCATCCCTCCTGGTACCCCCTCACATTACTCTGGGAGTGTGTTAATGAGAGGGAATGAGTCTGGCCAAGGCCGAAGTCAACAAGCACTTAAGCTCCAACTTAGCCCTGTGATGTCACTCTATTTGGAGGAGCAGAGAGATGGGCTAACTTTCCAGGCCTCTTAAGTCACTGAAGTCTTGGAACCCAATTGAGTTGGCTAACTCTCAAGAACACAGCCCAGCCCTGGAGCCCTAGATCCGAGCTCTAGGAATCCTGTGGGACGTTATAGGGCTGGAATGTGAGATCCACAGGTACTGTGTAGTAAAAAAGGGATGTCAACCTCAAGTGAGAAGACCTCAAACTAGTCAGAATATAGGTGAGCCTCATATGACTTATATGTAAAATGGGGATAATAATAACACCAATTTGACAGGGTTGTGTGAAGATCAAAGGAAATGCACGTAAAATATTTTGCTAAACATCTAAGTTGGCCTTATATTAATATTATGACATAAAAGGACATTCTTTCTTCATTCTTGGTACTTTAAAAAGCGCCTGTATAGCATGGACAGCATCATTCTCTGCAATAGAGCATTAGAAGAGGGGGAGGGGGAGGGGCAGAAGCAGATGACTCCAGTTTCATCTGGGTTCTGCCACTTAGAAACCTCAGAAACTCAGACAACCCACTCTGTCTCTGAATCTCAGCTGGCTTATTTGCAAATGACTAGATAAGTAATTGAACAAATACATAAAGGAGAGAATGTTAGCTATTTACAAGACTTATACAGGGGGGCATGTTTAAATTTCTTTACTAGATCATAGGGCTGGAGCTTTGGAAGGGAAATTGGGGTGACTTAATCTCCAAATTGGTCATGAAAGGAATCCCCACAATAACTTACCTGGCAAGAGATTGTCTGGGTTTTGTTTCATTTTATGCTTGTTGTTTTCTGCTTGGCTCCAGAGGGCATAGAGTTAATGAGTATAAGTTATAGAAAATTGGACTTGACCTCAATCTGATTAGAGCTATGTGGAAGTGGAAAAGGTTGTGGAACCTTTTGTGGAAGAAGGTAGTGAATTCTCTGTCATTAGGGGTCTCCAAGAAGATACTGTTTGACCACCTGTTGGACGTGTTTTAATGAGAGTTCCTTTTAGACTTGTGTGTTAGACTAGATGGACTGAGGGAATACTTTCCAGTGCTGAGATTTTGTTCTCTTATCATTCTCTTAGGGGCTGCTAGGTGGCACTGTGGATAGAGCACTGGGTTTGGAAGCAGGAAAAACTCATCTTTCCAAGTTCAAAACCCACATCAGACACTTCCTACCTGAGTGACCCTGGGCAAGTGACTTTACCCTTTTTGCCTCAGTTTCCTCATTTCTAAAATTACCTGGAGAAGGAAATGGCAATCCACTGCAGTATATTCACCAAGAAAACCCCAAATGGGGTCACAAAGAGTTGAACACAACTGAGCAACGTTTTTTTCTGTCACTTCCATAACCTATTTCATAAGTTTATTGGGAAGTTTATATAGAATAATACATGGAAAAGTCTTACTTCAAATATCAGGTATTAAATTTCCATTAGTGTTTGTCAGCTCATCATCTCCTTGATGGAGTCCAGATAGGACAAATTGGCGCCCTGATATGATTACTCCATGTTGTATGTTCTGACTATTAATAGGTGAATAAAATAAATGCTTTTTGTGACTGAATAAATACTGTTACTATCCACTGTTATCTTTACTCACAGGATTATTCCTGTGCTCCATTTCTCAAAGGAGCACACATCTCTCCTCTCTAAAGCTTGAGATTCAATGAAAGACTCTGCATTTTCATCTGCTTGAATGCTGTCCTATTTCCTACACAAATCATCTCATTCTAATTCCTGTCCAGGACTGAGCTGAAACCAAGCCTCTTCCTCACAGTGGCAATTATGGATTCACTAAGAGGTCGCTGTTTGCCCGACCAGATTCTCTGTGTATGAATCCGGAACACACCCCAGGCGGTTTCCCTGACAGCAGCCCAGAAGCACCATTTGATTCGTGTGCTTGGCAAGAGAATTGGCTCATGGAGAAACAGTGCCAAAGGCTGGCTTGGCTCAACAGCCTGGTTTGTCCTGGGACAACTGTTGAAAATGTCCCTTTAACTGTGTTTGGAGATGGGGTGATGTCTGTAGAATGGAGGTAGAACCAGAAAACACTGCAGTTAAATAGGGACCTTACATCTCCTATCAGATTTAAGGTTCTCTAAGGGGATGTGAAAATATGGGATAAAAGCATCCAGGTGGATGCCTCAGAACTAAAATGGCAAAACTAGTCAGAACCTTAGAACAGTGAATGTCAGTGCTGGGAATAAACCTTAGAGGCAGGGCTGGAAGGGCCTTGGAACATAGAATTGCAGAACTGGGAGACATCTTAGAATACTGAACCTAGAACATCAGACCTGAATTGTCCTTAGTACACAGACTGTAGAAAGTCAAATCTTAAGAGTAACCTTAGAACATAGAGTGTCAGGGCAAGAATGGAACTTAGAAATTTAGAACTGAGAGGTGCCTTAGAACATAGAATTCTGTATGGGGAGCATGTGCCAAGAAGACAATATCAACTATGGGTGCTGGGAGAGACCTGAAAACATGGAATTTCAGAATCTAGAACACAGGATTCTAGAGGTGGAAATGCTGCTGAGTGGTTAGCAGACTAGGACTAGAAATCAGATTTCTTGAATCTTCAATCAAATCCCTTCCACTACAGAGTTTTAGGCTCCTGACAGATAAACCTCCCTCACATATTATGCCTAGCACAAAGACTCTCTCTGATCTGTCTAAGCTTTTTTTTTCTTTTTGGAGGGAAATTGTGGTTAAGTGACTTGCCCAAAATCACACTCACTGCTACTAAGGGTGTCAAGTGTCTGAGTTCAGATTTGAACTCAGGTGCTCCTGACTCCAGGGCTGGTGCTCTATTCACTGTGCCACCTAGCTGCTCAAGCTAAGCTTTTTTTTATAGTACTTTTTAATAATATGTAAAAACAATTTTTATCATTACTTTAAAAAAAATTAAGTTCCAAATTCTTTCTCTCTCCTTTTCTCTTATTGAGAAGGTAAACAATTTGACATAAGTTATTGATGTGCAGTCATGCACATATTTCTATACTAGTCATGTTGTGAAAGAAAGCACAGACAAAAAGTATCAGGAAAAATAAAGTTTTTTTTTAAAGTATGCTTTGACCTGCATTCAGAATTCATCAATTCTTTCTCTGGGGATGGATAGCATTTTTTTTTATATGTCCTGCAGAATTATTTGGATCATTGTATTGTTGAAAATAACTAAGTCATTCCGGAATTGATTGCTATTACTGTATACGATGTTTTCTTGGTTTTGTTCACTTAACTTTGCATAAGTTTATGTAAGTCTTTCCAGGCTTTTCTGAGCTTCTCCTGCTCATTGTTTCTTATGGCATAACAACATTCCATCACAATCATATACCACAACTTGCTCAACTATTTCCCCAGTTGATGGGCATACCCTCAATTTCCAAATCTTTGCTACAACCAAATGAGCTGCTATAAATATTTTTTTTTTTACAAATATATCCTTTTCCTTTTTTAAAAAATTTAATTTAAATTTTATAGCCATTTGGGCATAGTTCCAAATTATTCTTCAGAATAGTTGGATCAGTTCACAACTCTGCCAACGGTGCTTTAGTGTCTCAATTTCCCCTCATCTCTTTTGATATTTGCCATATTCTTTTTCTGTCATATTGGTTAATCTGCTAGCTTTGAGGTGGTACCTCAAAGTGGTTACAATTTGCATTTCTCTAGTTAATAGTAATCTAGGGCATTTTATATGGCCATCAATATCTTTGTTTTCTTCTTGAGCTAAGTTCTTCATTATCCTTAAATCTTCGTAAAACTCCACCTACAGGCTGCTACTCCTCAATTGGTCCTTTTTCCTGTTTCCTTGGGTTCACTGACCTCTTTCTAGACACCTGTGAAATTTATGCCATTACCCTTGGGTAGAAGACACCACAGTGTTATCACAAGTTTTCAGTTGGGGTGGGGTGGGTATCTAGTCCATCTCTGGAGGCAGGAGAATGCAGCTTTTGTGAATATCCCTCTTCCCAAGGGCACCAGCCTCTCTCTCCTACCTGGATGATGTGTCTAGGCAGGAGATTAGAACATTTTTGTCAGGTGTTTAGTCTAATTAGTATATCAGAATGATGGAGCCAAGTATTTTGGAAGGAAAGAGGAAAAAGAATTAGGCACAATCTCTTTTGGTCAAAATCATAATCATCTGATTGCCTGGAGAGCTTTCTTGTGACATCTGTTTTTGACCCTTCATTGTGTGTGTGTGTGTGTGTGTGTGTGTGTGCGTGTGCGTGTGTGTGTGTGTGTGTGTGTGTGTGTGTCCCCAGGAAAATTTCTGAGCATTAGTGGGCTGTTCTCTGCCTGAGTATTTTCATATAGCCAAATGTCTGCCCAGGTGATGCCATCACAAGGTCAGTTGCCTTTCTCATTTTCACACATATAGAGCATCTTTTTATCTCTACCTCCTCGCTCAGAGGGGCCCATGTCAGTAGCCAGGGAACCCTTACATAAAGCAAAGTTTTGAATGTCTCTGCCTTACCTAGAATCTGTGTCATTTTATCTGCTCTTAGTTGACCTGGGATGCTTTTTTCTTCAAAGTCAATAATTAATCTATCTCCAGCTATTGATTGCCCATTGTGAGACTTGACATATCCTAGATGTAACATTAACAAGCCTTGAGATCATGGGCAAGTCCTTCTATCTCTGCAAGCTTCATTTTCCTCTTTGGTTAAAAAAAAAGAAAAGAAAAAGACAGAATACAAAAATTTTCATAGCTTACCTCACAGTTTGAGCTTTTGTTGCACAGTATAATCCTGCACAGCAGGAATTAAAGTCCCAAAGAAATGGGTTAAAGTCTCACCTCTGACCATTGTCCTTGGGACCCCATTGCTTCTCTGTGGCCTTCAGACCATTCTCATAGACTATAAATTGCAGAACTAATATTCACCTGTGTGATATCAGAGGGAGTTTCCTTAGCAGACATTCACTCCACCAAGAAAATCACAAGACCTTACAAAGAATCATTTAAGTGAAAAGTAGGAACGTTTATCAGTGGTCCTCAAATTTAGACTTTACCCACAAATGACCACTGTATCATGCCCATTCCATGGGATTCTGTTTGGAGACCTCCACAGAGGTGAATGCACCATCTTCTGAAGCAGCTGATGCCACTTTTGAACAGTTCCCATGTGGAGGAAGTTGTTCCTTAATCAAGTCAAAATCAGCATGGTACTTTCTTCTGTTGCTTCTCACCTTCCCTTCTATGGACAAACAGAACAGATCTTATCATTCTTCCCCATGATAACTCTTCAAGTACTTGTAGACAGTTTTTATGTCCCTTCTCATCCAAACCCAGGAAATAAAACAAAACACCTCATGGAATTATTAGCAGCTAGGTGGCACAGTGGAAAGAACACTGGGATTGGAATCAGGAAGAACTGAGTTCAGCTCTGACCTCAGAGATGTGTGACTCTAAGGCAAGCCACTTAACCTCTCATAGTCTCAGTTTCTTCTACTCTAAAATGAGAGCAATAATAGCACCTCTCTCCAGGGATTTTGTGAGGATCAAATTAGATAATATTTGTAAAATGCTAAGCACAGTGCCTGGCCCCTTAGTAGATAATACATCTATTCTCTCTATGTCTCTGTTTCTGTCTCTTTGTCTCTCTGTCTCTCTCCACACACACACACACACACACACACACACACACACACATGCCTCATTTCCCATTATGAGGACATTATTTTAGAAACTTAAAAGTGATAGAGAGGGAGAGAGGACTGTTTAATGACCCATTTCACTAGGATTTCCCATGTTTCCTCAGTTATCTTCCTTCTCAAATACCAACCAACATTGATGAGCATCCAGAGAAGATTAGCCAGCATGAAGGAGAACATTGAGACTGTTATATAAGAACCCAATGAAAGGGATGAGAATGCTTAGCCTGGGGAAGAGAAGGGGTGGGCATGAGGGCCATTGGTGTATTTGAAGGATTTCACATTGAAGCTGTTTGGATTTCCATTTGGCCCTGGAGGCAAAGGAGGAGCTCTGGCATTATATATGTAGTTTGTTGGGGGAAATGGGGGCAATGGGGGTGGGGGAAGTTGCAAAGAACCAAATTCAGGTTAGGTGCTAGTAATTAATTCTTAACAATGACAGTGATCCAGAAATGGAAGAAGCTGCTTGGGAGTGGGGTGGATAGTGGGTACTATCATCACTAAAGATCTTCAAGAAGAAGTGAAGATGGCCAGCTTGGGTATACAGGTTGAGTAAACAATAAAGGGGCTTCTTGTTCAACTACAGACAGCTTTGGAAGGATGGCCTTGGAGGTCCTCTTGGTCTCTTCCTACTTGGAAAGTAACTGATTCATATGACAAGGAGAGGTCTCATTTCTCTTGATATTTTGAAAACCTGTACAACTTTTAGACCATTAAGTTTAAGGAAACCAGATTCCTAGTTCTCCACTGAAATTCTCCTCTCAGGGTCAATCGTGACAGGAAATGAAACAAAACCAAACTAAATAACAACATTGCCTGTGAGCCAACAGGAAATACAAAAATAAGTCTGGGCTGTCAGCAACAGTAATGCTTGGGGTCTTTGCAGCTGCCCTTCGGGGCTGACTTCTTTGCAGTTCTTTTCTATTCAGTTGCTAACATGACCTTCGATATTCGGTCATTGGATTCTTGTTTTCCTGGACTTTCTATTTTGGGTAATTCCAAAGAGCACAGTATCCCAAAGACAAATGAGAATACAACAGCGCAATGATTCCCAACCCCTTGGAGAATGAAATCTGCTTCGTAATGTAAAAAAAAAAATACTACCCTCTTATTATTTGACAGAACTGGTTAGGAATAAAGATTTGGGACCCTTTAAAATAACCCTGATACCCTCAGAAATCCAACAACCACACTATCACAGACTCTAACAGTCTCAAGGCTGAAGGAACCTTGGAGCCATCCAGTCCAACAAAAGCTGAAAACCTATCTTGTCTATGGCTTACCCACCAAGCCATCATCTAGACTTTGCTTGAATTTCATAAGAGAAGGATAACATTATAAGTTTAGAGCTCAAAGGCACCTCAGATTCCTCTCATTCCACTTTGTATAATTCTCCTTTTTAGTGAGTATTTCCTTATCCTGATCCCAAATGGGCCTATTTTCATTTTCTATCTGCTCTTCTTAGTTTTGCCTTCTTTGGGTCAAATCTCTTCTATTGAAAAGCCTTTCAAACAAATATTTGAATAAAGTATTCATGTCCCTCCTCCCCACAAATCTTCCCTTTCCTAGGCTAATCACTTTCCCTTCCTTCATCCTACATTCATGTCAAATGAAGTGTATCAGCAAGCACCCCAGGATGCCCAGGGTGGCTGCCAACACAGGTTCTTAGATCTGCTTTGATAGAGGAAAGCAACTGTGATAGTAATGGAATATAAAGATTCCCCTGCATTGGCTTGGTTTTCAAATTGATTGTGTTAAAACCCAGAGCTTGTTAATCCCACCTGTGGGATGGTCTTGATGTGAAAAGAAAGTCCTGCACTGGGAGGAGCTGGCGACATAGATTTGGAAAGACACAAGAGAGAGGCAGAAGAACTTTTTGGAAGCATCACCTCGTGGAGGCAGAGAGAGACTAATAGAATTGCTGGGGGCCACTTTGAATTGCCCTGGACTTTTGAGATCTGCCCCCAGAGCTGCCAAGGACTGAGGAGACATGGCTGTTTTGCTGGTACTTTATCTGTCTGTTTGGATGTTGTTTTGCCAGATTTGTCCACTGGTGAAAGACAGTCCTGTTGAAGAAGTCCTGGAACCTGGCTGTTGGCTAAGAGCTCCTGAAACTGTCCTTCAGACAGAGAATGAATACTGTCCACTGGTGAAGGACAGTGCTGTTGTTGCAGGGGTCTGGAGACTGTCCTGCAGACAGCGATTCAAAGTGGCCCCCATCAAAAGTGGCCCCCCACCTCTGCCTCCACGAGGTGCTGCTTCCAAAAAGTTCTTCTGCCTCTCTCTTGTGTCTCTCCAAACCTACGTCACCAGCTCCTCCCAGTTCAGGACTTTCTTTTCACATCAAGTCCATCCCACAGGTGGGATTAACAAGCTCTGGGTTTTAACACAATCAATTTGAAAACCAAGCCAACACAGGGGAATCTTTATATTCCATTACTATCACAGCAACTCAAAATGAGTTAAAAAGCTTTCTTTAATCAGTCAAATATGTATCGTTTACCTAGTTCAGGGGAAAAAAGGTCAGCACCCCGAACTTCAGAGTATACAGACAGAATTACCAAGATGGAGAAACAGATTAAGTAGACAGGCCTCCAAACTGTCAAACCATTACATCCATACCAAATCAACATCTGGGTTTTTCAAAGACGGGGTGCTCTCAACAACGGCTTCCCAGAGTCTCATCTGATCAAATCACAGAACACTTCTCAAAGTGAGCCCCAAAACAAAGCTTCAAATCAGGGTTTATATAGCCTTCTCCTGGCTCAGAGAATGTAACAACCTTCTGGACGCACTGGCCAATCAAAAAGTATCTACTGAAAAACAAGCCTCCCACCCGAGGCTCCAGGTGCACTTTAGCCTAGGGTCAGGGAAGATCTTAAAAATTTACATTCCCATTACATATATATTTTTGTTTACATGTACTTCCTTGGCTACAGTATTAGAGTGAAGACATGCATTTAGCTAGCAGTCATTTCAAAGGCCTAGATCTTTTTGAAATGCATAACTGATCATATGTATACTCCATGCCATACTTTAAAAGTTGAGTTTTTTTTTTAATACCTCTGTAAGGCTTTATCTCTAATCTTGAGGGAGTCTGAACTAAGTGGGTCTAAACCCAGCTGTATCCTTCAAATCAATCCGTTAAAACCATTTCCATTGGGTACATAAGAAGTGCATTGGTGACTGAAGAAACTTAGCCATATTCTTTTGGACTTTAAAAGAATAGCAAACCAGTTCAAAATCCAGTATTATTGAAGTGTCTAGTATTTCCAGACAAGCCCCTGATAGGTTATTGACTCAGGGATGAGGAAGTAGAGATCCTCATGATCAAAGGACAACCTTGTGAATGGGATAGAGTTGGGGGAATTGGTTTTCTCCTTGATATCCTAGGACAATGGTATAGGACCTGTAGCCTAGAGCCCACATGTGACCTTCTAGGCCCTCAGGTTCAGCCTTTTGACTGAATCCAAGTTTTACAGAACAGATCCTCTTATTAAGGGGGTTTGTTCTGTGAAGTTTGGATTCAGTCAAAGGACATACTTGAGGACCTAGAGGGCCACATGTGGTATTGAGACTGCAGGTTCCTCACCCGTGTCCTAGGAATACTTTAAGAAATTAAGCAATGACTATGACACATGAAGCACATATTAAGGGAAGATGGCCTTGGGATTCTACAAGGAGACCAGGCAAAGCTCTACCATTGTTAAGGGGCAAGTTTGAAGGATTCCAAGAAGGAGAAGAAAGGTCTTTAAGCACCTTTTTAAAACACCAAGAGCTGTCCCTTAGCTGTATATGTGTCATAAGTCTGAGCCTTTGTTATGTACTCATGGGCAAGTTATGCCACAGACTTTGGGGTGGAATATGTTGTACTAACTATTCTCTTCCATACTACCTTAGTAAATACCCCTTTGTAAAAGGTAATTAAGTCCGACAGACTGACATCTAAAGGGAAGGACTTCATTGATCATCCGTGAATC
Source organism: Petaurus breviceps papuanus (assembly GCF_028583685.1). Classification (NCBI taxonomy): domain Eukaryota; kingdom Metazoa; phylum Chordata; class Mammalia; order Diprotodontia; family Petauridae; genus Petaurus; species Petaurus breviceps. The sequence goes on along the minus strand of NW_027186374.1, from coordinate 2,746,252 downwards.
ATACAGCTAGAAAAGAGAGCCCCAACTCCTCAGAGTGTAGCCCTAGAATTAGGAGGGGAGACATAACTATCTTTTGGGGAGCCAGCTTACCAGTATGCCAAGGAGTTGGTATGGTAGCCCCATAGTCTGTTATGCCAGTTAAAATTCATTAATTTTAGCAAAATGCCCTTGGCAGTTAAGGTCTTTGGGAAAACTGATTCTATCATCTGGGCTGTTGAATATTCTTCCCAAATGTTTGTCATCCTCAGATTAGAGAAAAATGTCAATTGTGGCTCATCTAATCATGGATACAAATGCTTCCAAGCCCTGGCTAACTAATCTCCAGTATTTGGTGTTCTTCCCCAGCCACCTCCGTCCAGGGTGAGAGATGGGACCAATAACAGCAAATCTTTAGCTCTCCCCATTCAGTCAGCTCCTTGATTCTTCTAACTTTTCTGTCTTTGGGTCCACATCCTTCCATCTTGCTCACAGTAGGAGAAGCTCTCCTTGAGCTAACAAAACTTAGATACTGAAACAGAGATCACAGAGAGGGCCATTTCTATTTGGAATATGGGAGTTGAAGAGACCTTGCTTAGAGACTATCTACTACAATGCTCCCATTTTATGAATGGGGAAATGAAAACGGAAATTAGGAATGATTTCCCTGAGATCTCGAGTCTCTAAATCGTGGTCCCTAAAACTGGCTCCAAGCCTGATCAGGATGGAATGGAAGGATATACCTTGATCTCCATGATGCAGAGAATGTTGGAGCTGGAGTTGTTAGAATATAGAACAGTGATTGACAGAGCTGGGAGGGGCCTTAGAATATTAGAGCTACAAGTTTCATTAAAACTGAGGCCATCAGAGGCAGAAGAAACTTTAGAAAATATCAAGATCAACCCACTTATTTTACAAATAGGGAAACTGATCCCAAGAGAGGAAATGAGCGACGCAATCACACACAGGAAATTAGTGGCAGGGTCTTGACTGAAACCCAGGTATTTTGGCTCTCAAATTGAGTGAGAAGTGGCCTGAGATTTCATGGGGAAGTTACTCCCACTGCCTTTACCCCGGAGCTGTCAGGCCACAAGTGTGAATGTAGCTGGGACTTGAGCCTAAAAGAAATTCAGGCCACGCCCTCTAGTCTCTTTTTGCTCTGAAAGGCTAAGTACTGTTTCCAGAGCTGCTCCCCAGAGTCCATTAGTCAAGTTTAAGATCTGTAAGGGTCTCTGGAAAGATATGAACTCACATTCCTGAAGAATATGACACCATCCTCATCCCCAAGGGCTTACCCGCATTCTTTGTCGGGTGTTGCTGATATTTAAAGATCAGGGCCATGGCGTTTCTATTTCTACTCTGTTTTGTCTTTTGCTGGGAGAAACATAGCCTCCACTGACATCTTCTCCTGTTCAGTGTCTTCAAGACAAAATGGCCAGCAACCCTGAGCTTCAGTGACCTCTTATGGACAAAAGCTTCAAATCTCTGAGTCTTCAAGGGCATGGGCTCTCTCATGGGGAAAGGAACCAAGGACTGATAGCTCTACACTCCTTAAATGAACACATATTTAGTTACCTCTTTGGATCCTCCTGATAGAATGTAAGTTCCTTGGAGGCAGCTATTTGCTCTTATTTTCCCAGTACCTAGGACAGGCTTTGAAACTATTGTCCCAAACACTTCTCCCCCCTGGCGAGGTCCCAGGCTGTCTGTCCACTGTGTCCCCTCAGGGTTTTGGGGGATAAACTGATATTTTTGGGGTGGTTTCCCAGTACTATACCTCACAGTCCCTATCAGAATATTTTTCTCAACAATTGTTGGATGACATTGTCATTGCCACCAGACTTTGAAAAAGGAATATTAAGTAAAATGCCTTAGCCAGATTCTGCAAGGAGCTCAGCAGAAAACTGTCAAAAGGGAACTTTGGGAGGACCTCATAAGGATCCCCAGAAAGGACAGAAAAGGGCTCCCCAAAAGTAGACTTGGAGAATGACCCTTTTAGCATGTGAGTCCACTTTCTTTTGGCCTCTATGTGCCTTTGTGAGAGTTTGTCTCCGGCCTTTGGCTTTGGAGCCTGTCACAATCCAGCTTTAAGCAGTCACTGTCTCTGTCTCTGTCTCTCCAGGTTTGTATGCATATATTTACACACAAACACGCACATACATATGCCTATGCATGCATGTACAGTCTCCTTCATGCACTTCTCACCCTTCATGTTTCACCCCACTAGCCTTCTTACTATTTCTCATACATGACATCATCTCACATCTTTGTGCCTTCACAGAAGCTGTTCTCCTTTTCTGGAATGCTTTCCCTTCTTGTTTCCTTCCAGATCCAGATGGAGGCCACTTTCTGCATTAATCCTTGCCTGATTCTCTCCCTGCCCAGCCCCTCTGCCCCCCAGCATGCACCCAGGTACTATAATTCCCTTGGACATTACCTCAATGGTATGTGTATTTATTGTCTGCCCTAATATAATTTAAGGTTGGTCAGGGCAGAGATTACTTGTATTTTGTCTTTGAATCCCTAGTATAGTGTGAAGAACATGGTATTTAATTGATGTTTGTTGACTGACTGTGCAATTGGTGCTTCATGCCTTGGTGACTTGGAAGAGTCATTTACAATTTGCTCAGCAGTTTGGTTTTATTCAGTGGACTTGTTTGCCAAACATGCTACCTTCAACAAATACTTAAACAAATTAGTGAAAATTAATTACTGGGGAAACCTTAGTACCTAGAACTTAGAATACCTAGGTACTAAGGTTTCCCCAGTAATTAATTTTCACTAATGTGTTTAAGTATTTGTTGAAGGTAGCATGTTTGGGAACATCTAATGAATCCATTCTTCTTAATTCCTGGAGGAGGTCACTGGGCAAAAAGTGACCAACAAAAAATGACCAGCCACCAATATTTCTGCCATAGAAGCAGAAATAGATAAGTCTTCAGTATCCACCGAGAGGGCTGAGGCCACAGGCAGGAAGTCTATCTCAGGATTGGCAGTTGCCAGGTACTGAGAGCAGATCTCTGAAAAGAAAAAAAAGCTTTCTTAATGGGAAAATCATTTGAATAACTCATATCTGGAACAAGATGATACTCTGACTGAAGGGAAAGGTGAGGAGGAAAATGTGCACTGTCTATATCCCAACTGCTAAAATGGAAATAATAATGGATCCCTAGACTGAAAGCCTGAGTCTGAATCCTAATTCTGGTTTCTATTAGCTGTGGGATTATGGACAAGTCACGTTTCATTTCTGAGCACCAGTTCTCTCATATTTCGAGTGAGGGGGGTGGGGCAGAACATGTTTAAGGTCCAACCTGAAATCATAGAGTCCAGTGTAATTTTATGCAGGAAGTGGATGGGCAAAATGACACAGGAAAATACTTATCACCTCAGATATTTGCATTATAAATGTCCTAGATGAAAATAGAAACTTTCTTAAAGAAAGCAATAAAATGATAATGAATTTCCGCATAATTTTTATCATCTGCAAGAGAGTGGGAGTTGAATTATGCTTAGGATTCTGTCCCAGGATGACACTTTATGTTCTAAGGTCCTGCTAGTTTTAGAATTTGGGGATCTGTGCACTCTTAGAACCCAGCTCTGACATGCCCTGTTTTAAGACATTTTCCAGCTCTGACCTTCTCTGTTCTAAACTCCCTCCCAGCCGTGACATTCCACATTCTAAGGCCTTTCCATCTCTGATATTCCCTGTTCTCAGGGCCCTCCTAGCTCTGAAATTCCCTGTCCCAAGACCCTTCTCAGCCCTGCCATTCCATGGTTGTTTTAAGAGCCCTCCCAGCTATATTCTAATCTATATTCTGTGTGAAATTGCATATTTTAGGTCTTTCTCAGCTCTTCTCTGTGATTCACCTTTCTCTGTTCTAAGGCCTCTCCAGCCTCTGACATCTTGTTTAGATGATTCATACCAGCTCCGACATTCATGTTCTAAAGTCTCTTCAAGCATTTAGGAAACATGTTGTAGGGCTCGGAGAGTTGTCTTGTAAACCGAGCGCATCAGGGTTCAAGTCTCTCTTCTGGTGTTGGCCCCAAGGATCTAACTTAATCATTCAGTGCCCTCGGCAACTCTGGGACTCCAGAGAGAAACTTTGGACCTGTATGTAGTGGGTATTCTCCCACAGGGCCATGGTGGGGTTCCTTGTGTCAGTGAAATCATAAAACCAGCTTTATCCCTTCAACATATACCAGGTACTATTTAAAGTTCTGGATATACAAAGAAAAATCAAAAGAAAAAACCCAATAAATTAAAAACAAACAAACAAACAATATCTATCTTCAGGAGACTTACATTCTAATGGGAAAGTATATGTATGTATATATCCACACACACACACACACACACACACACACTCACGTACTCCTAGGTTGCACAGTGGATAGAACACCGGGCTGGGAGTCAGGAATTAAAATCCATCTTCAGACACTTCTTTGCTATGTGACCCTGTGCAAATCACTCCACTCTGTTGGCCTCAGTTTCCTCATCCGAAAAATGACCAGAGAAGGAAATGACAAACCACTTCAGTATCTTTGCCAAGCAAATCCTAAATGGGGCTGCAAAGAGTCAAATAACTAAAAAAATGACTGAACAACAGCAATAACAACAAAATGTGTTCCTGTGTGTGTGTATGTCACACACACATTTAGATAGCTAGATACAGTCCTATACATGAGAAATACAGAGGAGAGAGATGGTAGTCTGGGGCAGTGGGAGGAAAGGCTTTAGTTCCTTACTCCAAGTCTTTAATTCTGGTTAATGTGTTTTATTCCCATTGTTCTGTAGATGCAGAAGCTGGGACTTTTCCAGAGACCCAAAGCTAGTAAGTCTAAGTGTAGAAAGACCTGGGTCCAATTCCCACATCAGGTAATTTCTGCCTTATGATCCTGGGTAAATCTTTAAACTTCAGTTTCCTCATTTTTAGAACAAAGGGGTTGGACTCAGTGTCTCCTAAGGTCTCTTCTATCTATGACTCTTTCACTTCATAGCAAATCTTATTCCACAAACGCTGCCGCACTTAATTCAAGTGTTTTCCTATTGTTGAAGATTGCAAGGATCTAGAAAGCTGCAATGAAAATATTTGAGGAACTACAAGCAGTGATTTTTAAAACAAGAAGAAGAAAGGCAAAGCTGTTGGTTTTGGGGGCCATCTGGGGAGGAATTTGACCCAGACAGCTGGAAAGTCAGCTGCGGGGATTTGAGTCCTGGAATCTGTGCTCCTAACAATGGAATCTACCCCAACATTTGCTGCAGGTTATCGCTGGTGAGGAGAACAGATGCCACAGGAATGAGCAGTAAACAGGGCCCTAGAAAGGGCCATGGGCCTGGATAGACTGAGGAGGTCAGGTGCTTTCTGCCTTGGGAACTCCCCTCAGCTGAAACCAAATTCCTCTGTTCCTTTGTGACAACATAAAGACAAGTTGACACACATTTAAGTTGCAGTTACTGTCTCTGAGCCTGTCCCTCCCTGTGTATTTTCTGTAGTCAGGACAGACCAATCTTGAGACTAATTAGAACCATATCGATGATGGAAATCCCACCTGGGCCTAGGAAGACATGTGACAGACAGTCACCTGGGTAACACTTCTAGCACAGGGGGGATTAAGGGAGACAATTTCCACTTCTAATAGAAGGTCAATGGTTCTAGAGGTTTCCAGTTTAGGAATCATATTTCCAGTCTAATCCCTCCTCCTTCCTCACTCCCCCCGACCACCAAGCCTCAAGTTTTCGTATAGAGTCATACTCATACCTTTAGGGAGGACAGGAGATTAGCCTCAGTTAACCAACTAAGCAGATGGTTTTAATTAACTCAATTTTAAGGAGAGGGGATTTGAGAGAGGCTTAAATTGTAATATTGCTGAGAATATTATACAGTCAAGTGACGTTCCTTTTCCTTAAAGGGGTAATTCGGATTTGAGCACTTGGCCTTGGTTCTTATTAGTTTCAAATCTTGAACATGAAATGAAAAGACTTGGAATATGGCACCTGGGTTTAAAATGCGGGCTGCACCACTGAATACTTATTTGACCTTGGACAAATCACTTGGCTTCAGTTCTTGTAAAATGGGGTGGGGGAAAGTCTCCAAGGGGTGGGGGTGGGGGGACAGCACCTAAAACGATCCTTCTGGGTTGAGATCAATGATTCTATGACCTTGTAGTGAGGCCCAGGCTCCAGATTCCAAATCTGAGACAATTAAGTCCTACAACAGGGAAGCATATGTTTGCCACATGTGTTAACTGGTATTATGGGCACTATCCTGGGCAGAATCCAAATAGGAGAGTCCCAAGAGAACAGAATTCTTAACCTGGGTTCCATGAACTTTTTTTTCATAAAATACTTTGATGAACACGATCGGTTTTCTTCATAATGCTATGCATTTTAATGCATTTAAACACATTATTCTGACATGAAGTCCAGCAGATTTACCTATTGCTAAAGGGGCCCAGGGCATCAAAAAATAAAGTTGAAACTTTGCCCCTGGGGGAACCCCCCAGAGTACTGGAGGCTCCCCACCAGCTCTTATAACATTCTAAAATGAGAGTTAGGAACCTGCTGTACCTTCTTCTTGCCATATGACAAACCCCAACCCCCACCTCGTTGCAAGCACACATTTCCTTAGGTAATGTCTTTAACAGACCTCTTCCATCCCAAGTGCTCATTGGCAATATGCTGTGTCCTGTTTATAGCCCCCATTTGTCCCTCCATGGCCCCTCAGGTCACTAGGGAAGCTGCTTGTTCAGAGATTGCAACACACTGGGATTTCAGGGCTTTTCAGAAAATGTTGAGGACAACAAGCCCTTTTTTATGAGCATGGCTTGTTGAGTTACAAAACAAGTGTAATTATGAGTGAGCAGGAGAGGGCTGCATCCCCTCCCAAGGCTCCCAGGGACTTTGCTGCAGCTTTGAACCATATTAAATGAGTGTTTTATTAAAAAAAAAAAAGGCCAGGCATATTTTCATCCCATCAGAAGGGTGTGTAGTGCAACTATTCAAGGGCCCTTGTTAGCCTGCTGCTAAACTAATAAGGAGACTGAGGGAAACAAAACAAAACAAAAAACCAGCTTACCCCCCAGGTGGCCACAAGGAATGTGGGTCGGGCTTGAGCCAAGTGGAAATTCATTAGAAAATCTTAACATTCTATTCCCAAGGTCAGGTCTAGGAGATGTGACCTTGCCTACATCAGGATCCCATCATTCTAGTAGGTGGGGTGATTCTCCTGCCCTGCCCTTCCCCACCCAACCTCCTACTCTCTCACCATGACCCTTCCATAGGAAAGGGTCTGCTCTGACTGCACAGGGAGTGATTGGACAGGAAATTTCACAAGGTTGGTTGCTCAATCTAGAGCACTGTGGTTTCCCTGGGTCAAATCTCTAATGGTTTCAGAATCTACCATGAAGCTATGAGTTAGGACAAAGGGTGGAGAAATGAAGGCTTCATTCTCTTAAGATTTAAGAGGAAAAAAAAGCCCAAAAGACACATGGACAAGAGGAAGTATGGGAAGAGGTCCTGAAGACTTGGTTATGCCATGGACAAGTCAGAAGATGTGCTAAATATGATGTACTGAGTGCCTCCTTGGGTCAATCTGCCATCTATTAATCCAGAACATTCATTCACAAACTCAGATCTAGAGCTGGAGGGTGCAGAGAGTGTCATTGAGTCTCATCTCCTCACTTAAAAGATTTGGAAACAGGCCCCAGGGAGAAGAAATGACTTGGCCAAGGTCAAACAAGTACTACTGGTGATGATGATGATTGTGATGATGGTGATGATGATGATGATGGTTGTGATGGTGGTGGTGATGATGGGGAAGATGAAGATGATGATAGTTATGATGAAGATGATGCTGGTGGTGATGATGATGATGAATATGATGGTGGTGGTGGTGATGAAGATGATGGTTGTGATGGTGGTGGTGGTGATGATGGGGATGATGAAGATGATGATGATGATGATGGTGCTGTTGTCAGTGGGGGTGATGGTGATAACTCCAATGCTTCGTGGAGCCATTTTTTTTTCCACGCTGGTCTTCTCTCCATTATTATAGATTTCAATCTCACTCCCCAAAATTTTTGAGGGTGTCTGGGTTAGAGGAAAATCCATGCATCTATGGACATTTAGGGGATGAGCCTTTTGAAGGGGAGATGAACAGTTCAACATTGGATCTGCACTCAGAAGCCTTATAGTTCAGCCAAATAGTCTGAGAACATAACGTTACTTGGGTAGCTAGGTGGCAAAGTGAATAGAATGCAAGCTGTGGAGTTAGCAAGCCTCATCTTTGTGAGTTCAAACTTGAGGTCAGGCACTTATTAACTGTGACCTTGGGCCTGTCACTCAACCTTGTTTGCCTCAGTTTACTCATCTGTAAAATGAGTTGGAGAAGGAAATGACAAGCCATTCCAATGTCTCTGCCAAGTAAATGCAAATGAGATCATGAAAAGTTAGGCACAACTGAAAAATGAGTGAAGACAAATAAGATTATTTCAATAAGATTCCTCCAATGAAGCATTGGAGGAGTACTTTAGTGGGATATGTTTAACCCATAAAGCCCAAAATTGTTCACTGTTGCTTCTCTTCTTAGACTACAGGCTTCTAGAGAACAGAAACCATGCTTTATTTTGTTTCAACTCCAGGACTGACCATAAAGCTCCCCACCATGTGAGGATATCTTTGAATGGGTCTATTTATACCTTTGCCTCCCCCTGTGGGAGGTAAGATAATACTGTGGGCTTAGGAATAAGAATTGCAAATAAAGTTACAGATATGTCCCATAGCCTGTGAACCAGAGATGTTATCACTGAGCTCATACGCCAAAGACTATTGGGAAGAAGAACTTGTCTATATACACCAAATACTTGGAGCAGCACTTTTCATGATAGCAACGAAATGGAAATAAAGTAGATGTCCATCAGCTGGGGAATGGCTGACCAGAGTTTGGCATGTGAATCGTATAGGAATGTTACTGAGCTATAAGAAAGGATGAATGGGACAAAGACTGAGAATTGTGGGAAAATAGGTGTGGACTGATGCTAAGTTAAATAAGCAGAGGCAAGAGAAGAGTATAATGACTGTGAAGAACAAGCACAAAAATGAAAAGCAAGTGTAGAAAAAGATAAAGAACAAGCCCATCTGGAGAGAGGACATGAGGAGACGCCCGTCCTCCACCCTTGGCAGAGGTCTTGGACACTGAGCATGCTTTCAGACTTTTTCAATGGATTGATCTATTATCCTGATTTTTCTTCATTTTGTCCTCAAAAAATTCTCTTTGTTATATAGGATGGCTCTTTGGGAGGAATGGGAGCAGGATCCTGTGGAGAAACTATGGTGAAGAAAAAAATATATATATACATATAAATTAGGAAAAAAAACTTATTAAGATAAAATCATGAACACTGAAGGTGCTCAGTTAGCCTTGTAGGCTGCAGTACAGGCTGCCAGGAGGGAAGAAAGTACAGAGGCAGACTCAGGGAGTGCCTGAACAGTGATGAACCTCTCAATTGTAGCAATAAGAAGAGCCCACTCTGTGCCAGGAGAGATTCCAGATTCTGGGCATCCAAACACCAAGGATGAAGCTATCCTTCTTTCCAAAGAGCTTGTATGAGAGGAGGAAGAGAGAACCCACACGCACAACTACACAAACATCCCTGTGCATATAGACACAATAGGAGCTCATACTTACAGGACATTTTTAAGGTTGGCAGGGAGTGCTTTCCATGTGCTGGCTCATTTGGTCCATAATAAACACAACGAGAAAAATACAAATTAACGTAAGGCAGGTAAGTACAGGGCACCTTCGGGTGTGGAGTGCGGAGAGCACTAGCATTTGGGGGGACAGAAAAGGCTTCATGAGGAAGGGGGGGGCTCGAGTTGAATCTTCAAGGAAGAAAAAGGCTCTTGAAGGTGGAGGTGAGAAGGAGGGGAGCCCAAATAATGTGGCATGACCATGAACAACTAACTTGCCTGAAACGATTAGCACCAGCTATGAGACAATGAAAGGTCCTATGGCACCCTGTGGGTGCCTAGGATTCAGAAGAGGAAAGGGCCATAACATATGACATTGCAGATCTCAGAAAGACAAAGACTGAATCATTTTTTGACTTTGCACTTACAATATCAGCACCATACCTGGAACACATAGTAGGTTATCAGCAAATGCTTGATGAATTGACAAGGAGACAGCTTGAGGGGTGGGGGAGATTGGGGAGCACAGAACATAAAAGTTCAATTTGGGAGGGACCATAGAACATATAATAAGGTAGGGTTTCTTACATGTTTTTGTGTGTTATGGGTCCCTTTGGCAGCATGATGAAACCCACAGGCCTTTTCCTATGAAAATGCCTCTTTAAAAAATTCATAACTTGGGGAGGCTAGGTGGCGCAGTGACTAGAGCACTGGCCCTGGAGTCAGGAGGACCTGAGTTCAAATCCAACTCAGACACTAAACACAAAAGTAGCCATGTGATCTTGGGAAAGCCACTTAACCTCAATTGCCCTGTCTTCCCCCCCCCCCCTCAAAAAAACAAACAAAAATTCATAATTGAAGAAAATGTTAAATTTCAGTTAAAGGTTAATACAAAATATAATTTTCATCTATATTTACAGACCCCCTGAAATCTTTTGCCAGCTTAAATACCCTGGACATAGAAAAACATCACCATTGGGAGGGGCTTTAGAACAGAGAATGGATAATGTCAAAGCTGGATAAAGTCTTAGGACATAGAACAGGGAATACTGGAGCTGGGAGGGGTCTGAGAATCTGGACCAGAAAATGACAGTTACAACAGACTTTGGTGATCACATGGGTATAGGCCACCTTCCTCATTTGGCAGATGGAAGCAGGCCTCCCTAGATGGGATGTCACTCAGGATGCCAATCTCATAGACTCTCTCCAAAGAAGTCAGTTACTTCCCATGATACACAGAAACCAGAGGGGATCAGTGGGGTCTTTGCCTTCATCTCAGCAGACAGGTCCAGAATTCAGCGTAGTCTTGATGCTGAGGACTGTTTAAGATAAGTACAAGAAACAGGGTAGGGACTCCCCCAGACTGATTAAAGCCGGTCCCTCTTCTAGGGAATAGGAGGAGGAGAGAACATGGCGATCTGTCATTATGTGAAAGTCTGTCTTATGTAAAGAAAGTTACTGGAATCCCTCTGGTTGGCTCTAGAATGGACGGTTACTGGAAGCTGGCAGCTGGAAGGTGCAGAGATGCAAGCCTGGGCTTGACATTTGGGAATGCTTGCTAACACTGAGGGCTCTCCCACCGTGCGATGGGTTGGACCACAAAGCACTGGGATTCCTCCGCTCCAGATGAGATTGAAGCCATTGACTTTTGAAATCCCTTTCATTTGTGAGGTTCTGTGACTCCAGAACAAGGTTGATGGGTGAGGAGGGATAAGACAAATGGCTGTGCTTCCCAAAGGGTGCTAGCAGTGTTTGGGACCCCAGGAGAATCCTGGCATGAAAGACTGAGCCAAAGGATATATTCCAGTCAGACAAGCTGTCTCTGCAATGAATGGTATTGCCAGAGACTTGGTTCTGGGCCTTCTACAGAGGCAACGAGGTGCTCCAGTGGAGAGAGCACCAGGTTTGGGGTCAGGAAGTCCTGAGACTATGTCCAGCCTCAGACATTTACTTGTTAATTATGTGACCCTGTGCGATGACTTAACTCTGCCTTAGGCTCCTCTGCTATAAAATGAGAATCATAATTACAGCCATTTCATAGGTTGTTGTGAAGTTCAACTGAAATAACATTTGTAAAGTGGTGAGCACAGGGCTTGGCACACAGTAGGCATTTAATCAATGCTTATTCCCTTTCCCTTCTTCTGTCTAGACTTTGTAATTCCCATCAGCTCCCGTGGCTTCTCCATCATCTCTGATAGCAGATGATGCCCAGATGTATATATATCCAACCAGTCCTAGGGCACAGTCAGTCAATAAGCTTTGCTTAATTGTAAATGGACTGTGCCAGACACTGGAGTGCTAGGGGCATAAGAAGGGGCCCTCAACTGCCTGTGATGCTGGAGCCATCCCAAACTCACCCTGTACATGACAGGATTCATCCTGGGCTCCTCGGCTAAAGCTCTTCTCCATCCCTCTGGCTGCTAAGGCCAGCCCCATGCTTTCTGTCACTTGGAGCCCCAGGCTCGGTGCTATGATCAACCTCTTGCTTCTAGGTCCTCTACAGACCCAGCCCACAGCCAAAGCTTCTGTTCTAACCCTGGGACATTCCCCCTCTCCCCTACCCGGATCCCCCCGCCCCAGCACAGATTTTAGCACCCATCTCCTGCACAATCAGACAGTCTCTTAATTGTTCTCCTGCTTCCAGTCTCTCCCACTCAGTGCCCAAAGTGATTTCCCCAAACTGTAGGCCTGTTATTTGAACCCTTGCTCAATAGTCTCCAACGGTTACCTTTTCACTGTTTCTTGTTTAGTCTCTTTGGTTGTGTCTGACTCTCTGTGGCCCCATCTGGGCTTTTCTTGGCAGAGATAGAGGAGGACTTTGCCATTTCCTTCCTTCATTTGACAGATGAGGAAACTGAGGCAAACAGTGTTGTGTGACTTGCCCATGATCACGCTGTTAGTAAGTTTCTGAGGCTGGATTTGAACTGAGGTCTTCTTAACTCCGCACCTAGTGCCCTGTTCCCTGAGCCACCTAACTGCCCTTTTCACTGCTGTAATCTGCTGTTAAGCAGCAGCAACAACAAAAACACAATCTTTTGGCATTTAAAGCCCTTCATAACTTGGGCCAACTCACTTTCCCGGGTTTGTCATGCATTCTTCCTTTTCAGACTCTCAATGTTCCAGGCATTGCTCATTTCCCACCTACACGCCTTTATCCCACTTATCCCTCATGCTTGGGCTGCTCTTTTCTCTGATACTTGTATCTCAAGATCCTGAGTTTTCTTTAAGATTCAGCTCAAATATCATCTTCTGAATGAATTCTCATCCACTAAATCTTCCGTTTTAGATAGTATTTCTAAGTTGGTTCCTGCTTCCAATGTTTTACTTTGTCTTTGTTTCCCAGGGACTTAGCATAGAATCTGGAGGAGAGAGAGGTAAGGGGCAGGTCGTAATCACAGCTGGTATAGTATTGGCATAGTGAGGAATTCTCCTGTCAAGGAAAGTTGGCACTTCATCCCCAACCTAGGTCCCCATCCCTGCCTCCAGGGCAGATGGTTTAAACACACAGCCTTCTGTGCATAGGGGACAAAGGCACACCCTCAGTGTCGCCCCACAAGGGTTCAAATGTAACTGGGAAATGTTCAGCAAAAGAAATGAAAATACAATGGGAGATACACGTGTACTTGTATATTCATCTATCCTCCTCTCTGTCATCTCTCTCTCCATTTCTCTCTATTGATGCTATCGCTTTTTCACCCGTCTCTCAGGCTCTGTCTCTGCCTCTTTGTCTGTCTGTCTCATATACACATTAATCAGGGTTTTTCCAAGTCAGGGTGCTACCTTCAGGGATCCTTATGCAGGTTTCGATGCCCCTCATTCCTGAACAAAGATGACACCGTGTATTTAGAACTCGGAGAGGGAAAGGACTTGCCCAGGGTCCCACAACTATTCTGTGGGATTGTGGCTGTTGACTCTATAGGGCAGAGAATGTCATCATGGTGACTGATAGCCCCTGCATGGTTTTGTTTTCCTACACTTTAATCACAGAACACGAGAACTTGTCTAGCAGAATTCCTCCTACAACATCCCAGGAATGGCCCTCCAGGCGGGGAGCTCATCACCTCTCAAGGAAGCCACTGTGCATTTAGATGGCTTTCAGGACAGGCTCATCTAGGAGGCCTCATAGTTCATGGAGTGTCCTGCCTGGAGTCAGGAAGACCCAAGTTCAAATCCAGTCTCAGACACTCATCTACGTGACCCTGGGCAAGTCACTTCACCTTGTTTGTCTCACTTTGCTCATCTTTAAAATGAGGAGGAGAAGGAAATGATGGTTTTCTAACAAAAAACCCCAAATGTGGTCATAAAGATTCAGACATAACTGAAACAACATCATGAAGGAGTGTGTGTGTCTGTGTGTCTGTGTGTGTGTGTGTGTGTTATTGTTTGTTTGTTTTCCCCCTGGGGATCCATCCTAAATTCTCCTCTCAGTGCATTCCACCCTTGGCTGGTATGTTTGGCCTCTCAGATTGTTAACGTCCATCTCCTGGTTGTGGACAGCTGCTTGGTAACCTGACCAGACCTTCTGCTCTGGCCCGGAGAGCCTGGTCCTGCATCTGGCCATGGGACCTTTCCCATTCTGTAGTGCATATGCCTTTCATCCTGACTCCTCTGTGGGACCCGCAAGTCTCATTGGGATGGGGGGCTGTGCTGGTGGCTGGGATGGGGCTGGGGAGAACACGCAAAGTTGTTATGTTACAATGACAAATGGGTGATTAAGTACCACAGAAGAGAGTTCTGGGCTGTGAACTGGGCATGCTGATTGTGGAACATTCATCTCCCTGACCTCATTAAGACTGGTCTGGTGTGTGTGTATCCGTGTGCATGTGCATATGTGTGTATATGTGTGTGCATGTGTATGAGTGTGCACGTGTGGGTGTTTGTGGTGTCATGGAAATAGCTTTAGAGTTGGGGTCTGAGGACAAGGATTTTGTCCCGGATGAGGTCACCTTGGTCTCTTCTTTTGCACAGGCAGACAGCTAAACCTCAAGGCCTGTCCAGTTCAGCATTTCTCTGCTGTGTTTCTTGTTTGGGGTTTGAATCTTGTCCTGCAACATGAGCTCCATGATGTCAATGAGTACAGATTAATTAAGTCTTTTATCATCCCCATGCCCAGCAAATTGAAAAGGACTTAGTCAATGCCTTCATTGATTTTTACATTCTAAGCTCCCTTTCTAAACCCAAATCCAGACTTCTCTGCTCTAAATCCCCTTCCATGCCTAATGTTCCACATTCTTCATTTTGGGGCCTTTTAGAACGCCAGCATTGTGGATTCTGAGATCTCTTCCCACTCTGATATTCTGAGTTCTTTGCTAGAAAAATCCTCTTTGCTGGCTTGTGTACTTAATTGAATCTGATAAGATGAAATTCAATAGTGATAAGTGATGTCTTACATTTGGGTTCAGAAAATAACCTTAAAAATGTAAGCAGATTGGGA
>NW_027186374.1:2629998-2691154 GCF_028583685.1 Petaurus breviceps papuanus | reverse complement strand
CTTGGAAGTGCCATGAAACCAGATCCCAAGCAACAAAGACCAGCCTGCTGCTGTCTGTGCTTGTGCTGTGGCGTGAGCACACCGTGACGGTCCCCAAAGACATTGGGAGGCCCTGGCCTGATGCCCTTGTCCTCAGAAGCCTTTGTCTCAACAGCTGCATTCTCTGTCTCTCTGTCTGTCTCTCTATCTCTCCCTTCCTCCCTCTCTCTCTCCCTCTCTCTGTCTGTCTCTGTTTCTCTCTCTGTGTCTTTCCCTTTTCCCCTCTCTGTCTGTCTTTTTCTCTCTGTCTCTCTCTCCCTGTCTCGCTGTCTCTGTCTCTCTCTTCCTCTCCACCCCCCTGCCCTGGCCAAACATGGTTGATTAAAATTAGAGGGGGAATTCAGAACAGAGACTATTAATCTTCTGGCAGTGTGCATTCAAGTCAGGTCCCTTTATCGGAAGTATTTGAGGCCCAGCAAAATTACCCCTTTGGCAAGTTGCTGCCGATTTCAAAGCCTGCGTTTGACTTTGGGAGCAAAAGCATTTCATGGAAGAAAGGCAGGCGCATAATGAGTATAGGGTTACGTGAAATATATTCATTGTATGTAATTATGAGATTGTACAAAGAAACCATTTCAGTGTCAAGTACATATTAGTCAGAGGGCTCCTCAGAGAGGGACCACATTATTTTTTTAAGGTTTCTTTGATTTTCCTCCAATTGGGTTATTTTTAATTTTTTAAAATTTCAGATTTACACACCCATTCTGCCCTGCAGGCACAGCATGGTGGGTGGCTTGGGGGAGGTGACCCTGGTCTCTGTCAGACTCTGGCAGCCGAGCAGGAGCCCTGGAAGTATCTCCCATTCTGGGAAGCCTTTGGATACAGTGCCAACAATCGACTGTTGTCAGCCGCCCCAAGGACCTGCAAAGAGCAGACCAGAGAAGCTCCTCATCCAGGGGTTCAATCATGCCAACGAGAGCCTAGATCTGTTGGAAGATTGCATTTGTTAGCATTTAGCAAACCAAAGGCCAGACGGCCAAGAACAGGAGGGATTAAATGGATTAGTTTAAATCTTTCTGTTCTCATGTCTTTGGAAGGGTTCATTATACTTAGATTAATCCAAAAGGAGGCCACAAAACTTCTGGTTGACATGGAAAGAAGCAATTGTCCCTGAAAAACAAGGAAGAGGGAAATGGATATGTGGGAGATACTATTCCTTTGGGTGGCTTAGGCCTTATGTTCCTGAGTCCAAAGGGATGTTTTTGGAGATAAACTCTAAGAATTCTAGGGGAACAGAATCTAAAAATCACTGCATTTGTGAACTGGAGGGACTCAATGACTATTTTATCCAATATATACACACCAAACAGCTCCCTACTGGAGCATCTTGGACAGATTGTAAAATTATATATATAGCATTTTTTCAAATTGCATCATATAAATGATGATGATGATGATGATTAAGGTATATAATAGGCAGACAGATGGATAGATAGATAGATAGATATAGATAGATAGATAGATGGCTAGACAGGCAGATGGACAGACAGTAACTAGAGACACTTTATTAAGAGGTTCCTTTGTGTTTGGATCTATGGGTAATTCTGGGCATATAACTAAAAGCAAACAAAATGATTCCTACCATCAAGAGCTAATATTCCAATGGGGCAAGACAACACATAAAAGGGAGAGGGCCCTCTTTGAATAGTGGCCTGTTCTCTTTCATTCTGTGGTATTTTCTTCCCTTCTTCTCTGCTCCCCTCTCCTTCCCTTCCCTCCACCCTTTGTCTTGGGCAATGCAAGGCACAGCCAGGATTTGGTTCCTGAGTTTTGACTGTTTCAGCCTCCTTTTCCCTCTGACCATGGAGTTCAGGTGACCTTGAGTGGACAAAGCAAGAAGAGTGAGTCAGTCCCAGAACCATGTATGTTCTAATTTTTATTTTTATTGTGGTCTCTGATAACTCTGAGGCCTCAAGATTGTCTACCAGAGGAATTGTTTGACTGAATTCAACAACAAAATAAGAATAGAATTCTTTTCTTTCTTTTAATCTTGCTTGCCAGGATTTTCCTGTCAGCTCACAATCATACTACCTTAGGGTGGGTTATGCCCTTCACTGGCTGGCTCCAGCCTTTCTCTGTAACTCAATGCACCCTTCTCTCTTCCATTCTATCTTCCATTTAAAAGCGGATTATTTTATTTTCTCTTCACACAGCATTTCATTTACCTCCTCGTACTTTTGCCAAATTGGTGTCCCTAGCCTATAATGTTCCGCTCTCTTGCCTCTGTCATGTGGAATTCTTGAGTCCCTTTCCATGCCATTTCCTGTTTCCCATAGTTATTTTTATTTTTTCATTCAACTTTCATAACACTCCTGGATGGCAGATACTATGATTATCCCTATTTTTTTATTAGACGAAGCTAAAACAGGGGTTAAGTGACTCGCCCAGGGTCACACAGCTAGCAAGTGTCAGGGGTTAGGATGTATTGGATGCTCATGGAAGACCAGCAGCTCTGGGATGAGGGCTGCTGTTCACCTTTGATGCCCTGCTATCACCGAACTGTCACCTGTGGGTCCATGCAGCCTTATCATGTTTAGCAGTCACACCCCCATAAACCATCACAGCAGAAAGGCTAAACCAGGCTGAGGGTAACAAATAAGGCTCAAATCTGTTGGTGAGTTAGGGGGTGTCTTCCTCAAGCACGTGAAGTCCCTCCTCCCTCCTGCTACATAATGGAAATATGAGAACAATGGCATCAGCTGAAGCTGGCACTGTGGAGTGCTGTCCAGACAGCAAAGATGCCAATGTCATCCATGTGCCCTGGGCCACGGTCGATCATCCTGACTTTTGCCCTGCCATCAGACTTGGATGACTCAGGAAGAGAGAGGGAAGCTGGAGACTTTGCATAGCTCTGCTCATAAGCTGAGACATCACTGCAAGCTGTCACTTGTCCTCCAACAGCAATCTGAGGCTTGATTGAACTTGGGTCTTCCTGACTCCAGGTTCAGCTCTCTAGTTACTGTGACTCCACCCAGGTGCCCCAAGATCCCACAAATAACTTTGAATTTCTTCTGTTGATATTATTATGTTTACACCTCTGCTCACGCTTCCACCCCAAGTGTATAAAATCTTTGAAGGAAGAGAATATTTCATTTATTTCTCTTACTTTTAAAAGTCAATTTTTATTTTTCTTTATGAACTTTCACTCTGACAGGCACAAATGTTCCAATATACACAGAGGATTCTATTAGGAGCTATATACTCTTATGTGCCATTTGGTTTATCTTTTCTCGGATCTGATGATGTTTAACATGGAAGTTTCCAGTTTGGCTTGCTTGTCTGTACCCTCTGCCAAACAGCCTCGGTACATACTGCTTGGGTATCCCAGCACCATGTTTGTCTTTCCTTGCCTAGCCCAATGCTTTAGCTAGTAGATGTTAGTAGGCGATGGTTGGATGGAACCTCATTAATGGGCCCTTTTGGCAAACTCTGCCCTTGAGGCGTGTCTCAGGTTTCAGTTCCCAAGGAAAGCCCCATCTGCTGCCTCAGGAGAGCAGCGATCCTCCATTCAGCCAGGTGTCTGCCATGGTATTGAAGAATGGCTCACTCTTCTCATCCTTTCCTGTGAGATTTGTTCTTTTCTCACTTTTCTGGCCCCCAAGTTTTTGTGTAGGTCTCTTAACCCATCTCCCCTAACAGAAAAGGGCCTTGGGGATCCTGACTCAGATCTGCTATGTGATCCCAGGTGAGCCAAGCAGCAATTTCCTAATTTGCGAAATGAAGGCTAAGAAGGGATGATGCCTAAGGGATGCTTGTTGCCATTATCATCATTGTTGTTACTCTGTTTGGTTTGGTTTTCCAGTTCTAGGTCCTGTGACTCTCAGGGACAGGCAGTACATTGGTTTTAACCTCTGAAGTCAGTATTTTCAATGAGATTTGGGTTCCAATTCTACTTCTGATCTGGTAGCCTTGATCAAAGCATTCTTTCAGCCTCACTCCCCTCATCTGTTCCCTTATCCCCTCCCTGATGTTATGGTCCTCTTTGAGAATGACGGATAAAAAACAACAACCTCATCTGCAAAATGGGGATGAAAATGCCTTTAAGATATGACACCTATAAGGTGTCATATAACGAACCTTGAAATGCTATATTAGTGGTGATGATGATGATGGTGATTGTGATGATGATGATGGGGAAGGGAATGGGGATGATGATGGTGGTGGTGGGGTGGTGATGATTACTATTGGGGATTGGAGTCTAGGCATATTACTTCATCACCTGGGTAGCCTCCTGGCATGGGTAGAGATTAGAAGTCCCTGCAAAATTCAAGTTTGAGAAACTATGCTGGTGAGCTTGTCAGGACCCCCCAGCCAGAATGTGTCAGGGCAAGACTTGAGTCCAGTGTTTCCTGACCCTTAGGCAGTGATTACTATTGATATTTTTGTCTCTCTAGTGTTTGGCACAGAGCTTTCAATGGTGCAAATAGATACCTAATAAATGTTTGTTGAAATGAATCACCAACTTCTACCTTTCATTATTGTTATTTTTATATCAGTTTATAGCAAAAGGAAATTGACTTGTGATTTCATTGATGCATGGAAATCCAGGTAAGGAGACTCTCTAGACCAATTCAGGTCAGCACCTACTCTGTAAGTTAAAGTCTTAGAGAACACCACAGAACTCCAAATAATTAAATGATTTGTCCAGGGACACAGAACTAGTAGATGTCCTAGGTGGGGCTTGAATCTAAGGCTTTCTGCCTTGAAGGACACCTTTTTCTCCACCAGGACATGCTGACATATGAATTCTCTACCACAGTTTGGCCACAAAGAGTCCATGTTAATTTTCTCTCTCTCTCTCTCTAGATAGATAGATAGATATAGATAGATAAATATACATAGATATAGACAGATATAGAGATAAATATAGATCTATACATGTATATATACATGCATACACATACACACACATACAACCTCCTTCACTACTACTAAAAGTATTACACTATTACTGCTGCCCAAAAGGAACTAGAAATAGTCCTCTACATACAAGGTCCTTCCATTTCTTACTCTGTCTTTAGATTCTCCAGTTCTGAGCACTTGACTCCACACACAATTGGCTGGCTCTCAAGAAATGCTATTGAGGCTGAATTGAGTCCTGGTGATAGCCTCAATTGGAATATTTCAAAACAAGAGGGTAGTGTTTAGGGTGGAAGAGGAATGAAGACAGATGATGGGACGAAGAAGAATGTGAAACCCCAGAGGAACAGGAAAGGGAGACACTCAGAGGAGAGGACATGGAAATGGGTTGATCCAGCTGCAGTTTCCTCTCACTGACTGTTTTTGAGATTGCCTCCGATGAGGCCTCTGTTTTGATAATACCTTTCCCCACGTGGTCTCTCTTGCTGATTGAAAGCAGCAGTCCGTAACACTCCATCTGGAAGCTAAGCTTTTCAGAGGGTTGGCTAGAAGCTTCATCTGTTGAATGTAAAAGATACCATTTGTATTGAAGAACCAATTTCAGGTCATCATGGAGGACCAGGGTCCTTTACTCCCAACGTTGCTGTTTTCAATAATATGAAAGTAGCATCAAATATGGCACCTGTGAAAACTGCAATATTATCAAGAACGATTTAATAATACTATGCAAATATCTATTTATCCCCTATGCAGAAATATGGGCTAATCAGCACTGAAATTAAGAGTTTTTAACGTTATTAATTTTTACAGGGAATGGAATCATAGATTCAGGAGAGACCAGAGTGCTCTGTCCTGGGGCTCCCAACTCCTCTCTGTACTCGCACTTAGTGACACCATTGGCTCCATATGCTCGGTTCCCATTTCTAAGTGGGTGATGCCCAGAGCTCTGTGTCAGCCCTGGTCTCCCTCCTCAAGTACAGTCCTACTTCATTCACCATTGTCCTTTTGGACATTGCATCCGATGTACAAATGACATATGGAATGCTATCTGAACAAAGTATAATGTATTTTTCCCCATACCCATTTCTCTTTCAAACTTTACTGTTACTGTCCAGGGTACCACTATCCTTTCTCTCATCTATGTTAAAACCTTGGGGTCATCCTCAATGACTCACTCGATTTCTTGTAAGAGGGCCCCATTTCATCCCAAAATTCAACTTGAAACTGAACAAAAAAGGTTCTGACTTGAGACAGGCGCCCAGCTCACTATCCATGAATAAGACAACACTTACCAAATCCTTTTTCCTATCTCCACAGAACCCTTCCCTGTCTTCCCATTTACAAAACCATTATCTTAGTCCATACCCTCAGCCATCAAACTTTATTACAGTTATTGCATTTGCCTCCTCCTCTTCCATCTATTTTTCCTCTTCCTCCTTTTCTTTCTCCTCCTCTTCCTCCTTCTACTTCCCTCTCTCCTCTCTATTCACTCAACACTGAGACTCTAAAAAGCTTTTCTCAAAATTTCTGCATCATGTAATTATTAAAAATCCACTGAAGATTCTTCTGGGGGGAAATGGGGAAGATGTAGAAATATATCTGTTTCAGGAATGCCAATTTGGTGGCTGGTGGGGGGGAGGAATGGATACATGCATCTGAGGAGGCTCTTCTTTTCCTACATGATTCTCCTCAGTGAGGACTTACTTTTGAATTGTCTTCTCTATTTGTACCTTCCAGACTTACCATTATCTTTCTCTAATTCCATCCTTCTTTTATAGATGAGATGTCTGAGATCCAGAAGAGCCTAGTGAAAAGAGCTATTTATTAGTGAAAGGACTCTGGACTGAGTCAAGTGATGGGTTTCACTCCCAGATGCCAAATTCCATGAGAAAGATGTGAAAATCACTTTGTATTTTTATTTCTTCCCTCACTTGCCAAATTGGGATAATCCCAATTCCACAACCACTTCTAGCTTACTGAATGAAGTTTTAGAAATGGAATCGCTGTGTTTTAAGCTATGGTCGCAGCCCAGTCAGCTGCCACAGTGTCTCCAAGAGAGAAGATTTCTTGATGGTCAGGCCAGGGCTCATTCCCCTCCTGCAAGAAAGGGGACTTTCAGTATCCAGAAGCAACAAAGGGCAGCGCAGTCTTCAGCATCAAGCAGGGACCTTGCTTTAGATGGAGTCTTTCAGCACCATGGCAATTGGAGAGTCAGAGCTGGAGCCCTCACATTCCTCCCACACCTGGACAGAAATCATTCAGCAGTCTCCCCTTTCCCCCAAGAATGGTTCTTTCCTTAAGCTAGAACTCAGTCCTAGCTAATAGTCTGCTCTGTTCTCTCCCAATTGTGCTTTTTTTGGGGAGACATATTTATATTGTCATTTTACCCTCTCTATCTCCCTTTTTCTCCATCCCAGTTTGGGGAGGGAGGTCTCTCATCTTTGCTTCTTTCTCTCCTCCCCTCCACTGTCTCCTCCTCCTCCTCATTGTCATTCTTCTCCCCCATCTCCCTCTCTCTTCCTCTCCCCCTTTCCTCCCCCTACCTCCTTCTCCCCCTCTTTCTCTTCTTCCTTTCTCCCCCCCCTTTTCTCCTCATTTCCTGATGTACAAATGGCATATGGAATGCTATCTGACCAAAGTAGAATGTATTTTATCCATACCCATTTCTCTTTCAAAGTTTGCTGTTACTGTCCAGGATACCATTATCCTTTCTCTCCCCTATGTTAACAGCCGTGGAAGTCATCCTCAGTGACCTCCTTTGCCAAGAAAACCTCAAATGGTAGAGTCATAAATGAGTAAAATATGACTGAACAACAATAACATCGAGGACTATATCATTCCCAGGCCTAAAATACATCAAAGGATCTGAAATCTCATCACAATAATAGTACCTTCAAGGATGTAGATCACAGCTCACCCATACCTTATCATCCTGGCTAAGCTTTTCTATGCTCTACCCTAAGTCTATGCAAAGGAGTTTATCTGACATGCTGGGGCCCTTCGTCCCTTTCTCCT
Source organism: Petaurus breviceps papuanus (assembly GCF_028583685.1). Classification (NCBI taxonomy): domain Eukaryota; kingdom Metazoa; phylum Chordata; class Mammalia; order Diprotodontia; family Petauridae; genus Petaurus; species Petaurus breviceps. Next base: position 2,683,240 of record NW_027186374.1, on the reverse strand, counting down.
GGCATCTCAAGGATACCAGGGACTGATAATGTATGATAGTGATGGGGGATAGACTGGACTTATGATTTAATGAGTGTTGGGAACTCTCAGTGGAGGGCACTCTTCCTACCATTGTAGAATGAGGTCTGTTCTCTGCCTTCTCTGACTACTCCTCAAATGCCTAGAGCATTGGGAGATAAAGTCACTTCTCCAAGGTCACACAGTTAGGATACATCAGAGTTGGATTTGAACTTAGGGCTTCCTGATAACAAGGTCTGGTATCTAAAAACCCCAGCATCTCTTTATATTAGTATCTCCAAATGTCCTAGGATTTTAGAGTTCAAGTATTTCCCAAGAAGTTAACTAACTTGTTCAAGATCGTGTAGTTAGACACCAGAGCTAGGATTTTACCCCAGATGCTATAGTATCTACTCCAGCATTCATTCCAACATGAGGAAAATACTTTCTTAACTTGAAAGTTCCTGCAAAAGCTCTCATTTTCCCCTCTCTGTCTTCCTTCCCCTTCCTTCCTTCCTTCCTTCCTTCCTTCCTTCCTTCCTTCCTTCCTTCCTTCCTTCCTTCCTTCCTTCCTTCCTTCCTTCCTTCCTTCCCTCCCTCCCTTCCTTCTTTCCTCCCTCCCTTCATTTCTTCCTCCCTCCCACTCTTGTCTTTCCTTTTCATTTCATAATGGTTAACAGTGATATATCTATAGCTATATCATCTATATCTATCTCTATATCTACATCTCTCTCTATCCATTCATCCCTCATCTATCTATCTATCCATCTATCTATCTATCTATCTATCTATCTATCTATCTGTCTGTCTGTCTGTCTGTCTGTCTGTCTGTCTGTCTGTCTGTCTGTCTGTCTGTCTATCTATCTATGTACCTATCTATGTATCTATCTATCTCTATCCATCTCTCTCTCTCTCTATCTATCTAAATTGCAAAGGACCTCAGATGTTATTTAGTCTGACTCATATAGAAAAACAGCACATCCAAGTAAAACAAAATCTCCACTCTAAAATGCCCCGTAAGTCACCATTCAGCATTGGCATGAAGGCTGCCTGTGTCAGGGCTCTTCTTCCTGCTTTTTGATGGACCCTGGCTTTCCTGGTGTAGCTTCCTGGTCTGAGGGCATAAATGGTCCAGTATGTTATAGTGGGATCTCTCAAGAGTGGGCAGGTGCCTGAGATCACATTCTCAAGACCCTGATAACTGACTGACTAGACTCATTTCCAGATGGGGACAAGTGGAGAGGGCAGGACATGTCCAGGGATCCTAAATGTCACTGTGTCCTTTTGCATATCCTTGTTCAGTTAGGGCAAAGTTAAGCATTCCGTGACTTGCAAGGAGCCCATTTCATCCTAACATTGAAACTGCCAATGAACGGAGATGGTGGTGACTTGAGAGAGGTGCCTTCCACACCATTCAGGAGACCACGTAATGCCTCCCGGCCGGCCATCTCCAGTAGGGTCGATTGCAATGGTCAGGAAAGTATGGTCACAATTCCCTCCCCCAGCATCAAAGCAAGAGTTTCCTCTTCACCTGCACCTAGTTCTGCCTCTGGGGTGGGGTTAATCCTTCCTCTCAGCCCTTTGAGCAATCACATGAAATTTTTTCTCTTCTCCTCTTCAGGCGTAATATCCTCCCAGGCCAGGGACTCAAGGCCATCTTGGCTGCCTTCCTTTACAGGGTTTTGAGTTCCCCAAAGCCCTTTATAAAAAGCGCCACAGAGAACAGAAGCCAGTTCTCTTGATAGACATATTATTTGCTGACTCGTGGCTAAGTGTCATGTCCAGGGCAAGGATCCCTTTTATTAGAATCCCACCCCCCACTGCCATCCCCAAGTGGGTGCAGACCCCTTCCGGCTTAAAGACCGTCTTGGCTTTGTCCCACCAGATGTTAATTTCTCGATTTCTTTCTTCACCTTGCCTTTCACCTCTAAGGATTTCTGGCTGTATGCAGTGGCTCATCTGTCAGGAATCCATGGGCTCAAAGAGCATCAGAGGTACAGGAGATCATTCATTCCACTTCTCTTTTGACAGAGAGGGAACACAGGCCCAGGAATTTGAAAGTCATGCAAATATCAAGCAGTGTAGTCAGAACTTGAATCCAGGTCCTCCCACACTCACTCCACCACTTTTTCCCACTGCCCTACACTGCCTATGACTCCTGATGGCTCCTGGAGGCCTTGCCACGTGCCTGCCGGCTCACCCCACCTATTAGACCACTAGAAATCTAATTAGGACACAAACCCCACAGATGCTGCCATTTACAATATCCAGAAGAAACAACAGAGATGAAGAAGACATGAAAGGATAATTTTGCTTATACAAAATAGCAGACTGAAAAATAAAACCAAGAAAAACAAACACGCAGATGGAAAAAGGGGAGGCTGCCAGGCACAGCTGTGAGCGGGATTTAGCTCTCCAGATGCAGCCTCTGTCAGGAGTCGGGCTGCAGAGGCAGGGAGATGGAGGTGAACAGAGAGGGGGGTTTCCCCTTCCCTTCACCCTTCATCAGAATCAACTCATACACAGATCTACCAGGGAATCCTGCTTTCCCTATGGTCCAGCCCAGTAAGTCTTTTCCAACCCACCTTTTCAAACCACGGACAGAATGTTCATTAAGTGAAACATATTTACCATAGATGTATAAGAGGCTCAGACCTAGAAATGGTCTGAGAGGACCCTTAGGCCATCCCCTTAATTGTGTAAGCATGGCTGCCATTTATCTAGTGCTCTTAGATGGACAAGAGTAGGTTGTAGGTGGCGCCATATGTGAGATGCCCATTTTACCCATAAGGAGAGTGAGTCTTGGACAGGGTGAGCAATGACTTGTCCAAGGTCGCTAGAGTAGGAATCAATAGTCAAGATTGAACACAGGTCCTCTCACTCCAGGTATGGTGCTCCTTACTAAACCAAAAATATATCTATTTCCTTCCTTTGAAAAAAAAGAAGAAACAAACAATTCTACATATTTTATAGAATTATGGAATCACTGAGCTGCAAGGGACATCAGTGGCCATTGAGGCATTTGTTTTGCCCATCAATTAACCAGTTAGTGAACAATCATTCCAGTCTCACCCATGGCAGGCCCTGTGCTCAGAGCTAAGGATCTAAGTACAAAGAATGTAATAATCCCTACTCACAAGAAGCTTATATAATTAGCTCAGAAAAGAAAAAAAAAAGAATCCTTCATAAAGCCTATGTCCTAACAAGTGGGCATTCAGCTGTGCTCAAAAACTTACAGGCAGGGAAATATCCCCAGTGTAGCCCTTCCCACTTCAGACTGGTGTTATTTCTTAGGATTTTTGTTTGTTTGTTTTCTGAGAGTGAGATCAAGGCTCATTTTGCAACTTCCGCCATTGCTCATGTTTCTGCCTTGTAAGACCGAAAGAAACAAATCTTCTCTCCTTTCCAGGCCAGCCCTTCACAAATGTGAAAGCAGCTCAATAGCCCAGCTTGAGTCTTTTCCTTTCCAGGCAAAGGACCCCTCAGTTTCTTTAATTGATCCTTGTATGTCATGGGCTCAATGTCTTTCACCATTTTGGTTGACTTCCTTAGAATGCTCTCTATGTCTCTAAACTGTCGTGCCCCAAACTGAATACTAAATGCTATTGTTTTCAAGTATGGAAAGTCTATTTTCTCTTCCCATAAATAAAAAGTATGGATTTTAGGGATTTAATGGGTATCTTTCAATAGCACCACAAGAATATAAGTGAAATGGACCAAAGTGGGAAAATCAATAGTATCCAAACTCTTTCTTGTGGGAAGCAGCAGGCTTCAAAGAAAACAAAGATGGCAGATGGCCAATGGGCTTTCTTGGATCTATTGCTTGCTCTTTGTATGTTGATTGGAAAGTCACTTTCTATGGAAGGGCCTCAGTTTTCTCATCTGTAAAAAGAGCACAAAGCAAGACAGGAGTGCTGCCTGCACACTGGAGGTTTTCAGGCAAAGGCTGGATACCAACTTGTTGGATTCATTGTAGAATTTAGTATTAAGATATGTTCGACTCTGTGTCCAGTGATGTGCCCTCCAGTTCTAAGAATCTGGGCTTCTCTGACTAGTTGGGCTCTAAGCACCTTTGCTAAAAATGATGCAGCCCCTTGAATCCATGGTGCCCTGGGTCTGAGACGTGACTGGGAAGCAAAAGGGGAACTGACCTTCCAGTGATGAGGTCACTGGATCTCACAAATCAGGGCAACTTCCCCAGATTTCTGGAGAGGGATTGGTCTCTGGGGAGTGCTCCCCTCTAGCCCTGGCACTGTTCACACTGGCTATTTTGAGGAAGAGAAAAGCAGGCAGTCTAACAGTTTCCCAAAACCACCAGAAACAACAAAGGAAGTTAGCAAAAGTCATTAAGGAACATGAGAGACTGGCTAGGGACATTTTTATAGAACAAGCCCCCATGCCTTGGTAAGTTATAGAAAGGCCCCAGGAAACCACAGAGACAAGAACATCCAAAATCTTTCTCAGGGGCCCTGGCACTCTCTTTGTGCTTCTTAACAACTGATTTTCAGCTCAGTTAGCCTTTTCAGAGGCGAACCCATGGGCAAAGATGGCTCAGTCCTGACATAACAGCCACTCTGAGGCTACTCCCCCACTTGCACTGATGGGATGGGTCCTCAAAGGGAAGTTGATTCCTCCTCTCCTCAGGGATCTAGAAGTTATGCTAAGTGGATGTGAGATTTTTCTTGTACTGTCCCTTACAAGCCCCCATAGCTGTTCTCACCTATTGCCAATCAGATTAATTAGTTTTAGAGATGGTATTTAATAAACACTTATAGCAAGAGCAGGTGTTACAGAGACATTCCTTCAAAGTAAGGATGCACCATTCTATTGCATATTTAATTCCCTGGGGAAGGTAATATCAGACAAAGAATGTATAAAGGACCAAAAAGGTTACCCCGGGGTTCTTGGTCATTGTAAATCATTTTTTTTTTGTAATTCAAATTTGGTCACTACTTCTGAGGACACAGAGTGGAAAGAGTCACACCCACATCTTTGTCAGGGGCTTAGAAACAGGACTGGCATCATGGTCTTTTCTGAATATCACTAAATGTCCTCCCTCTCATCAGATATGAAGTCTTAGGTCTTTTGAGGTCATCTAATTCAGCATCTTAATTTTACACAGGAGGAAACAGAACTGAAATAGTTGAAGAACAATACACAGAAATGCACCTGCCAGACAGAATCATCGTGTGTCAGAACTGCTGTCAAGGAATCTTATCATCATTTGTTTCCATATCTCAGGGAAGAAACCATCTCCTAGAGAGGCCGAGTTCTTGATTCCCTCCAGGTCATGCAGATGAGTGATGTCAGAATAGACATTTGGAGTCTCTCGGCCTCATGGAATCCGGAAGCTGGAGGTGACGTCCTAGGCACCCCTTCCAGCTCAAACTTGAGCAGGACTCATCTCATCTCTATCACATCCCTGACAAAAGGTCATCCATGTACAGCCTGAAGGCTTCCGGTAATGGAGCATTGCTGTTTAATAAGGTGATTTATTTGAATTCTGGAATGCTGAGGGGGGGTTGTCTTTTCTTTCATCATCTTCATTTTAGCCATCTTTGTTGTCCTCATCAATTTAGGAGGAATAACCTTGTCAGCACCGCCCCCGCCCCTCCATCTTATGAAAGAAACAGTTCAAGAAAGGTCAGATGGCCTGCACAATGACGTCACATAACAACTTCATGGCATAGCTGGGACTCCAAATTCCAAGGGCTGATGGGGTCTTGGAGCTCAAAGGGACCTCATCTATTCCAACAAACAACCAAAAAGCAACAACCTGTCTTTGCTTGAAATTCTCCAGTAAGAGAGAACCCATGCTCAACCAACCAAACAATAGGGAATTATTATCTCCCTACTACATATCAGATAAGAAAAGAAATGGCAACCCATTTGGGGAAGGAAGTCAGGAGATGCTGGGAGTGGGGAAAGTAGTGCAAGGTCTCTTGTAGAAGCCTTGAAGGAAACTCGGACCTCTGGGATGGCTGTTCCTTAGGAAGCTGACCATCATTGTTTTAATTTCAGAGCGTGTCTATGCTCTCAATATCCTTATGTCCACAGACTTTTAACTTGTGGTCCACGGCCTTTTATGTATTTATTTTTTTAATATTGTGATAACTTGCATTATATTTTTTCTGTAATCCTATGTGTTTTAATTTATGCATTTAAACACATGATTCTAGGAAGGGATTGATAGATTTGACCAGGTTGTCCAGGTGTACATGGCAGCATAAATGTTAAGAATCCATTTTCTGATTCTAGACTCTTATTTTTCTTTAGCCAATTAATTAGCCCCATGGATAGACTTCAGGTAGGCCAGGAGTCAGGGAAACCTAGGTTCAAATACTACATCAGATACTTACTTTCTGCATGACCCCAGGAAAGTAACTCAACCTCCAATTGCCTCAGTTTTCTCAACTATAAAATGGGGATAATTATAGCACCCACCTCCCAGCACTGTGAGGATGAAAGGACACAGTATTGGTAAAGATTAGGCCAGTGCCTGAACCATCATAGATGCTGAGTAAATGCTTGTCTCCTTCTTTCCTACCTTTCACAGAGAATGATCAAGAAGCCTACAGAAGTAATGCATCTTATCCAAAGTGACAGGGTGGGTAGGCACCAATACAAGGGTGTTATCCTGGGATCTTTGAATCTAAATTCAGGATTTTTTTTTTTGATTAAGGAATTCTTATGGTTTTTTGGAGATAGGAACCTTAGAGTTCATCTAATTCAGTTCTTTCCATCCACCAATACATCCTTCCAACTCAGGCAATTTCCCAAGAGAAGCACAGAGAAGGGGCGCCTTCCCCAAATCCTGTAGCGAGCAAGGACAGGAGCCAGGCTTTAAATCCAGGCAAGCCTGCCCTCCATGCATGGTCTCTATCTCCTGGTTCTGCCCACACAGAGACGTCCAACAGAAAGCAATGAGGGTTTTCTTCGGGGTCCCGAGGAGCATCTGGTCCATTGCTTCCCCATATTGTGATACTGGCCCTCCCAGTAACAGTACAATGGCAAATTCCTCAAGCCTGAGCTTCTCCATTTGTGCTGACACCTTGTGGTAGCCTCGATAACTGCTCCTGTCATTGTTTGGAGACCAAACTCTTAGGATCCTCCCAGGTTAGCACCCCTTCTTTTACAGGAGTGGAAACTGAGGCTCCTAGAGGAGGAGGGGCTTGCTTCTGGCCACACAGAGAGGAAGTGGCAGATCTGAGATTCCAGTCCAGGTCTGGGTAGGAGTAAAGTCACTCACATATTTCTCAGGATCCTGGTTGGCAATTTTTGCCATCCAAAATGTTTAATCTTGGTAAAAAAAAATGATTTCTTAAGTTTAATCATTCTGTGTTTGCTTTTTTAACATGGTCTTATGTTGTAACCCTCCCAAGTATCACTGACTCTTAGATTATCATTGTCATCATTAGCATGGAAAGGAAAAAAAAAACTTTATATGAAGTCAAAATACCTGAGCTCATGAGCTCTGCCTTTACTATTTTTGACCTTTAGCCAGTCACTTAATTTCTTTGCCTCAATTATCTCATCTACAAAATGAAGAGATTAGATTAGATGACCTCAAAAGTACCTTTCAGCTCTAAATTTATGCTTATACACAGTGAATGATGTTTGGGAAAGTACTTTATCTGCAATATCATATACATACATATGCACATATGTTGTATGCATATGCATGTATGTATATATACACACGTATATGTGTGTGTTTACATATTTTTGTGCCTTATATCATCATAATTTTGTCCAATATCCTTCCTCCTCACTGACCAAGAGAGCCATCCTACATAACAGGTAATATTTCAAAGAGAAGAAGGGGAAAAAAAAGAAGAGGAAAAAAAATCAATAGGCCTGAATAACATACAGCAAAAATCTAAAAATGTCTGCAATGCACCATATTCATGGGCATCTCACCTCTGCAGAAGAATAATGTGGAGGTATCTTCTTATATTTTTTCTTGGGGGCCATGTTTGTTTTTGCAATTTTGTAACATTTACTTTTGATTTAGGCAGTGTGTCCTGCTTCTTTCTATTTTCATTGTTGTAATCTTTATTAATATTGTTTCCTTGGTTCTGCTGATTTCTCTTTGCATCAGTTCATGTAAGGCTTTTCACGCTTCTTCGTATTCATCACAATCATTATCTAATAACACAATAGTAGTGTACTACATTCATGGACTATAATTTATTTAGTCATTCTCCAATCAATATGTTTCCAATTATTAGGTACTACAAAAGGGTTGTTATAAACATTTTAGTGCATTTAAGTATTACTTCTTATCAATGTCATTCTTGGTCAAGGAGTCAAATAATGGAATCTCTGGGTCAAAGGTTTTAGACATCTTAGTCACTCTATATGCCCAACTCCAAATTGTTTTTACATAGTTAGGCTGATTCATACTTCACCAACAATGTCCTAGTCTGTTTATCTTCCCACAATCTCTTCCATATTTCTTATTATCTATACACATTAGCTGGGGCAACTACGTGGCACAGTGAATGGAGTCCTATACCTCAAGTCAGCAAGACCTGAGGTTAAATCCAGCTTCAGATATTGACTAGCTTTGTGAATTAGGTAAGTCTGTTTGTCCAGATGTCTGTGAAAAATGGAGATAATGATAAATAGTACCTCCCTCCCAGGGTTGCAATGGGCATCAAAGAGATCATAATTGTAAAACACTTAACACAGTGACTGAAACACAGTAACTGCTATAAAATGGTGGTTATTAATATTATTATCATTGTTAATTTAGTGCATTTAATATAGTTGCCATATTATGATAAACTTGTAGATGGCAGGGACTATGTTGCTTTCATGCATCATATTTTTGGTGGTGATCACAGTTCTTTTAGCTTAGTGGGCAATAAATGAATGGTTGCATGAATGAGTTGCCTAATGAATTAATGAATCTGATAGATAAACATCCAGTACTTTTAGGGATTTAGAGTTGCTCTAACGATAACATCCTCAATATACAAGTGATCAAAGGATGTGACCAAACTGTTCCCAAAAGGAAAATTGAAAACTATTAGCAACCTCATAAAGGAGAGCTCCAAATAACTAATAACTGAGAAATGCAAATGAAAAGAAATCAGGAGCTTTTCCATTCATCTACAAATCTGGAAGAAAAAAATGAAAAAAAGATACAAATAATCACTCTAAAAGGCAGGAATACTCATGGATATTGGATTTAGGGATTGTTTTTATTAATTCCAGAAAATTATTTAAAACTTTGTAACAAAAGCATCATTCAATAAACACACACATATAGAATGAAGAAATTTCAAGGCACTTCTCTGCTGAGCATGGGGTCTACCACTTCAGGCTTCCATTTGATCTCTAGCCTCAGTTGAGAAGAACTAAACCTTACTTTGACCTTGTACCTGGTCACTTCCCTTGATGGAAAGTAGCAAGGGACCAGCCTGGACATCTTCCATTTGCCCTGAAGTGACGTCTTTTCTCTATGCTAACAACAGGGTAGTTTCCAACTCCTGCTGCAAGTCTGATTTCCCAACAAGGACATGGAGAATGGTCATTTTTAAAAAAATTATTTATTTACTTTTAGTTAGCAATCCCTTGAGTTCCAAATTTTCTCCCCCTCTCTCTCCTCCTCCCTCCACTCCCTATGGGGGCATGCAATCTGATATACATTAAACAGATACCCGCACACTAAACTTTAGTCAAGTTGTAAAGAAGGATTGTAACCAATGGAGTGAACAACTAGAAAGAAGGAATGAAACAAAATAAAACACAAAAGAGAGCAAGCAGTTTGCTTCCATCTGCATTCAGGCTCTTCCTCTGGATGTGGACAGCCCTCCCCACCATGAGTCCCTTGGAGTTGTCTTCTAACCTTGCCTTGCTTAGAGGAGCCCAGTCTATCAAAGATACGATGTGTCTGCCATTGTGCACAAAGTTCTACTGGTTCTGCTCTCCTCACTCAGAATCAGTTTATATGTCTCTCCAAGTTATCATGAAGTCCATCTGCTCCTCATTTATTACAGCACAATAGTATTCCATTACATTCATATACCACAACTTGCCAATGGATGGGCATCCCCTTGATTTCCAATTCTTTGCCACCACAAAAAAGAACTACTATAAATATTTTGGTACATATGGGTCTTTTTCCCACTTGTATCATCTCTTTGGGATGCAGCCCTAGAAGGGGTATTGCTGGGTCAAAGGGTAGGAACTTTTTATAGCCCTTTGGGCATACTTCCAAATTGATCTCCAGAATGGTTGGATCAGTTCACAGCTCCACCAACAATGAATTAGTGTTCCAATTTTCCCACATCTTCTCCAGCATTTATTATTTTCCTGTTTTGTCAGTTTAGCCAATCTAAATGGTGAGATGCAATACCTCAGAATTGTTTTGATTTGCATTTCTCTAATCAATAGTGATTTAGAGTATTTTTCATATGATTATAGATATCTTTAATTTCTTCCTCTGAAAACTGCCTGTTCATATCTTTTGACCATTTATCAATTAGGGAATGATTTCTATTCTTATAAATTTGACTTAGTTCTCTGTATATTTTAGAAATGAGACCTTTATCAGAGACACTGAGAAATTGCTTCGCAGCTTTCTGCTTCCCTTCTAATCTTGGTTGTATTGTCTTTATTTGTACAAAAACTTTTCAATTCAATGTAATAAAGTTATCCATTTTGCATTTTATAATGCTCTCTATCTCTTGTTTGGTCATAAATTATTCCCTTCATAAGTCTGACAGGTAAACTATTCCTTTTTCTCCCAGATTGCTTATAATATCAGCCTACATATCTAGATTGTGTGCCCATTTAGATTTTATTTTGGCATATGATGTAAGATATTTGTCTTTGCCCAGTTTCTGTCATACCATTTCCAGTTTTTGCAATCTTTTCTTTAACCTCAGGCCTTCCATATTTTGCTGCATGCACAACTTAAAGGAAGAGGAAGAGGGAGATCAATGGGGGAAAAGACTTCCTTCAACTGCTGTGCAGGTTCATCTCTATCCTCTGCTGTGCCTTTTCTTGCCCAACCTCCAGACTGTGGAGGGAAGAGAATTACTAATGCAGGGCCTTCCATCTTACCAGTTATCCTTGTGTATCCCATTTCATAGTGCACTTGTCTCCAGCTCAATTTCTAACTCCTCAAGAGAAAGGGAATGTCTTTCTCCATTCAGTGATAGATGTTCTTGTACCTGGTCACACTTTTCATGTCTCAGTGATTCTGATCCCTGGTAGGTCATGATCCAAACCCCATTTTCTACTCCAGCCAAATATATTATTCCTATGCCCCTCAACCTTCCCATCCCAAAAGTCCAATCAAACAAAATTTACCCATTTCGTTATGCCCTCTGAAATGTCTGCTCCATAGGCAACATATTTCCCTTTATTGTAAATCTTTCCTTCTCCCACTCTCCCACCCAATAATTACTACTGAAATCTGACTTCCCTCTGATGATACAGCCTCTCGTCACCCTTTCCAGTATTGACTGAATCTTCACTCATTCCTCTTGGATTGCTGGCTAAGAAAAAAGGGGAGTTAAAATATTCACTGTTCCTCTTTCTCACTTCCATGTTCTCCAATCTCTATCACTCAGTAATTTCTCCTCCTTTAATATTCATGTTATTGTCATCCACCACTCAGTTAAAATGTTGGTAACTGTTGTCAATAAATTCTCAGGTCACTCCCCTCCCTTCTTAAATGAGTTCAGTACATGGTTCAAATTTGTATCTCTTCCCCCAACCCTGCCCTCACACTAACAAACATCAATAAAATATTGACTTTCTCTCAAAAACCCTAAACATTAAGTTCTTCAACCTACTTACTTCCTATGAACTACTTCTCTACTCATTCTCAGTCACACCAACTTATACCTTTGGTCTTGGAGTCATCCTCAAATGTACCAAATGTACCACCTCCATGTTCAAGAATGCTACACAATCTCAACTGGGCCACTGCTGCTGCTAGTAAATCCTCTTATATCTCCCTTCTCAATTCACTATCCCTCTTTCCACAGTGGCTCTTCTAAAACTTGCTATCCCTCCTTCAACACTCTCATGACTCCCCCTCCCTCCACATTTATATCTAAGAAACTTGCATCATTTTCTTCAAAAAGAAAAAAAAAACAAGGCCTTTTGACCATAATCTCCTTCTTTTCCTATCTTCCTCACCTATCATTCAGATGCCTTCTTCCACTCTCTCCTTTCACCCCTGTCTCACATGATGCCTCTTTACCAAGACTAATTCCTCTACCTATGAAAGAGATACCATTCTAGCCTGCCTCCTTCAACAGATTTCCCTCTTGTCACTGATTTTAAATCCTTTTGTATTTCCTGGCTCATTTTCTACTGCCTATGAATATGCCCATTTCTCCCCATCCTGAAAAAAAGTCTCCCTTGATCTTTCCATCTCTGTTAATTATCTTCCTATATCTTTTTTGCCCTTTGTAGCTAAATTCCTTGAAAAGGCAGTCTGTAGTAGCTGCTTCCACCTTGGCTCTTTGCACTCTCTTCTTAAGCCCTCAAAATCTGATTTCTGACCTTATTGTCACACCATAACTGCTCTCTCCAGAGTTGTTGATGATCTCTTAGCTGCCACATCCAATGGTATTTTATCAGTCTTCATTCTCCTTGACTGAGAGAGGATAAGAACCCAGGCTCTCAGGGTCAAACTTAAAAGAATCAATAAAGGAACACCAGTCTAAGTGCTCTGGTGCCCACTGGGGTTTGGGGAAGAGGGCAGGGTTTTTAATCCTTTGCCTAGTATGGAGGCAAAAAAGACCTTTTGGGAGGCACGATTTCATTCAAATCTTGTTTTTGTTGCTTACTTTTTAAAATATCAACTTCATTTCATATCCTTTCTCTCCCCCTACCCAAAGAAGTCACCATTGTAACATAAACTGAAGAGTGAAACAGAATGAAAAGCAATCCTGAGACAAGAAACACATCAATTATCCAAGACTGTGCATGCCATAATCCACACCCAGAGTTCCCCACCTCTGAAAAGCAAAGAGGGAATCTGATATCAATAGATACCTTTGTATAGTAGAAAGAGCTTTGTACTAGATTCAGAGAACAGAAGATGGACCTTTGTTTCTACTACTAGCTGTGCTATCTTGGGCAAGTCACTTTCTCTCCCTCACACAGTTTTCTTCCCTGTAAAGGGAAGGGGAAAGGGAAAATGGGGGAAGGGATAGTATGTAGATGAGATGTTGCAAGATCTTTGGGTCTCTCTTCTGTTACATAGTCCTCCTCCCCTCAATCATAGCAGAAATGGACTACAACTTTTTTGGCTTTATTATCTGAGCCCTTTCCTCTCTTCACTGACAGGGGGGACACTAAAGCAGTGGGCTCTCCCAGAAAGCATGCTTGCTACACTTGCAGACATAGAACCTAAGTTTGAATGTGGGTGCTGCCCTTAGCTACCTGGGTGGCCTTTCTCACCCTCCTTCTCTAGGTCTCAGTTTGTAAAGATGAGGGGATTGGACCAGATTGTCTCTGAATCTTTAGTCCTAATCCTCACTCTAAAACTCTCCAGCCAGTGAGTGACTCTGGGATGGCCACTTTCACTTTCTATGGCTCATTTCCTCATCTGTCAAAGGAAGGGATAGGAGGAGATGACCTCAAGGTTCCTTCTGTGATCATGTGATTATTATGGGGTTTTTGCCATCAGGGTATCTGGAGCAAACCTTTGCAGATACCATTTCAGTATTCCAGAGAGCAGAAATACTTCCATCAGGAAAGGAAGCATGGTTCCCTTTGGGGTATCTAAGGTCCAGGTCCTCCAATCTTTCCCCAGGCCCAACAAGCATCCCAGAGAACACAGAGCAGTGTCTGCTTGCCCCAGCCCTCATCTTCTGCAGTTGGGTGCCAGGCAGAGCATGTCATTCCAGGCTCTTCAGTCCTCCTTGAAAGGGTTCCTATTTCAGCAATGCCCATTGATTCACCGCTGGACTGTGGGGTGAAAAATTAAATGTCAGCAACATCAGAAGTGCAGGCTGATAGCCTGTGTCAATGGTAGTGCTGGTTCATGCCAGTCTGTAGGATGCCAGTGGGGAGTCTGTTGAGCCCCAAGGGCTTAAATCTGCTCTGTGTGACTAAGATAGGGCAGGCAGGAAGCTATGGCTGGTGGTGTGGCTTTGTTATTCTTTGACTTACAGCACAAGGCCAAAGAACTAGCATGGAGTGAAGGCAAGGGCACTGCAGGGCTGTAAGGTAGAAGGCTTGGATTTTCATTCCTACTTTGGAATCAGATTTTCTACCTGTGTGATCCTGTATCTCAACTCTTTCTTTCTTTCTTTCTTTCTTTCTTTCTTTCTTTCTTTCTTTCTCTCTCTCTTTCTCTCTCTTTCTCTCTTTCTTTCTCTCTTTCTTTTCTTCCTTCCTTCCTTCCTTCCTTCCTTCCTTCCTTCCTTCCTTCCTTTCTTCCTCTCTTTTCCTTCCTTTCTTGTTTGCTTCCTTTCCTTCTTTCCTTATTTGTTTATTTTATTTTAATTATGTAGAACAAAGGGGTTGGAGGAGACAATCATTTATGCCCCTTCCAGATTCAAATCTATGATCATTAACGCTGACTCAGATACTTCTTAGCTGTGTGACCCTGGTCAAGTTACTTTCCTTCTCTGGTGCTCAGTTTCTTTGCCTGTAAAATAAGGGATCTGGTTTCTATGCTCTTTAAAATCCCCTATAACTAGAAATCCTTAGGGATAATGGCTAACTATGAGGCATGGATCATGGGATCTCATTAACTACAAAAGGCCTTAGAAATCTTTTAGTCCAACTCCCCCATTATAGAGATAAGGAAACCAAGGCCCAGATAGACAAGAGTGATTTCCCCATAATCCATGCCTAGTAAATGACAGAGCTATAAATAAAAGTCAGGTTCTTATACTTCAACAAGTCAGTGCCATCAGATTCCAAAGGAGAAAGCATTCATTTGGAGCTGGAGTGGTCAAGGGCAGAGTATAGTGACAATACCTGAAGAGGGTACTTCAAGGTATTTACTGTTCTTCACATATGTCTTTTTCCTTTATTTTCTAGTAAAAACCTATGAGTTCAGTAACACAAAAATGAGCACCCCTTATATCCAGAGAAATCTAATAACTCACCCAAGGTCTCACAGCTAGTCAGAAGCAGAGCAAGGGCTTGGATCAAAGTCAAGGGCTTTGTTCTCTATGTTATGTCGTTCAAAGATGAAGCAACATTTAAGATGGGACTTGAATGATGAGTTGAATTGGGAAATAGAATATGGACTAGATAGAATGACACAGCCAGAGTTAGCAATAAATTTGTCCCTGCCCACAGGTATAATATGCTGTCAATATGGTTGTATGGTAGTGGTGGTGGAGGTGGTCCAGAGCACTCTGAAACCATTCATGGAGAGATTCCTGGGGGAGTAGGGAGAAGAGGATGAGCTGAAATAGGCCATAACCATAGAGGAGGAAAATAGTTATCATCTGGTACTCTCCAATACTGGTTAGTCATTCCTGATAACCAGGTCCATTGTTTCTATGACTGAAAAAATGAAATGCCTTTAAACGCCCCCATATGTATTGGCACTCTGTGGTATAGCACCAACCACCCATCCTTAGTAAAAAGCTGTGGAGAATCATCCTATACCCAGAGACCTATACCGGCTGAGATATTCTCATGACTTCTTCCAGAGATGACAGCTCTCATGAATAATTGTCATTTTAGCTCTACTCCATAGCCCACACAGCCTTAGAGTTTGTAGTGAGAACAATGGAAACCATAAGGGGCAGAATGGATTTTCCCTGTGGCTGTAAAAAGTAACAAACAAACAAAAAAAATCTAATTACCATAATCTATGTCTAGGATTGCTTCACGGTTCTTCCAATTTAGCCTTTGGGAGAATATTTTTGAGGCAAGAAAGCTGCAGAAGGGAGGGTGGATGATTCTCCACTAAGGGGGAAATGTCCCACAAATCTTCAGATAATCGCTCATATTTTGGCCAAGCAGCTGGAACACAACAGCTGAACTCATTCGACTCTACTGGCTGTGATGCAGGGCCTGCCAATGAAGAAGTTCAGAGCTCCTGTAATTCAGCTGACTTCAGTGGAAACTCTGAGGCCCAGGCCAGGTTTGCATTATTATACCAATTATTTTCACTTCAAGTATCGCACTCTCGGTAAACTCTGCAAACAAGCCCAGGGAATTACTCCACACCCATCGGGGCAACACCCAAATATTGAACACCTATCCCTCCCTTTAGTCAGTTGTGTTAAGGGTGAGGTATGTGATTGACCTCTAAGCACTTCCTGGTGTCCTGGAAAGTGTATCAGACTTGACTTCAAGAAACCAATTTTCAGTCTTTCATTTTTGCTGTCTACTAACCTGCTTGTGGGACTCTAAGCTAGACGCCTTCTTTGAAGCTTTTTTTCCTCATCTATGAAATAAGGATGATACGCATTGTTCTACCTGCCTCATGAGGTGCTAGTGAAGAAAGCCTTCTTTAATCTTTGAAATACAGTGGAGAGATTGCGTTATTTTTTCTCATACACTACTTTTTTTTCCTACCCCCCCCATGAGATATTCAGCTTGCCTTTATGGATTAAGATTTATCAGTTATTAATTATGGCAAATCCTGACAGCATAATAAAAAGCAGAGACATCACCTTGCTGACAAAGGTCTCTATAGTCAAACTATGGCTTTTCCAGTAGCAAGGCATGGCTGTAATATTTGGACTATAAACAGAACTGAAAACCATAGAATTGATGCTTTTTAATTGTGGTGCTGGAGAAGACTTTTGAGAGTCCCTTGGACAGCCAGAAGATCAAATCAGTCAATACTTCAATTAATTAATTCAAGCTATTTACTGGAAGGTGAAATACTGAAGTTGATGTCTATATACTTTGGCCACATGATGAGAAGATGAGACTCATTGGAAAAGACGCTGATTTTAGGAAAGATTAAAGACAAAAGGAAAAAGGGAAGGCAGAGGATGAGATGGATAGCATCATGAAAACAATGAACATGAACTTGGATAGACTTGAGAAATCTTGGAAGGTAGAACAGTCTAATATCTCTTGTCTGTGGAGTCTTGAAGAGTCAAACATGATTGAATGACTGCACAAAAAAATATTGAACCTAACTTTATGGGACTAAAGCTTGTTTGAAATCAGAAGGTCATCCAGACTTGAGTAACTCTCTAGGAATGTTGGGAATGACTACAAAGAATTTTGGATTCTCTCATGTACTGGATCTACACAAACATTCTTGTATTGGATCCCTTCTCCCATGTCTTATTTTGTGTCCACTTGCATTTGTGCTTGGGTGTCCTCTTGTGTTTTAGCTTTGCCCAAATTTTATTGAATGTTTATAAATTTCCTAATAATCCATACAATAATACAAATACTAAAATTGAATTTTATTAAAATCCAATACATTTACTAACTATGCATAATTATAATAATCCAATGACTTGTTTTCAAGTTGTTTTCTTGGCAAAATTGCTTAACTATGTTTGTAGGTTTTTTGTTAAGGTTCCCTTGTCTAAATCCAATATAAAATAAAACTTCCAGAGCCTGGATGAGAGGAAGGCACGCTCTCTTTTTGGCTTTCTCTCTACCAAATGACCTAAAATGTTTCTTTCTAAAAATATAGATTTGGGGTTTTGTTCTCACAAACATCACCTTCATGGAATGATTTATCCCTATGTTCACTGTACCATTTGGTCCTCACAGCATCTCTACTTCTCCTGAGCCATGGAATAATCATGACATGTAAAGGATCATGGGAGTGAGCCACAAGAATCCTACAGTCACAGAATCTCAAGTTAGGAAGGGACTTCCCTTCAATTTGTACCAAGGTGAGTCTTCCGTCTACCATTTATCCAGCAGAGGCTTGCCCAACCTTTTTCTGAAGAGCTTCCCTGGAGTGGGGCCCACCATCTCCCAAGACAGCCCAAAATGCTTCGGATTCATTGGTGGGAAGATTTTCCTGACATCAAACCTAAATTGGACTTTCTACAACTTACACCCACTACTTGCAACTCTGTCCTCTGAGGTCAAAAAGAACAAATCTATTTTTTTCCTCCCTGTGTCAGTCCTCTGTCATCATAAGATATCATCCTTCTTTCTCCACCCAGAGTCTTTTCCTTTCCTAGCCTCAGTTCTTTCAAACCATGCCCATATGCCATGAACTGAAGTCCTTCCACTATTGTCTTTGTTCTTCTCTGGACACTCTCCAGCTTTATAATCTCCTTCCTAAACTATGTTTTCCTGAATTGTGTTTCTGAGGAAAAAGCACTGGAGCCCATGGACCTGAATTCAAAGTACAACCCTTCTACTCCCCAGGGAATGAATGAGCAAATCACCTTAGCTCTCTGGGATTCAGTCTCTTTGTCTGTAAAATAATAGGGTTAGGCCAAATAACATCCGACATTCTTTTTAACACTAAATCAATGATCCTTTCCTCCTTTGTAGATATGAATTGAACAGAGCCTAATCAAATAGGACTCTCCTTATTCAAGGTCACCTTCCTTCTTTTAATGCTTCCCATGATTCCCTTAGCTTTGGGAGTCAGATGTAACATCTCATTCTGTCTAAAAGTCCATCAAAATCTTCAGATATCCCCCCCAGAGGAAGTGTTTTCTCACTATGTCTCCCCCACCTTATTCTTGTGAAGTTTATTGAAGCGGAAAAGGACCTCAGTCCCATCTTCTAGTATTATGGATGAAGGATCTGAGGCTGAGTGAAGTGATTTGGTCCAGGTCATACAACTGGCTAAAAAACAAAACACACCAAAAAGCTGAGAGGCTTTTGACTATAAACCTGATGCCCCTTTACTGTCTTCCATCTGACAGAGGAGGGAAATGATTCTCTTGAAGTTGCATGTCTACAAGGGGCAGGATCTAACCTCTTGACTCAAACCTTTCCATTGCTTTCCAAGCAAATTTGCTTCAAGAAATGCTTCCTTTTGCTGACATATGTGACTGTTGGTGGATTTCATCTTGGTTAATTTTGTTGCTAGTTTCTTCTGGAGCTTCCCAGAGAAGCCCACCACAAAGGAAATTGTTGTTTGGCAACTTTTCTCCCAAAGACCTCAGGTGCGTCTGCTACACTTTCATAGAAATAGTAACCTCAGTGCTCTGTCTCTGCCATCGACACCCCATAGAAGCCGAGACAGACAATCATATATATACCATTCCCCACCCAGGAAGGAGCATCTCTTAGGGAACTCACAAGTCTATTTGCTTCCACAACTTTTGATGCTGAAGTGTTCTTCTTATAGAGGATGTGGTGGTTAAAACAACACCAGAGTAATCATCTGTGATTCAACAAATCTAAGTTTATCTTGGAATCAAGTGTTCAGCATTCATGAGCGGGGAAGGGGAAGTGTATGGTGCACAGATGCTGGAGGCTGTTTGAAATAATAGAATGTCAGAGCTGGGAGAGAGTGATCTTAGAACAGGGACTGTCAGATCTGAGAGGAATCTTATAGGATGTCAAAGATGGAATGGACCTCAGAAAGTAATCAATCAATCAATAAGAATATATCTTATACCTACTATATACAGACCAGTATAATAGGTGTTAGGGATAGAAAGACATTAATGGCATTGTCCCTGACCCAAGGGAATTTTCATTACATTAGGGAAGATATCATGTGTATATGAAAACTGTATAGATATAGATATATGAACACACATAGACATATTTATATGTATACACACATAAATATTATATATAATATATTCAATAAAAAGTAATTTCAAGGTATTCAATTATATGTTACATATAATATATACATATCATATAATATATAAATTACATGTAATATGTATTACAATGTAATTCCTGGAGGAAGGCATTAAGAGCTGGAAGGAATCAAGAGACTCCATGAAGAAGATGGACAAAGAACATAAAATGGCAGACTTGGACAGGACCTTGACCTATTGAATGTCACATTTGGAAGTGACCATAATGCTAGTCAGTTCAGCAACTTCATTCTACAGATGGGGAAAATGAGGTTAAGGGACTTGCCCAGGGTCACCCAACTGGTAAGTGTCTGAGGCAGGAGCTGACTTCTGTTCTACCCTGGCTGCAATCCCAGTGTTCTAGTCACTTTACCACCAAGCTCCCCTTAATCAAAGATCTTCATTGATGCCACATGGTGCCCTGCCTTCAGAGAAGTCAGATGAGATGCAGTGGCATGTACATAGATAAACAAGTCCATTGACCAACTGATACCAAATCATTTCAGGAGCAGGAGGGGAGTTGCCGAAAAAGGCCTCTTACAAAAGGAACTAGTAAAGAGGTGGCAGGAAAGAGGGAGAACATTCAAGGTGGGGGATGGCTTGTGCACGAAGGAATCTGCAGGGCACAGTTGATAGAACGCTTGACCTCAAGTCACAGAGACCTGAGACCAAAGTTTCAATCGTGACTCAGATGCACACTGATCATAGGATCCTGGACATCTATTGGAGTTTCCTTATTTATGAAATGGGGACAGTGATAGGACCTACTTATGGGGATTGCAGGACTACAATGTCCTGCATATGGTATGTCAATATACAATATATTGACAAAAAGATATCATATTTTAAAGGGGCTATATGATTGCTGGGGCAGATACCTGGCTCAGTGGATAGAGCACTGGGCTTAGAAATAGGAAAACTCATTTTCCTGGATTCAAATCTGGTCTCAGACACTTACTAGCTGTGTGACCCTTAACCATGTTTGGATCAACTTCCTCATCTGTAAAATGAGCTGGAAAAGGAAATGGCAACTCCTCCTCTCCCCCAGAAAACCAAGAAAGCCTCAAATGGGGACATGAAGAGTCCAATGTGACTGAACAACAAATATACTTGCTAGCATTTATTAGGTGAGAGATGGAAAGTGTAGGGAGCTATTAATCTTCTAGGTTACTTTACTTTCAGAGTTCTTATCTGGACTATAAGATCTTTGAAGGCAGACCCTGGTTACTCTTTCCCTTTTGTATCGTCAACAATAATAACAAGGCCCAGAACATAGCAGGAGCAGAATAAATGCTTCTTGACTTGAAAGAAGTGGGATTGGCAGGCCATATGTGAGCCTCAGGCCCAGAGTTTCTTTAATGCCATGCCAGGCAGAGCTGCTTCAGGGCAAGATTGCTCATTGTCTTTTAAATAAATAATAAGTCATGCTCTAAAATATTCATTAAGCTGTTCCTTTTCATCACTGAAATCCTAAGAAAGGAGCCCATCCTCCATTTTCTGACTTGCATTTCCTACCAGTGACATCACCAGGTTTTCCAGTAGGGCAAGTGTATTTATTTTGTCATGGAATAACTTGTGTTTTCTTTCTCTCCTTTTCCTCGGAAAATATTTCCTGCCAGAGTCAGTATCAGGAGCCTTTGCCTCTGACCTTTTATCCCTTAGCCTGGAGATCCTTTCTCCTTGGGGAGATTCATGTTCAGAATCTTTGGCCCAGTACAAAGAAGAGGAGATAGCAAATAATAGAAAGCAGCCTTCTTCTTACATGCCACCATCAATAGGCTGCCCAGGAGATGAAAGTTGTGGACATGGAGTCCTTCTACAGGGTGGCCTAATTAACATGAGTATGTTGTAAGAGGCATTGAGGGTGGTGGTGGGAGGGGTAATGATGGTGCAAATGCTGGACCTTTATCCACAAGCCCTGGGCTCCAGGCCCAACTCCAAGGCTAACCAACTGGTGAACCATGGGTGAGTCTCTGAATTATGTCAGTTTCATCATCTGTAAAAGGGAGATAATCCAGCCTGTATTACTTGGTTCAGTTCTTTATCCTTTAATCTAGAGTCTGCTATGTACCAGGCTGTGGCAGTCTGCATAATCATCATTAAAGACTGAGTTTAAGTTCCATAATGGCTGAGCCATCCTGGGCAGGCCATTGAAACAACCTTCTAAGGAAACTTCTAAGAAGCTAAGACCATCAGTTGCAGAGGTCTCTCTAGTAAAGAATACCCTCCCCAAGCTGATTGTCCCTACTGCTGAAATGCTGTGGTCATGGCCCTATTCACTGAACACTGCAGTATTCACCATCCTCAGGGAGCTTAGCTTTCCCTCAGCAAATGGTTCCTGTGCCCAGCCATCTCCCTGGCATTTTGTTAAGGGAAGAAAATGACTTACAAACTGTATATTGCAAATGTGCTGCTGTAAAAAGAAAGCAGGGACCTTGCAGTCAGGACCTAGGTTAGTTCCCACTGGGAATGCTCAATATTTATGTGATTTTTCTTCCCTTGGCCTCAGTTTCCTGATTTCTAAAATAACCAGATGGTTTTAAAGGTTCCTTCATGCTGTATATGAGATCATTCTTTTCTTCCTTTGATTCCCAGTGTTGATCATGGTGTTCCTTGAAGAAGAAGTATTGATTATCGCTTGTTGCTTGAATTACTTATTGAATATGATCCTATGGTTTTCATGCCTTCTACTTATTCCTAGTATTTCTTTGGGCAAGCGAATTCAGTCCCCACAGGTCTCAATTTCTACAAGAGAGGGTTGAACTCACTGACCCCTTTCTCAGGGCCTTTCCAGCTTTAAATCTATTAACCTACTTATCTTTGAATAACTGACAATTATGTAATATTTAAAGCATTACAAAGTACTTTATGCAAATAGAACTTTTGATTTTCACAAAACTCTTGTGAACTAAATTTTTGCGGGGAGGCGTTTGGGACTGGGGGGTGGAATTCACATCATAGTTTTCACTTTTGTGGGATGTTCCTGACTGTGGAAATTCCCTCCTTCTAGGGCAAATCACCCTCTCTTCTGAAGCACTATCTTCTCTGCCATTAGCACTGAGGGGATATGTGGCTTGCTCACATAGCTGGTCCATGGCAGGGGAAGGGATTGAGCCCAAGTCTTCTTGGTTGCAAGGTCGTCCCTTCATCCACTCTAGTGAGCACCTTTTTTAGGTGAGTACTAAGCATACGAGCTTCCCCAATTTTCACATGAGCAAATGGGTTCAAAGAAATTATTGGTTCATTTTTGCAAAGATAGAAAGGGTTAGAGGCAAAATCTGAACACAGTTTTCTTCTGCACATGAATGCAGTTCATGCCCTACAACCACTTTGACTAGATGAAGATAAATGAGATTTCAAATAACTCCCCAGATGCATCTGCTTTTAGTTCAAACAAACAACAAAATGCTATGCCAGAAGTCACAAGATCTGGGTTCAATATTTTGTTCTGATATTTCTTAGCTGCACATCTATGTTGCTCTTGAGTAGTTTTCAGTACTTTCTGAAACTTTGTGAATCCATTTGGAGTGTTCTTGGCAAAGATACTGGAGTGGTTTGCCATTTCTTTCTGCAGCTCATTTTACAGATGAAGAAACTGAGGCAAGCAGGGGTAAGTGACTTGTCCAGGTTCACATGGTGAGTGTATGAGGCTGGATTTGAACTGAAGAGAGGAATCTTCCTGACTCCAGGCTCAATTCTTTATCCACTGTGCCACCCACATGCCCTATGTGTCTATGTAAAAATGATTTATTTCTGCCCTGCTTACTTTACTTCTGGCTGGACTCACTCTGTCTCTTTGGTGGTGACTACATCCCTCCCCCACATTTAAGCTCCATTCATATGAAGTCTTTCTGCATTCCAAGGGGAGTTTCTTCTGGGCAAAAGAAAGCTTTATCCCCAGAGCTTAGCCCAATGTGTGATGCACAGTAAACATTCAATTAAAAAAAACTCTAATATCTCTATTTGTCTGTAATTATCATTTGTCAATTCTTATTTTTCTATCATCTCTCTATCTATCCATCCATCCATCTATGTATGTATGTATCTATCTATACATTATCTATCTATTCATCTATCACCTACTTACCTATCTTGTCTGTATTTCCCTGCATATTATCTGTCTATCTGTATGCCTGCCTGCCTGTCTGCTGCCTATGTAATTGAACCTCTTTTCTTTTATAAAATTATTTTATATATTTAATTTTTAATAAAACAAGAATTTCCATAACATAGTGCAATAAAATAAGATAATTGCTCATGTAACTGCAAATCTATTATGTGTTACTTGCTATTTATTTTTATAATAAAACTGTAATGAAAATTTATTTTTCCCCCTTTAAAAATTTTTTATTTATTTTTAGCTTTCAACATTCACTTATATAAGATTTTGAGTCCCAAATTTCCTCCCTCCTCCTTCCCCCCTCCAAGACAGCATGCAATCTGACATAGGATCTACATATACATTCATATTAAACATATTGCTACATTTGTCATTTTGTGAAAGAAGAGTCAGAAGTAAAGGGAAAGAACAAACAAACATGAAAACAAAAGCAAAAACAAAATGTGAAAATAGTGTGCTTTGATCTACATTTAGACTCCATAGTTCTTTCTCTTGATGTAGAAAGCATTCCATGAATCCTGGAATTGTCTTGAATCATCATACATTCCTGAGAAGAGCTAAGTCTGTATAGTTGATCATCACAAAATGTTGCTGTTACTGTGTACAATATTCTCTTGGTTTTACTCACTTCATTCAACATCAGTTCTTGCATGTCTTTCCAAGTTTTTCTGAAGTCTGCCTGCTCATCATTTCTTATGGAACAATAATAAACCATTACATTCGTATATGACAACTTGTGCAGTCATTCCCCAATTGATGGGTATCCCCTCCATTTCCAATTCTTAGACACCACAAAAAATGAGCTACTATAAATATTTTTGCACATATGACTGCTTTTCCCACTTGTATGATCTCTTTGGGTTACAGACCTAGAAGTCATATTGCTGGGTCAAAGGGTATGCACAGTTTTATAGCCTGTTGGGCAGAGTTCCAAATTGTTCTCTAGAATGGTTGGATCAGTTCACAACTCCACCAACAGTGCATTCATTAATATTCCAATTTTCCCACATCTCCAACATTTATCATTTCCCAGTTTTGTCATGGTAGCCAATCTGATAGGTGTGATATTGTACCTCAGAGCTGTTTTAATTTGCATTTGTCTAATCAATAATGATTTAGAGCATTTATATGACTATAAATAACTTTATTTTCTTTATCTAAAACTGCCTGTTTGTATCCTTTGACCATTTATCAATTAGGGAATAACTTGTATTCTTGTAAATTTGACTGAGTCCTCTATATATGTTAGAAATGAGACCTTTTTCAGAGACAATGTTTGTAAAAAATAAATCCCCAGCTTTCTGCTTCCCTTCTACTGTTGGTTGAATTGGCTTTGTGCAAAAACTTTTCATTTTAATGTTATCAAAATTACCCATTTTATCTCTTGTTTTGTCATAAATTCTTCCATTCTTCATAAATCTCACAGGTAAACTAGTCCTTGCTCTCCTAGTGTGCTTATAGTATCAGCTGTTATATCTAGGTCATGTATCCATTTTGAATTTATCTTAGTATACTTTGTAAGATAGTGGTATATATCCAGTTTCTGACATAATATTTACCAGTTTTATCAGCAGCAGTTTTGGTTAAATAATGAGATCATATCCCAGAAGCTGGAGTCTTTGTGTTTATCAAATAGTAGATTACTATAGTCACTGGCTACTGTGTCTTGTGTACCTGACCTGTTCCACTGATCCACCACTCTATTTCTTAGCCAGTACTAAGTAGTTTTGATGATTGCTACATTTTTTTTAATTTTTAAGTTAATTTATTTATTTTTGGTTTTAACCATTCACTTTTATAAGTTTTAAAATTTTTCTCCCCCTCCTTCTCCTTTTCCCTGCCCAAGATGATATGCAATCCAATATAGACTCTATATACACATTCCTATTAAACACTCATATTTTCACATTAGTTATGCTGCACAGAAAAATTATAATAAATAGGAGAAGCCATGAGAAAGAAAACAAAAGAAAAGAGTCTTCTTCATCTGCATTCAGACTCCATAGTTCTTTCTCTGGATGTGGATGGCATTTTCTATCATGAGCCCTTTGGAATTGTTTTAGGTCCCTGCATTGCTGAGATGGGCTAAGTCTATCAAAATCAGTCATCACACTCTGTGGTTGTTATTGTGTGTGATGTTCTCAGGGTTTTGCTCTCTTCACTCAACATCAGTTCAAATAAGTGTTTCCAGGTTTTTTGAAGTCCAAGTGTTCATCACTTCTTATAGCACAAAAGCATTTGATTATATTCAGGTACCACAACTTGTGCAGTCCTTCCCTAATTGATGGGAATCCCCTCAATTTCCAGTTCTTGGGCACTACAAAAAAGTTGGTATAAATATTTTTTTGTACATGTGGGTCCTTTTCCCCTTTTTATGATCGCTTTGGGATATAGCCATAGATGTGATATTGCTGGATAAAGGGTTTGCAAATTTTTATAGCCCTTTGGGCATACTGGTAGTTCCAAATTGCTCTCCAGAATGGTTGGATCAGTGCACAGCTCCACCAACAATGAATTAGTGTTGGGGTGGCTAGATGGCACAGTGAGTAACAACACTGGCCCTGGAGTCAGGAGGACCCAGGATCAGTTCTGGCCTCAGATACTTAACATATCCCCCCCCCCACACACACACACACAAAGGAAACTGGCTGTGTAACCTTGGGCAAGTTACTTAAGCCCAAATGCTTTATAAAAAACAACAACAATGAATTAGTGTACCACTTTTCATATATCTTCACCAACATTTATCATTTCCCTGTTTTGTCATGTTAGCTACTCTGATAGATGTGATGTAGTACCTCAGAATTAATTTGATTTGTATCTCTCTAATTAATAGTGATTTGGAGCATTTTTTCATATTGCTATAGATAGCCTTAATTTTTTCCCCTGAGAACTGCCTGTTCATATTCTTTGAACATTCATCAATTTGGGAATGACTTTTGTTCTTGTAAATTTGATTCAGTTCTCCATATATTTTAGAAATGAGGCTTTTATCAGAAATAACAGTTGTAAAATATCTTTCCCATTTTTCTTCTTCCTTTCTAATTTTGGTTGCATTGACATTGTTTGTGCAAAACTTTTCAATTTAATGTAATAAACATATCCATTTTACATTTCATAATGTTCTTTATCTCTTGTTAGGTTATAAATTCCTCTGTTTTCCATAAATCTGACAGATAAATCATCCCTTTTCCCCCTAATCTGTTTATAGTATTGACCATCATATCTAATTTGTGTACACATTTGGACTTTGTTTTGGTATATGGTATCAGATGTCATTCTATGCCAAGTTTGAGTCATACTGTTTTCCAGTTTTCCCAGCAGTTTTTGTCAAATAGTGAGTTAGTATCCTAGATGCTGGGGTCTTTGGATTTATCAAATAGCAGATGATTATAACATTGACTACTGTGTTTTGAGTACCTAATGTATTCCACTGATCTACCGTGCTATTTCTTAGCCAGTACCAAGTAGTTTTGATGATTGCTTTTTTATACTAAAATTTAAGATCTGGTATGACTACACCACCTTCCCTAGCAACTCTTTTCATTAATTCCCTTGATATTCTGAAACTTTTGTTTTTCCAAATGAATTTTGTTATTATTTCTTCTGGTGATTTGATTGATGTTGCACTGAATAAGTAAGTTAATTTAGGTAGAATTGCCATTTTTATTAATAAAATTGCCATTTTATTCCCAGACATTGTCTACCCATGAGCATCTGATGTTTTTCCAATTATTTAAATCTGACTTTATTTATGTGAAAAACGTTTTGTAATTGTGTTGATATATTTCCTGAATTTGTCTTGGAAGGTAAATATTTGCAGTAACTTTAAATGGAATTTCCCTTTCTATCTCATGCTGTTGGGTTTTGTTAGTAATATATAGAAATGAGGTGGCCAGGTGGCTCAGCAAGTAAGAGCACTGGCTCCAGTGTCAGGATGACCTGGGTATCAAATCTGGGCTCAGATACTTGGCACCACACTCAGAAATAACTGGCCATGTAACTTTGAGCAAGTTACTTTACCCCTATTACTTTAAAATAATAATAATAAAAATTCCAATGATTAAAATAGGCTTATTTTATATCCTGCAATTTTTGGCCTCACTTTCTTAATCTGTAAAGTGGGCTGCCTCAGTTGGCTATGGCATCCCCATCACTGCAGATCCTCAGTCAGAAGCTGCTGTCTCCTTGTTCAATATAGGTTTTCAGTGTGGAATAAATGGCCTCTAAAGTCCTTGTTAACATGGTAATTTGGTGATTCCACGAATTTTGGTCTAGCTGGGAAGAGCATTGGAGGTCAGGAAACCATGAGCTGAAACCTGAATGAGACTCCTGGTGCTGCCCTGGTGAAAATTTTGTATCTTAAACTTACTGTGAAACCTTGGCAAAGTCACTTCCATTCCCTAGGACTTCCTTTCCTGTGTTATGAAATATAGGGGTCACATTTGATCACATCTAAATCTCCTTTCCAATGCTCAAGCCTATGGAGTCTGTGAGTAGAACTGTGCTTGGGGAAGAGTGATTTGGAGTATTCATTGTTTCAGTGGGAGATCTGGGCAAGCCTGCTATAGCTGGGGTCTGTAAGAGTGCCTTTGTGGCAAAAGTTTAGATGGAGCATTGATGGACCCCCAACTGTTTTACATTGCCCAATGCATTCTGAAAGTATCCAGTGAAGGGGTCACTCTGCTTTTCCCTCCTCTTCACTCCTTTTGTGATTTTTTTGTCCCTTACAACATCCCCAGAAGGCTGCACAAACTCTTAATCTGAGACATGGAAGAGACGGGCCTTAGACCCAGCCCAGACCCCTCACTTTCCTAAAGGGTTCAATTAAGACCCAGACAAGGGCATTTGCCTATTCACCATTAGGCAGGGAGAGTGTGGCAGATCAGGGAGTAGGAGTCATATATGCTTGTGGACATTCTACTGCTTTTATTGAAAAGGGCACTAAGAAGCCCAGGAAGAGGAAATTTCCTGAATCACTGAGGCATCAATTGATTGGATTTCAGACCTGAAAGAGATCTTTCCAAGGTCATCTAATCCAACCTTTCATGAGCTATATCCCTCTCTATAGAATTACAGACTTGACTAAAGTCAATTTAGAGTCAGTGGAGAAATTAAGATTTGAAGCTAAACGTTCTGACTAGGACTTCTGAACACTGGAAAACCTCCCACTGACTTCCACCAGCACCTGCCCACCAACAATGAAAAAGAAAATAAAAATAAAACAAACTACCAGAACTGAGTGTAAGCCCCTTGAAGGCAGAAACTTTGCCTCATTTTTCTCACTGAGTGCCCCTACTCAGAAAATAGGACTCTTTACCTAGGCAGTTTAAAACAGATTTCTGTCAAATGGACAAGAGCAGAATACAAGAGGTTATAAATAAAAATAAACATAAGTTTGAAAAAGGCCTGACAAATGTAAATTCTTCACAGTCCAAAAATGACAACCCAACATTCCTTCCGTCCACTCCCTTGCACTGAGGAAAAACATCATTGGCAGGGCCAAGGACGGAATGAAAACTTGAGGAAAGCATCCAGGAGAGCCACGAACAGCAACAACAGTCTGGGGAGTTGTTCAGGACTTTAGAAATGGTTCTTTCCATGGTAAATCAATTATTAGCAGTACTTACGAGGTGAGGTAAGAGCTGGGACTAGAAAGGTTGGTGGAGACTTCACCCCAAATGCCAACATGTGTAAGTGGTTCAGCCCCACAAGAGTCAAGCGAACAAACCCCTTCTGCTTCTTCATCTTCTGAGCTCCCAAGAGTGTTGGAAAGTAGATCCTGGAAGGGGGAAGGAAGCAAGGCTATCTCCCTGGAGAGGTGGAGAGAGTCTCAGTAAGACTCTGCCTATAGGGGCCAATCCTTTGCTCCTTCTCCTTAAGGCTGTTCTCTGTTTCTAACTCTAACCCTTAGTTATGAAATTAGAAATGTAATCTCTTTAAATAGAAAGTACTACTCTTAGAAATGAGTGTCATTTCACAACCCTATGGGTCGACGTCCCATCCTTGGGACTGAGCAAAGCAGCCTTCCCTGGACACCATGTTCCTCCAAGTGCATCTTCTTGAATAGAATATAAACTCCCAGAGGACAGAGATTCTCTTCCTCCTTTTTACTCCTACCCTTAGTATTGAGCATAATGCCCAGCACATAGTAAGCCCTTCATCAATGCTTTTTCCATCATGCTATTGCATTCAAACTATTTTTAACACCTGATGGAAATGTTTGTTATCCTATTGGGGCCATTTTGTTGCTTTTTTCAATTATTTATTTTTCAGTAATTCACAATTCAAAAGAAGTTTCTCCTTCTCTCTCTCTCTCTCTCTCTCTCTCTCTCTCTCTCTCTCTCTCTCACACACACACACACACACACACACACACACACACACACACACTGGTGGTTACCTGATGATGGCCTTCAAGGCAGACAAAGGGATTACCCAGGTGCCTTGACTATTGGTGATCTATGATGTCTGTTTCTATTTTTGCTACTTTAGAGGCAAAGGGTCTGATTGAATGACTCACAATTCTTTTCAAATGAGTTTTCTGGTTTGAACAGCAGAGTTCCTGGATCCCCTGAGTGTCACTCTTTTGATTTCCATTTCTATTCTTTTGGTTTTCTTTCCACTTTTAGCTCTTGCTGAGAGAAGGCAGGAAAAGAGATGCTGGAGGATGGTTAGACCTACCATTTCCAAATCTAAACTTGAAAGCTTCATTTCAAGCCTCAATGGTTTCCCACCTGCAATTCCCATGTCACCTACTGAGTCCAAGTCTCCCTACCTCCATCATGGCCTATCCCTTACTGAGCTCTGTTGCCATCGGGTGCATTACCACTCATTGTTAGCTTAGGTTGATACTGAGATGTCACAGGATCAATCACAGGATCAAGACCTGGGTGGGTGCACCCAATATAGAGTTGGGAGATTGCCTAGGAGAAAGTCTTGATTTTATAGATGAGGAGACTATGACCACGAGAGGACAGACAGGTTACTTAAACAAGGTCACACAAGTCCTAAGCGGCAGTGCTGGGCTTATGAACCCAGGTTCTCTAATTTCAGACAAAGTCTCTATTTCTTAGTGAAGAAAAGCTAGTAGCTTAAATTTTCCTAGTAACAATTCATTTCTTAATAAATGGTGGCACCATTCATGGGGACTGCTAGTCTGGATCTCATTTTGCCCCACAGACAGAAATTGTTAGCATGGTAGAAATGGTTGAAAGTTTGAGGCTTCGGGAGAGACTGTTTCTCCATAGTGATAGAGGAGAATAAATCTGTGCAGAGTGTGAGATGCTCTCTAGATTTGGAGACAGTCATTTTCAAAGGGTTTAAAGAAATGATTTCTAAGGATCCATGACCTTGGTATGAGGGAATTAGCTGAGGAGACTAAGAGGTTATCACAGATAAAAATTCTAAAGGAACAAAACAAACAATTAAAGTGAGGAGATTTTAGTCAACTTTGACTAAAATACCTTATCAGGACTCAGAGGATACACTTTTCAAAAGGGCTCTTCATTACAAACAGTAACAGCAGAAGCAACAGAAAGTGCAGAAGTACGACTTCACCCCACCCTAAATTTAGAGTCGAAAACCTGGATTTCAATCCCAGCTCAGCCACTTATTAACTTTGCATTATTGAGTTCCTTTGACTTCAGTTTCTTTAACATAAAAAAGAGGGGGTTCACATAAATGGCTTCCAAGGCCCCTTTCAGTCCGAAATCCATTACTCTGCTCATTTAGGTGAAAAAAAGGCAGAAAGTTCAAAGAATAATGCAGTTTTTAGATCATCTATAAATATTAACTTAGTTGGCAGACAGAACTCAATATAGGATCTAACTTTAAGTGAATTAACACACGATTGGAAGAACTGAATAAGAATGAATTATATTGTGAAAGATCAATGGTTTTTGAGTCAGAGGGACGAAATTTGATAGTATCTGTGTAAAAATCCCACCTTTGGCTCTATCTGTGCTGCCCTCAGAAATTCACTTAACATCCTTGGCTGGCAGCCTCCTCGTCCATATTATGAGAGGGTTAGGTTAGTCTCTCTCTGAGCACCCTTCCTTCTGTAATCATATTAATACTGATATTTTCATCACAAATGAAAACAAAAGATAGAAGGAAGTTGAAATTAGATCTAAGGATGACAATTGGTCATCCCTGGAATGGTAAATCAAGTGTTTGTTGGAGTGAGTTTTGCTGCATGTCCCAATTCAAGAAGAAACACCATTTCATGGGACACTCATCTTCTCCCTGGCAGAGATCATGATCAGTATTTATAAAGAGAACATAGACGTTATCATAGCTTTTTGTCAATAGGTTCTATAGAACAGGGGTGTCAGACAACTAAACTATACATAAAGATCCTTGCTGGTCACACATTAACTTAGAAAACCACATATTAACAATATCCATGTTCTGTTGTGGCAACTAGATGGCACAGTGGATAAAGCTCTGGGACGGAAGTCAGAAAGATTCATTTTCCTGATTTCAAATTTGGCCTCAGACCATGAATAGCCTGGTCACCCTAGACAAGTCACTTAGTCCTGTTTGTCTCAGTTTCTCATCTGTGAAATGATTTGGAGAAAGAAATAGTAAACTGCCCCAGCATCTTTGACAAGAAAACCTCAAATGGAGTAATGAAGAGAGAGATATGACTAAACAACAATCTTTTCTATTGTATTTTCATTTACTTTGTTAAATGTTTTCCAATTCCATCTTTATCTTTGTACTACACTAGGTGCATGTTTGACATCTCTGCTGTACAGGATAGGGAGGTGAAAAAGCTTTATGAAGAACTTGGTAAGGCCCTGTCAATTACATGATCATCAATGTGAAAGCCATTCCTGAAATGGTCCCCTTTCAACTCCTTATGGTAATGAACAAAATCAGCATCAAGTGAAAAGAAAGATTAACAAGGAATAGATACAGCATGCCTCTACTGGATCTATTTAGTTGAGGTAGTTCTGATGAAAAATAGGAAAAGGATAAAAGAGCAGACATCAGTACAGACTACCATCATTCCCAGGGGAAATTTAACTGATGTAAATCAATTGCCACAAAAAGATGAAACTAAGGGCTAAGAAAGAATTAATCAGAAAACTATTTGTCCCCTCACCCTCACCAAGCAGAATGATTTCAAAGCTAAGAATTATAGCAGATTATCATATGAACTCATTTTCTCAATTATACAGAGGAGGATGCTAATGTGAGAAGAAGTTATAAATACTGACTGAAAGTGATGGAGGAAAAATAAGAGATTGTACTGCTCTTTCCACATTTGATGATAGAGAGAATACCAACATCTCTGGGGATCTTGGAAGACTTCATGGAGGAGGTGGCAACTATCTTGGTTCTTGGTGGAAGGGGAGAGTTCTGAAAGGTGGCATTTTCAAGTAAGTCTGAAAAAATAAATGGGGGCAGATTGAAGAGGTACTTAAATGTGAGAAGGAGTTAATATTTTATATCAGGGCAATATAAGGATTGGTGGATGGAATTATAGCCTGCACAATGGAGGGCATGGGCAGGTAGGGACATATCATTGCTTGAAGAGACATATTATGTAAAGAGAATTAGACTTCTTCTGGATCCTGACCCCACAGGATCTTCTTGCTGTTCCTCAGCTTTGAAACTCCATTTCTTCTCTCCATGCCTTTGCACTGGCTGTTCCCCATGCCTTCAGTGCACTACATCTTTACTCACAATTCTAAGTTTTCTTTAAGATCCAGATCTAGTGACACCCATTCATAAGGATTTTCCTGGTCACTCCCTCCAAGGAAATACTGCCACCTCAATGACCTCATTTTTATTTTATGTGATGCGTTTTTCTTTTGCAACAAACTATGATCTTATTAGAAATCTAAGCAGCTTAATTACAAACACTGCTTCACTTTGAAATGTTTTTTTTGTTAATTGTTTTATATGATCTGAGCATAGTAAAATATATTGTAAACAGTAGACACCTAATAAATGCTTGCTAGTCTATTCCATTTTTCAGTATGATGTAAAGGACATTGGATTCAGTGTAAAAAACAAAACAAAAAAACAGAAAAAATCTTCACGCAGATCCTAAGATTATCACTACTCTTGTAGTTTGGGGCAAGTTCTTTCTTCCCCCATGGATTATTTTTTTTTTCTAGTTTTCAAAATGGGGTGGTGGGATTGCATAAGACATTCTCTGAAGTTCCTTCCAGCACTGAATGCTGTGATCATATACAATTCTGAGTCTGTGGACTCCAGTTGACATTATGGAGAGATCACTAGATTTCTGATCTTATGAATTAGAGTACACAATGACAACATGTTCCTTTCAGCTTTCCTTGGTTTGTTAAATCCAATCTAGCTGAGCAAAGCTCTTTTCTGTAATCAGAGAAGTGGTGACATTTTATATTTTCTGCAAGCTTTCTTGAACTCATGCTGAAAACACAGCAGGGATAAATTAACAGTTCGGTATCTGTATATTACTTGGCCACATCACACAGGTAGAATATAAACCATGTATTTCTGAGTTCTGCTTCAATAAATTAAAATTAGAGTCTCTGCATTAGAGAGAAATTTGAATAAGAAAAATTTTCAGAAAGAATATCCATGAATACTTGAATATTTAATACAAAGGACAGTGATTTGCACACATTCGGGACTTATTCACTGTGCACTATTCCAAATCCTTTATCCTTATGAGATGTTCCTTTTGTTTGGCTTTTGTTTTCAAAGAGGATCATTGAAATCATTGGAGATGTCTTGATTCACATGTGAATTGTATTTAAGTGAGAGAGAATTACAGAATCCTCTGCCTCTCTCTCTTTGCCAGTCATCAAAGTCCATTGGTGAGAAAAAGTCAGGATTACAGGGCATGGCCAGGGTTGCAGTGGATGACCTTGGCATCTTGAATATCTGACCAAAGTCCAAGCACTTTTCAGTCACTGTCATGGCCATTGGAACAATGAGATGAGTTGAATGTGAAAGCACTGGGCCATACTTGGGAAGCAAATGGGTTTAAAATGTCTCAAAATGTTATTTTACTGGAAAATCAAGCAATCAGCACTCATTGATTACATACCTCAGGTACACCAGGAACACTGCTGGCCCTAGGGATAGAAATAGAAAATGAAATCTTCCCTGACTTCAAGGCCATCCCCTCCCTCCTCTCCTCCTGCAAACGGCTCCATCTTCATTTCATATTTATTCTCCATAGATCTCTAAGTGCTCCTGGGTTTCATTTTTGTTTTTGTTTGCCCAACTAAGATACAAACTGGAGGGCAGAGAGAATTTTATTTTATCTTTACATCTTTAGTGTCCTGCAAATGCATGACATATAGAAGGTCCTTAATATAATCTTGATGATTGATTGATTTCTATATTCTAGTTGGGAGGGGCAGCATATACATTGGATGCCAATCTTGGTTCAGACACTTAGCAGGTATGTTACCCTGATGCAACTGAGTCAAATCTTCAAGTCTCCTGATCTAGGAAACAACAATAATAATAATAAATACCTCACTATGACTACCTCACAATCTTCAGTAGCACTTTAAGTGAGATAGACACATGAGTTCTTTCTCCTAATATTATTTCTTCACTACAGTTGTCCTCTCTTGCTCCATTAAGGATATCAACATTATTCTTAGTTCTTGAAGGCTATCCCACAAGATTGTAAACATTGGCTGATCCTCCTAAGCTAGAAAGGCTTTGGTGGTCAGAGACTTCTGGCCTACTTTTGTGCATCATCCTGGAGAACCCAGATCAGAGATGGGCATCTCCAAATGTTTGATCACCATGGGCTATGATTTTACACACACACACACACACACACACACACACACACACACACATGCAGACACAAATATACATGCATGCACATATATGTGCAACACATCCACATGTATGCATATGTCTGTATCCTCATACACTTGTGTGTACATATATGCATGTGTGCACACATGCATGCATGTGCAGTGTGTGTGTATATATGGATATATATATATATCCCATCTACAGGAATTGTAAGTACAGTTATCGAGATGTGTAGAATGCTGGGATCCATGTTGGTGAGGGTCCCTCCCCCCCAAATAAACATACACAAATGATATCATAGTTCTTTTGAAGCAATCAATCAGAAAGTATTTTTTAAATGTTTAATAATTGCAAAGCAAAGTATCAGTTATCGGTGGAGACAAACAATTTAATGTAAACCTACCTGTCCTTAAGGAGCTATAATGATCTACAGGAAAAATAAAACATGTCCACAAATAGAGTCAATCTGGTAATAAACGAAAAGAGTGAAAGGTTTGTTCTGGATTCCTGGCTCATTGACGCCTGGGGACTGGGTGGGGAGGTGAGGGGAGGACTCTGAAGAAGGTTCCAAGAGGGAGAGATGAGGCAGGAGAGCATTTGGGGCCTGGGGAGGAAGGAATACAAAAGCCTGGTGGTGGGAGGGACTATATCCTATAAAGGGAAAGGCATCTAGTCCAGTGCAGCCCTAGAACAGAATTCCTCCATGGACGTGGGTGGAAAAGGAATGAAGCAGCATTTATTAAGCACTCACTAAATGCCAGGTGCTGTGCTAAGTGCCCCATTAATATTCCTTCATTTTGTTGTGGCCATGTGTAGTCAGCCAGGAAAGACAGAATGGAGGCAGCCTGGAGAGGCTTTTCAGTGCCAAAGAGAGAATTTCTTTTTAAATCCTGCCAGAAGAAGGGCCAGCAGCTCTCCCCTGCCTACCTAAGGAAGCACAAACTCCTTAGTCAGTTTTTCAGGACCCTTAAATCAGGATCTGAGCCAATTAATTGCAGAAGCATTTATTAGGTGGCTGCTGTATGCCAGGAATTGTGGCGAGGATGTTATCAATAGAATTGATCCTCACAGTAACCGTAGGAGGCAGGTGGTATTATTACCCCCATTTTACAGTTGAGTAGACTGAGGTAGACAGAAGTGACAGCTTGATGGTCACACAGCTAGTAAGTGTCTGAGGTCACATTGAAACTCGGGTCTTCCTGCCTGCAGGCCTAATGCTCTGGGCATTGTGACACTCCCTAGCCATCAGAAATGCTCCCAGATCACTTGGTGCATCCTATAGACAACAATAATATTACGACACCTGTATAACACCATACAGATAATAAAGTGCCTACTAGATGTTGACATTTAATTCTTACAGTACAAATGTTATTATTCCCCTTGTATAGACGCCAGGTAGTCAACATGGTGTAGTGAAAAAAGCAGTAGACTGTCAGTAGCTATTTCATATCCTTCTCTGCCCTGCACTGTCTGTATGACCCTGGTGAAGATGCTTCAACATTTTGGTTCTGTTTCCTCATCTATAAATGAGGGGTTTGGACTTGCTGACTTCTCAGGCTCCTTCCAGTTTTCCATCCATAAGTCTATGAGGTCTTGCCCACAGGTCATACAGCTGACAAAAACCACACTTTTGGAAATAAGCTTGGAGACCAGCGATGCCAATTCACACATGAACTAGAATTCAATCTACAAAAAACTCAATGCAGCATTTTCCTAGAATACAAACTTCCAATGATGGCAAATTTGACACCTCTCACGGAATCTCTCATTTTTGGAAAGTTGGATCAAATCAGAATCTGTCTTTCTGCAGATTTCACCCATTAATGCCCCCTTTGGGGGTCAAACAAATCACACGGAATGATCTTTCCTCCAGGTGATAGCCATCTCTTGTTAGGAGACCCAGTGTTCCTCCTGTCATACAAAGTCACTTCCCGTGACACTAGTGGGAACAAAAGATCTGTTTGAAATGACAGGAACTTTCTTCTTTTAAAAAGCAGGTGCAATTAATCCAATAAACCCTGTCTTCCAATGGGACTAGTATAACTCCCCCCAAATATCATTAGGTAAGTCAGAACCAGGACTTCCAAATCAGAGATACGTCTTGGAGGAGAGCCATTTGAGAACTATTTTTATCCAAGGAAATGACATGAAGGAAGCCCATTAACAGCTACTTTGCTGCTATACCTAAGGACAGTGGGAATTCTACATCTCACTTGCAGTAAAACCTCCCATGTGTTTTTTTTCCTTTTTTACTAGAATGTGAGCTCTGTGATAGTAGGGACTGTCTTTTCTTTCCAGTTTTCTGGGAACTTAGCACAGAGAAAGAATTCCATTAAGAAATGCCCTTTTCAGGGGCAGCCAGGTAGCACAGCGTGTAAGAGCCAGGCTCCAGTGTTGAGATGACCTGGGGATTGAATCCCAGGCTCAGACACTTAGCACTCACCCAGAAACACCTGGCCATGTAACCTTGAGCAAGTTACTTAACCCCGATTGCTTAAAAAAAAAAGAAATGCCCTTTTCATTAATTTATTCATTCATAGGGTCTAAATGGTTTTAAAATATATAACTGACTTCCTTTGGAATCCTATTTTTTTTTATTTTATGCATAAAAAATTTTCTGAGAAGTGTCCATAGTCTCCACTAGCTTGCCAAAAGGGTCTATGACTGATCCAGTCGAATACCCTAATTTTACAAGGGAAGAAACCAAGGCCCAGAGAAGAAAAGTATGTCTCCAAAGGTCACACAGCTGCCAAGCTACAGAGTTGAGATTTGAACTCAGGTGTCTTGACTAAGTAGCCAGTGGGTTGTGTTGTATTGTGTTGTGTTTTCCTTCACTACTCAGGATTAAGAGAGTTAAAGTATTTAGCAATCTCTCAAGACAATTGGATTGGACCATATCAAAGGTAATGAAGCATATTAAAGCAGGCCACCCTTGGCGAGTCAGCAGAGAAGGGAGGCTTGCTAAATATGAAATAACAAGCTGCCGTCTGGCCCTGAGAAGTCCTGTCTTATGTAAGCTGAAATCTGGCCTGTTTAAGAAACACACACACACACACACACACACAGGTACAAATATCCTTTCCTTTCTACCTTTTTCTCCTTCCCTCTCACCTCTCTCCTTCCTTCCTTGCTTGCTTCCATCCTTCTTTCCACCCTTCCTCCTCCACTCTCTCCCTCCTTTCCTTCCTCCTTCTTTCCCTCCCTCCCTCTCTCCCTTCTCTCCCTCCCTCCCTCTCTCCCTTCCTTCCTTCCTTCCTTCCTTCCTTCCTTCCTTCCTTCCTTCCTTCCTTCCTTCCTTCCTTCCTTCCTTCCTTCCTTCCTTCCTTCCCTCCTTCCTTTCTTCCTTCCTTCTTTAGACAGCAAGTTTTTTGAAATCAGGCTAATCTCTTTGGGGAATTTGAACATTGTATAATGAAACCTTTTATCTGAGAGGTGTTTGTTTTGAGAGGCAGGGAGTGAGGCAATATTAACAGAAGGAAAGATGGATCACATTTACTCTGGAGAAAAGAAGACTCAGGGAGCTGGGAGAGCTTGCTTCCGAAGGGCTCTCATGTCGTGTACAGATGAGCATCTTTCTGGTTGTTGCCAGGGGGTAGAAGCTAGAGCAATGAGAAGCACTGCCAAGAGGCTAATTTAGACTCCATAGGAGAGGGTGGGGTAGAGGGGCAGGACCTTCTTGAAGATCAGAGCAGCCCCAGAGCAGGATGGGATATCCTAAGTGGGGTGTGTTCTTTCTTCTTCAAAGTCTTCTTCAAGCAGACCCAAAACAAGGATTTGTGGGTACCATGGTGGGGATTCCCTTGATGCAAAACTCAGACTATATCTATGGCTTAGAAAATCCTTTCCAACTCTCACATTATTGGAATCTATGATGCTCAAAGTGTCCAATATGCAGGCAGGCTTTTTCCCATTGAAAAAGGGTGGGGTTGGAGGCCACAGGCAGATCCTGGGCCTCTTCAGGACAGAGGGCAGTGTATATCCCAGTGTTCACAAGCCCAGGATGGAGACCCAAATGCAAATAGGGAGGTTGTGGCTGGACTACTCAAGGCATCATGGTCTTATCTTGGCATATTGAAAGAGGCCATTGAGGTTTCCTTGCCTGTGATGGATATAGTTGGACCCCTCCATGGGCTGCTGTGGCCATAAGCCTCTCCTAAGAGATGCTGCCCATTTGGGCATACCTCTCATTGGCCATTTCCTGAATAGTGCTCCCTTCAGAAACTCAGAAATGCTTTAGAGGGCTATTACCTGGCAGAGACATTCACCTTGTTTGATTTGCCTCCCTGGAGAGCAGAAGTAGGGGTGATGAGGTAGGAGAGGTGGGTGTTGGACAGAAGTGGATTTAGGTTGAGTGTCCTGAAAACAGTTCTGGACCCTCAGAGCACACAGAGAAGGTTCCCCTTCTTGGAAGTGATCAAGAGGGGAATGAATGACCACTTCTCGTGTTAGGGACGGGATTCCTTTGGGGCTTAGGCTCAACTAAATGGGACCTGAGATCTCTTCTAGCTCAAACATCTCAGACTTGGGGATAAGCCTAAGGCTTGGCATGGAATAATGTTCAGGTCTCCTCCTTCCATGGGCATGTGGGATTCTGCATGGTCCAAAGTCAGATTTCAGGGATTAGCAAATGTGTCATTTTTCATTTTTTTTTTTTAATTTTCAGTGTCTTTCCTGGGTCTGGAACCTAAAGGCCAGAACCCAGAGCCTGTAGCCCTGGGCCAAGAGAGTAGAGCCTGTGATCTGAAACTTGGAACCTGGAACCTAGAGCCTGAACTTCATTTAAGTGGATTAAATTAACTTGAACAAATGCTATGCAACTGCAGGAGCCCAGTGTTTGTATTCCAGGACCTCGCTGCCACTGTCATTTCCTCTGTCTCCGAAGCTCAGGCTCGCCGTTCTGTGCCTCACCTTTCTATCCCTATAATGGGAGCCCAGTCCAGGATGATCACTGGTCTCCATGAGCCCCAGACAGTGT
Source organism: Petaurus breviceps papuanus (assembly GCF_028583685.1). Taxonomy (NCBI): domain Eukaryota; kingdom Metazoa; phylum Chordata; class Mammalia; order Diprotodontia; family Petauridae; genus Petaurus; species Petaurus breviceps. The sequence continues at coordinate 2,642,652 of NW_027186374.1, read as the reverse complement.
GAGATTCTAAAGGCAGATCTCTATATCAAGATGAGGCAGGGTGCCAGACTGCCCTGCCTGCTCTTGGACTCTGTAGCATCTCAGTCCTCAGAAGCTGATTTTACTCCTAGAGCTAAAAATAACATTGTACTTCGACAAACATCTCTCATTGGTACTATCAATATTCATAAGCTCTCTCTTCCCACCCACCCCACCCCCACACAGTGCTAGGCACCGGGAATGTGAAGAAGGGGGAGACAGGGTCCTTAATGAGCCAAGACTGTTATACACCCCAAGGTACTGAGGCTCTCAGGTCACACTCGTGTATGATGAACAATGGACACTTTCCAGGTACGTGGCCAGGGGCCAGTCACTTCCTCTATCTGACCCTCAGCCATCTCATCCATAAAAGGGCCTGTGGTACTTGTTGTGAAGCACAGACAAGTCATATCTAGAAAGGATTTTGAAAACCTCCATCAGGTTTTCATGATGCTTTTGGTCAAACACTGAGTCAGTCCACAAACATCTGTTGTGTCTGCTATGGGGAAGCTGTGCTGGTGATGATGCTGTGGACTTCTCCTCCCACTCCCTCCCTACCATGCTTTTACACACCTACATTTCAGCCATGTAACCACACACACAACACAGATAACCTTCATGACCAACATCCATGTACCTTCATGCATGCACACTCACATGGAACACATCCAAGATGCATGCTGACTCTTATCTATATACACCCCCCCAGATATACCATTTTATCTTTTTATATCTTTTTGCATTTTCTTTTCAAATGCCTTTGAACTCCTGTTTCCTCCTGTTTAATTCTGGGTCTATTTCCTCAGCAATCCATACTTTCTGTCCCAGATAAATGGACTCTCTCTGAAGGGCTCCCCATTGACCTGCCAATTATATCCTAGATAACAAAAATCCTTCAGTCATTTGATGTTTCCTCTTTGGATTATGAGGCCTGCACACTCTTTGGAATGATCCTGCACCTCTCTGAGAACGTGCTGTACTATTTGGGGGCTTGCTTTCATCTGAGCAGCATCACTTGGAGATTCCCCCTCTCTACAGGGAATCCCTCTTCCACCTTGGACTCTAAGCTGGGCATGAGAGTTGAAAACATCTTCAGTAGATATCCATGCTCCTCTGTAGTGCCCCCGCCAATAGTCTGGGATTGTAGATTTTGGGCTATGAGGAACTGCTGAGGTCAATAAGTTCAGTGTTTTGGTTTCACAATTGAGAGAAAGTACAGAGAGATGAAATGATTTCCTTGTGGTCTCATTGATAGGAAACATCAGTTCCAGCATCCAAAGTCAGGTCCTCTCCCTTCTAATTCATTTTTTTTCTGCACTGCTCCATGTCCTTCTCAGAAGAACATAGACCTTAAGCCCAGAGAGGCAAAATCTGACTTCTGACCTCATCATGTCCTGATGCTGCTCGCTCTAAAGTTACCAGTAATCTCTCAGTTGTCAGATCCAATGGCCTTTTCTCCATTCTCATTATCCTTGACCCCTCTGCATTCACTGACACTGTTGGTCACTCTCTCCAACTGGGTACTCTTCTCTCTAGGTTTTCTGGAAAACATTTCTGCAGATTTCCTCCTACTATCTGATATCTCTTCAGTTTCTTTTGTTGGATCAGCATTCCTGGCACACCTGTTAATCATAGGTGAGACCCCCATGGCTCTCCGTGGTCCTGGACCCTCTTCTCTTCTCCCTCTATATGACTACCCTTGTGATATCATCATGTACAAAGGTTCCAATCATCATTTCCATGGGGATGATTTTCATATCTACTTAGACAGCCTTAACCTCTCTACTGACCTCCATTCTCATGTCTTCAACTCCTACTGGAATCTCTAATTGCATGTCCCATAAACATCTTAAGCTCAATATGTCCAAGCTAAACTCATTGTCTTCCGTCCCCCCTCCCCCAACCCGTCCTTTCTTTCTAATTTCCTTTTAACAGTTAAGGGCATCCTATCACCCTCCCATTCATCCAGGCTCACAACCCAGCTCTCATCCTTGACTCCTCTCTCCCTCCCTCCCTCCCTCACACCCCCTCACACTCAACACAATGAGCAGCTCTGTGAATCTTATGTTCATAAAATCTCTTGGATCTGCCCGCTCCCTTCCCAAGGCACTACCACCACCTTGGCAGGGATCCCAATGGATCAGGGAGTAAGGCAGAGACTTGGAGAGTGTGTGAGAGTAGGAGGTGTGACTATAACCAGGCTGTTCAGAACCCTTCAGCCGGTTTGAGAGGCAGTGTGGCTTGAGGGATAGAGAACCAGGCGTCAGACTCATAATGGGAAAGGCCTGGCTTCAGACCCCACCTCTGTACCATACTTGCTGTGTGACCCTGGGCAAGTCCCTTGTATTTTCTTTGCTTTAGGCAGCTCTCAAAATTAACTTGCAGAGAAGACTCACAATGTGTTATTATAGGGAGGTCCCTGACCTGCCTCTTCTGTCTCCTGTCTCTAGTGAATGTGGTCACAGACAGTCCCTGAGGTTCTTCCCCAAGTGGCTTGAGGTCCACACCAAGCTTTCTGTGATCAAAGCAAACTTTTTATAATCTTTTATTTCTTCTTAGTTTTTTTTCTCAATTTCTTGGAGTCAGGGAGATCTGCAAATGATTGGGTATCGGAACCTTATTAGGGAGGCCAACAATTTCAGTCTTTGTGCATAAATCTTCTCAATATTCTGCATCTCTGGCCTTCAGGGAAAAGACCTGAAATCCCCAAGTAGAGGACTTTTTTTGTTCTTTGCTTTGATTTAAGCTGCGCAGTGAACATATGATCCCTGATCAGTAAGCAGTCTCTGCCTTTCTCTTGGTCTCTATGTGTGGGTCTCTGACACTCACTTTATTTTTTCTATTCCCTCCCCCCCAATAAAATGTTTAAAAAGCAATGCTTCATCCTTCTCAGGCCACCCTGAACCCAGCCTCAGCAGGCAGCGCCTTCACTAGTCTCCTGCTTCTTGTAACAGAGCAGGTTGCTGAAAGACACTGATGGGTCTTTTCTGCTTGTCCTGCTGCCCCTGCCCCAAACAAAACAAAATAAAACAATGTAGCCTAAGAGACTGGATGGTTCAGTGCCCTCTCCTCTGAATGACTGCCCTGGAACCTGGCACTGGCACTGCTTTCTTCTCCGGTTCTTGGTATTGGTGCAGTTCTGTTCCTCAGTAGGTCCCTGAGGCTACGAGTCATCAATTCCATAATTCAGTTCTTTTCTCTTCCACCTCCTCCCTGGTCTGATCCCTCTGGAGAGTCACAATTATACAAAAATATTTCTTCAAGGACCTGAGAATTCTAGACTTGGGAGAAGTCTCAGAGATTATTAACTGCCAACCCAACACCACTGTCTGAAAGTGGTTCAGTGGAAAGAACCTGCCTGTAGAGTCAAAGGACCCACACTAATTGTGTAACTCTGAGCAAGTCACTTTCCCACCATGGGCCTCAGTTTACACATCTTTAAGATGAGGGGATGGTTAGAGGAACAGTGATGAAGAAAGAATACCCTCTACCTTGTGACTATTTTATTTTGGTTTATGTCACCGGTGCCTAGGACAGTGTATTGCCCATAGAAAGCATTTGAAAAGAACTCATCAATTGCTTAACAGATGATGGTTTTGCTGAAAGCAGTTTGCCCTCAACCTTTACAATGAATAATTTTCTAGTCAAAATTTAACCCACCACCACCACCTTAACCTCTCTTACCTCCATATGACCATAGAAACCTAGATCTTGAGGTGGAAGCAACTTCAGAAGCAATTTAGCCCAACCCTCTTGTTTTGTAGATGAGGAAACAGAGGCCCATGGAAATTAAATGACTTGTTCAAGGTCAAACAGGTAGTAAGAATGAGAAGTGAGATTTGAACTCATATCCTCTGATTCCAGGACCAACTGAATGAATCCAAGCTGGCTGTAATCCAGGGACCCCTTATAGACTGAGGGAGGATGCTATTAGTCTTTTTGAGTGCATGGGAAATGATAGAGAGAGAACTCTGGAATGGATTTCAGAAATGTGGTGCTATTTCCAGATTAGGGGAGTATTTTCATTTCTCTGACTTACCTGAAATAAATATGAAAAAGGTCCGTATAAACCCTGCAATGAGAGTCCAGATTGGAATGCAAAGCATGTGTGTAAAATCAGAAGCCAATAAAAGTCTGTTTTATACCTTTTAATAGTATTGAATGGAAATTGAAATATTAAAAACATAAATATTTGAAAAGGTATAAAATATTAATCATGTGAGGTATTCATATGGTGCTAGGACACAGTCTGAGAGTTAGTATGGGTATCCTTGAGGCCATATCCTAACTATGGCAGCAGCATTCTAGGTGACTGGAGCATATCAGTTATCTTCTCAGAGCTAGTTTCTTCATTTGTAAGAGGATTGAATTCAATGAGTTAATTTCAAGTTTCTGTCCAACTTGAACATTCTACATTCTATGTCCAAGGTCTTCCCTCCTTCTGGTCTTCCCAGTTCAGTTAATTTATATACATATACATATACACATACATATACATATACATATACATATACATATACATATACATACACATATACATATACATATACATATACATATACACATACATATACACATACATATACATATATATATTTATATTTATATAATTTTCTGTTTCCTTTCAGTTCTGACATACTATGTTATGTGTTCCAAGCTTCTATCTAGTTATGATGTTCTACGTTCCAGGTTCCAAGATTTCATTCTTTTCTGATATTCTATGATTCTTAATATTTGCCAGGAGGACATGCAAAAGCTAACTCTTCAAAGTGAATGAGATCTCAGAAATGTCATTAAAGAAGGGCAGGATTTAAAGAGCCTGATTAAGAGGTGGAAGAGTAGACGATGCTTTGAATTGGAGAGTAGAGTCCATCTGGAGCTGCGTGACTTAGGGGCAGTTGAAGAGCTCCATGCATCCTATCACAGAAGCAGAGACAAGGGCTCTCTTTGAGAATCAATGACTTTCTCCATAAGGAGAGGTGTTCAGTTTCTCTTATTTATTTCAGTTCCTATATTTGTCAGGAATGCACCGAGAAAGCAATCACTATGTTCACAATCGTCACTTAGTATACTGAATAAAGAGAGCAAAAAAGACAGTCCATGTAAGATTTACATGTTCAAAAATAATGAAAAGCAGTGAGGTGGCAGAGTGACCAGAGAATGGCACTTGGAATCAGGAGACCCAAGTTTGATTACTGCTTCAGATCTTTACTAACTGTTGGATCCTGAGTAAGTCACTTAATATTCCCAGGCCTCAGGTCCCTCTACTGTAAAATGGGCCTAACAATAGCACCTATGTCATAGGAATTTTGTAAGGATCATATGATTGAACATATGTAAAGAACATTGCAAACCTTAAAGCATTAATACAAATACTAAATTCCTCTTCTCCCCCTCCTCCCCTTTTCCTCATCCCGCTCCCCCTCTTCTTCCTCCTCCTTTCCTCCTCCTCCTTCTCCTTCTTCTCCTTTTCCCTCTCCCTCTTCCTTTCTCTTTCTCCCTGTCCTTTCATCCACCTTGTTGTCATTATTGGCACCATTATCTTTGTTGTCATCATTTTCGCCATCCTCATCATTCTTTTTCATCTTCTCTTTCTTCTTCCTCATAATGGGGAGGCAGAGGTGAACCCAGGGGTACAGGCAGATAGAAGTGCATCGAAAGGACTTGAGAATGACTGGCACATGTGTGGTGGGCTCAGAACTGGACTAGGTAAGGGAAAGCTTGACAAACAGAGTCCTGGGTCCCAGGTGCCTGAGATCTGGTGGAAGGTGAAGATCAGTGCACTGGCAACATGATTGGGGGTGGTCATGAAATGGTGGGGGACAAGGATTTCTCTATTACCTCTGATTCTAGACAAATCTTTTGGAAGTCTGAGAATAGTACCTAGTTGAGGGAAATGAGAATGTGGGATTGAGATGTGTCTTCAGTTTACTAAGGATTACACTCATAAGGAGAAAGTAGAATGTCTTTTCTATGGTCCCAAATGGCTTGGAGGCTTTGGAGATTCAAATGACCACTTTTCTCTGAAGTTATACTTGAGGAAATGAGAGAGGGACACCTTGGTTGCTTTCAAACGTAGCTATAAAAAGCATCAATAAGTGATCAAACCCTGATATACACACAGGATGTTAGCTTCCCTAACTAGTGCCAGGGAGAAGACCTGAGGGTCTTTCAAAGGGAAGATCTAAGAGTTGTGGGCACACTGCCAACTTCCTCCCTTGGGCTTCTCCTTTGTAGATGAGCACAGTCTCTCAGAAGGGAAAGGGGATAAGCTTCCAGTACACAAATGTTCTAACAAAGGAGCAATGCATTTACTTGTGAATATAATAATGTATTAATGTATATGTCTCTATATGTTCTAAGAACAATTCATTGACATTCCAAGTGAGAACGAATGGCATTCACAGCATAGAAGAACAAGAAGCAAGTCTAACCTTATTTTCATAATAAAAAGGGTCAGAGAAGCCCCAGCTGAGTCACAAGGAGATGAATCCCAGAAGTCAGAATTTATGGGGGCCTCATAAATTAGCCTGTTCCTCGCTCTGAGACTCAATTTCTTCTTCCTTGAAATAGTAGTAATAATAATCCCTATCTCACTGGATTATTGTGAGGATGCTATCAAATATTAAAGCTTAATTAACAAGCATTCATTGAGCACTAAGTATGTGCTAAGCATTAAAGATACAATGTCCACAAAAAATAAAAAAAAATGAAAGTCACAGCCCTCAAGGAGCTTATATTCTGTTGGGATGAGGCAAGAGAAGCATATGTAAGTATAAACAATCTCTAGGCATTGGGGTGGGGAGGAGAAGCTGGAAGTGGGTCAAAAAAGGTCTCCTGTAGGCAGTCTATAGATCCTGATCTGTGATTCAAAGAAGGAATTCTCAAATGTAAAACTGAGGAAGGAATGCTTTCCAGGCATTGAGATCAGAATGTCCAAATAAAAATGGATGAGTCAGACACACATACATTCTCTGCCTTTGTCCATGTAGGAAATCCTTTCACTGATTCATATTGGCAAATTGTCTGCAATTTATCATCTTAGAGACATTCCTTGGTCCTTGAGATGTTAAATGATCCCCCCCCCAAGGACCACAGGCTGTATGTCAAAGAGACTGGAACTGAACTAGCTCTCCCAAGATTGGCCATCAATCCACTAGGGTGTGGTGCCCTGTATGCACACACACACACACACACACACACACACACACAAACTCACACTCACCCACTCGCACATTCACACACACTAGGCATATACATTGAGCACATTTTATTGGTTTTTACATAATGATATGTTTATGCAAGTGTAAATGTAATGAATGAATGGATGGATGGATGAATGAATGAATGAATGAATGAATGAATGAAAAAATTTGTTAAACACTAAGCTGCAGGTTATATGTTGGGGAGACAAATGAAAAAACAAAGTCAAAACAAATGACACAAATCTCCCAAATGAACAGTAGAAAAACAAAGACTGTCTTCCAGGAACTGAAGGAAAAGACAACATATTCAGGTAAGGAGGGGACAGGGAAGTGGATTTGGTCTGGGATGTTTGGAGGATGGTGTAACGGGAATGTAAATTTAAAGATCTTCCCTGCCCCTAGGCTAAAGTGCACCTGGAGCCTGGGGTGGGAGGCTTGTTTTTCAGTAGATACTTCTTGATTGGCCAGTGGGTCACTAAGGTTGTTACATTCTCTGAGCCAGGAGAAGGCTATATAAGCCCTGATGTGTAGCTTTGTTTTGGGGCTCACTTTGAGAAGTGTTCTGTGATTTGACCTGGATTCTGGGAAGCCGTTGTCCAGAGCCCCCCGCCTTTGAAAAATCCAGATGTTGAAACCCAGATGTTGATTGGGTATGGATGTAATGGTTGGGCAGTTTGAAATCTGTCTACTTGATCTGTTTCTGTCTTGATAATTCTGTCTGTATACTTTGAAGTTCAGGGTGCTGACCTTTTTCCCCTGAACGAGGTAAACGATATATGTTTGACTGATTAAAGTAAGCTTGTTAACCCATTTTGAGTTGCTTTCCTGTATCAAAGCAGATCCAAGAGCCTGTGTTGGCAGCAAACCCTGAGGACGCTTGGGGTGCTTGCTGCTACAGATGGTGAGCTGAGCCATTGAGGTATTGGTGGACAGGACCTTTGAAAGGATTTTGCTGAAAATGATGATTCTCCCCAGATCAAGAAGTGAAAATTTGGCAGTCGAGTGGGGCTCCCTGGATGTGGTGAACTCTCTCCAATGGAAGAGTACTTGTCTAAGAGTGATGTAAACTGGTTTAAGACTAGCTGGGAACCCTCCCTGAGAAGTCAGTGATTGTCATTCTTATTTTCCACATGAGAAAACAGCCTGAGAAAAGTGAAGTGATTGGTCCAATTTCCCAACTAGTAAGTGTTAGAGGTTAGGTTCTGACATTCTATCCCAGATCTTTCTAAATGCTTATAGAGTGACTGACTGATGGACATTCTCCAAAGTCTCACTCTGATGATTCTGACATCAAAGAATCCCTACCTCTCCATTGTTGACTGGGATGCCTGGGTTCTTGGTGCCCTGGCTGACACGTGGGCTGTGAGGCCATCTCTGCCTGGTGGAGGGAAGGGGCATCTACCCTAGGCACTTCCTTTCTTTGCTACTGTGATTCTTCTCCCCAAAGCTCTCATTGCTGGGGCTGAGGCCGTACAAATTTGGAATCCACAGAAGTCCAACTTTCCTCCGAACTTCCCCTGAGCTTCTTTCTCCCACGTGAGCCTTTTCTGGATGCCTTCACTTACCAGCTGTCCCAAGTCACCCTAAATCATTTCGCATATTTGGGGTCTCAATTTTTAATCTAGGGTTGAGAAAATGCAAGCTCCATAAGGGCCAGAGCTCACTTTTGTCTGGACATCCCAAGCACTGAGCAAAGGCTCTGGCAGCCAGTAAGTGGTGAATCAATGCTGCTTGAATGAATGGATAAATAAGTGATTAGATCCCCTAAGTGGTTAATGAAGGAATGGGTGAATGAATGGCATCCAAAGCCTCCCCCAGAACAGCAGCCCTCCAAGTGTGTTTGGTAAAAAAAAAACTGATGAATTTGGAAGCTCAAGACCAAGGCTTGAACCTGGATCTATGTTGCAGCTAGCACCCCAGCATCCCCAGGGTGGCTGCCAACACAGGTTCTTAGATCTGCTTTTCTAAAAGAAAGCAACTCAAAATGCGTTAACAAGCTTACTTTAATCAATCAAACATATCATTTACCTTGCTCAGGGGAAAAAGTCAGCACCCCAAACTTCAGAGCATACAGACAGAAGTTACATTTGAAGCAGACAGGCCTCCAACTGTCCAACCATTACATCCATACCAAATCACAGTTACCAGAGAGGGAAGCATCAGCATTTGGGTTTTTCAAAGCTGGGGGTCTCTCAACAGCTGCCAAGAGTCTCATCTGGTCAAATCACACAAGACTTCTCAAAGTGAGACCCAAAACAAAGTCTCACATTAGGGATTTATAGCCTTCTCCTGGGTCAGAGAATGTAGCTAACCTCTTGACCCATTGCCCAATCACAAAGCACCAAGGTGTGGGTGTTCCTGAAAAACAAGCCTCCCGCCACAGGCTCCAGGTGCACTTAACCTAGGAGCAGGTAAGACCTTAAAAATTTACATTCCTGTAACAATCTGCCAACTTCAACCTGTGTGACCTTGGAAAGTCACATTACATAGTGATAACAACAACAACAATAAAAATAACGAGTACCTTTTATATAAGATTGAGGTTTGTGAAATTGTTTACTCTGTTTATCCCATCTGATCCTCACAACAATTATGTGAGCGAGGGGGTATTATTATCACCATTTTATAGAAGAGGAAACTGAGACTGAGAGAGTTCAAGACTACACAACTAGTAAGTGTCTGAGGCAGAATTCACAATCAGGTAGGGGTTGGTTTACTAGCTGCTTAATTCATCTTATTTCCCTGAGAATAAGTTAAATGAAGGAGTTTCATTAGAGGACCTGTAAAGTTCCTTCTAGACAGCTATGTAGTGCTTGAGTGGTTAAAGGACAAGGTCCAAGGTCAGGAAGACCTGAGTTCAAATTCAGTCTCAGACACTTATGTAACAGCAAGCACCCTAGCTGCTAGCACAGGCCCTCTGATCTGTTTCACTAAAGGACAGCAACTTTAAAGGGGTAAGCAATCTTTAACTCAGCATATCTCTATCTGTATCATCTATATTTTTATCTATATATCTATATCTGTATCTGTATATCTCTATCTCTGTCTATGTCTATTTACATATATAAATATATAGATATAAATATAGATATAACTATATAGAGATCTCATTTAATTCAGGGGAAAGTGGCAGCACACTGAACTTCAGAAATTACAAGCAAAAAAAATATATAGACAGAGAAAATAACACAATTCAACAGACCAACAGACAGGGCTTCTAGCTGTCTGACCATTACATACATACATCGTTAGTTACCAAAGAGAGAAGTGCCAACATCTGGGTTTTAAAAGCTGGGGGACTCAATGGCTACCCAGAGTCATCTGACCAAATCACGCAGCTCTTTCTATAAGTGAGTCCCAAGGAAAACCTCACCTCAGAGTATATATCCCCTTCTTCAGGGTCAGAGGACATTGCAACTTTTGTGACCCATTGCCTAATTACAAAGTAAGAAAAGGTGTTGGCCTTCTTGAAAAACAAGCCTTCCCCCCAATCAAGCCACTCCTGCTGAGTTCAACTTGAGGCCCACTAAGGGCCAGGGAAGACTTTCAAATTCCTTTACCATTACTATTTACTATCCATGTGACCCTGGGCAAGTCACTTGACCCTGTTTACTTCAATTTCCTTGTCTGTAAAAAAGAGCTGGAGAAGGAAATGGATAACCACTCTATTTTCTTTGCCAAGAAATCCCCAAAAAGGTTCATGAAGCATCTGAAAACAAGAGAATAACAAAAACATCTTCTAACTATAAGTCAGCAATCTTAGTTTACAAACCCTACAATTGTTTCTTTTGCTGCTAATTCTTACACTATCATTGCAGCCTCAGTCTTTGAGTCTTCAGTTCACTCTGCTTCACCTGTTGTTTTAAAAAGAAAGCTTAAGAACAGTAGGCAGTGGTTGCCAATTAAAAGGAATTATATTTCCTGGAAGCCCCATTTCATCAAGCAGTTTGTTCTCCACTTTCCTGTTTTGGCCAAGGGCAGTCAACCTTTCAAGCCACCTAGGATTGTCACCTTAGACTTTCACTCACTCCACATAACTATTTGTTATTCAGTCATGTATGACTCTCCCTGACCCCATTTGGGTTAAGATAGTTTTGCCATTTCCTTCTCCAGCTTATTTTACAGAGGAGGAAATTGAGGCAAACAGGTGAAGTGAGTTGCCCAGGGTCACACTGCTAGTAAGCATCTGAGGCCAGATTTGAACTCAGAAAGATGAGTCTTCTTTTCTTTTCATTTTTGGAGGGGGGAAGGTAGGACAATTGGGGTTAAGTGACTTGCCCAAGGTCACATGGCTAGTTTTGTGTTAAGTGTCTGAGGCTAGCATTGAACTCAGGTCCTCCTGACTCCAGGGCTAGTACTCTATTCACTGTGCCACCTAGGCACACCAAGATGAGTCTTCTTGAATCCAGGCCTGGTGGTCTATCCATTGTGCCACCCATCTGCCCCTCCATATGTTGAATCCCTTCCCAAATCTTATAATTTCTTTATTCATAACATCTTTCACATTTGTTTCCTTTCTCCTCACACAGTCCCTGCTCTTATCACCTCTCTCCTAGACAATGGTAATGTATCCTGATTATTTTCCTGTCTAATGTCTCCTCCCTATCCCTTTCATCCTCTATTCAGCTACTAAAGTGGGTTTTCTAAAGGAAGGTTCTGACCACATCACTCTCCCACTGACTTCAATTCTAGCAGTTCCTTATAACCTCAATACAAAATATCAACTCCACCTCTTTTGGAACTTAAAGAGCCCAACCTGGCTCCTTCCTCTTTGTATTACCCTATTTGCTATCCCCTTCACCTTCTCCACCCAAGTCTAGGAGCTAGCCAGGATGATCTGTTTGCTGTTTGGGTGCCATGAACCAGCCTTCATCTCCTACCCAGAAGTGAGGCTCTTACTTCAGACCCTGGATTTCCAATTGGTGATTAAACAGCATTACAAGCTGGGACCCAGAACAAGCACTATGATACTTCTTGGCCATCTTCATTCCATGTTTATAGCTATACTACCCTTCTACTCTTTTCTCACATTACAATTCTCATATCATTGCCCCAGTGTGAAAGATAACATTTTCATTAGCCTGATTTTATAGAGGAGGAAAATGAGGCTAAGGGAAAGAGGGAGAGACAAACCGATCAATGGTGGCAAAACGAGCAAGTGGAAGAATTGGATTGGTTTGGGATTGCAAGGATTCTGAATCTAAAATCCTAAACCATACTCCACCCTATGGAGAAAGATTTTAAATAAATCCTTAGGTGAACAATACGCCATGGGGGGGGGGGGTAGTAAAGAGGCCAGGATTTGGAGAGAGAAAAGTAGAATTTAAAATTTCATGCCCTTGGATTCCACTTTCCCCCCTTATAAAGGGAAAATTAATAGATAGATAGATAGATAGATAGATAGATAGATAGATAGATAGATAGATAGATA